>NC_087441.1:60839381-61149024 GCF_036321535.1 Camelus dromedarius
TTTTTTTTAATTTTCACCAGGAAAAGGCCTACTTGATGGAGCTGCATCACCAATTTGTAATTAAATGACATACTTCTACAACTTTTAAGTCTTGGTCTATTTCCCACCTATACATAAACCGGATCATATTGTGGTGTCTACTCCACAGGACAGATAAAGTGGAGCCCGTATCTGGGTTTGTTCACAGGACTCAAGTCCCCTCTGCTGAACTAACTTATAATGAAATATTAATAAAAGCGTCCAGAGGAGTTAACTTTCCAGGGAATATTGGCATTGTGTTTCCTCATACCCAGAAGTTAGCCTCCCAGACAGGTTTTCAGGAACTGGACAGAAAACCTGTAGATCAGGTCAGTAGGGCTGTAGAGTATTTGGTGTCCCTCTTCGATCACACCAGGTAGCTGACTGCCAAGTTCAAATACCTATAAGGCTTTCAGAGTCTTCAGGTAGCTATTTTTAAATTTTGTCCTGAGGTTTTAGCTGCAATCATTGGAAGAGTTAAGCTATGTGGTGGGCTTAAACCACCAGAACAGAACGATGACTCTCAACAACCCATCTCCTAGACAAGCAAACTGAGGCCCAGAGAGATGGGCAATGACAGTGGCAATTTCTTACATTTGCTACAGACCAAGCACTTCCTCCTATTATTCATGTCAACCTCACGGTAATCCATTGTGAAGGCACACAGCCTTCTAATGCCATAGATTCTAGCAAGTTGCAATTTACATTATAAAATTATGACTGTGTTTAACATTTCATTTTTATTTCTCTCTACTGATTCCTTGATTTATACGAGTAATATAACCCAACAGACAATGTAGGAGGACGTGGATTTACAGTGTTAGAACATAAATTTGAATTAAATAGAAAAAATTTTCAGCGAGGGCTCAAACTGGGACCAAAGAACACTGGAGACATCCTGTAACTTCTTTGGGGTATTCCAGGATGATGGAGAGGATGAAACCAAAAGGCATGCTAAGGTGAGTTTTGCCAAAGTGAGGGGAAAGGGATTTGGGTCAAAACAAATAGGCTATTAGCTGAACACCACTATGCAAATGCTGCACACATCCACACAGGGGAAGATATCCCAGAGGAAGGGGCTCTTTGCCATCTGTAAAAAGAGGTTCTCTCTGTTTCTTAGCTTTACTCCTGATGTTTTAAATTTTCATTCCACTTTTGTTTTTCATCCCAGAGCACTCCCACATACCCAGTCTCATTCCAGCCACACATCAACACATAACTGACAAAAGAGGCTCTTGCTTTGTTGTTTACAGGTTTTTATTGCTGCCTTGACAGGTGAGAAGCTGAAGCCCGGAGAGTCTGAGTGCTTCGCTCAAGGCCACACGGTAAGGTTCAAAGTGAGCAGCAACTTGGACTCTAACAGAACATGAGTCAAAAGTCGTCTCCAAAGTGCAGAAGAGCAGACTAAACACAGCAGATGGATACATACATATGACTGGATCCTAAATTCCATCAAATGACAGTCAAGGAATTTAAAAGACTTCAGCCCAAAAGAGCAAATGACCAGTTCAAGAGATGTCAGCAGATAAGATTTCAACAGATGTTTGAAACATGGTCAAAGGAAGGATGTGTGGTTTTGATTCCACAGAGAGGAGGACAGTACAGCTGAGCTTCCACGGAGGGGAATAGTGAAGTGAGCTCACCTGATACACAGAACTACAGAAATGTGTGACATGGGGCACAAGGCATAGCAGGCAGGAGGGCATGTCAGGAGAGGAAACAAGATCTGCGGCCAAATCTATACACAACCTGATTTGCATCACATATCATTCTCCCACCCCCTGCAACCTGTCAACTCTACCCTCCTCTGTGCCCCGACTTCTGCTGCACACAGAGTCCAGAGGTTCTCTTCTGGGGATATCGAACCCAAGTCTCAGCGGTCACCACAACATGTATTGGGGGTTGAGGGCAGCTGTGAAGAAGTGTGAGGCAATTAAGTGACAACCTGCATTGTGAACAGTGGGGCCCTTAGTTTCTCTTCCCAGCTCTGCTTCTAAAAATCAGGAGCCCCGTTCAACTCCCCGGCTGGGAAACACAAGGATCCATCTCTGGAGAAACCCAAATGGCCAGAAACAAAAAACAAGCAAACAAACAAAAAACAACAGCAAAAGCAATGAACAACAACAACAATTTGCAGCAGCAAAGAAATGCAAAAAGATCTTGGTGGGGGAAAACCTGAATGTTAGGTCTCGAGGATCAGAGCTGACTCTCCTTCTGGTCACCCTACACAGGATGCCCACAGGTCTACCACCCTTCCCCCACCATGCACACAGGGATTTCAGTCTCCTTTTAAGTGTCTCATTCTGCATATGAAAGGACAGCCTAGGATGACCAGACATTTGAGGAAGACTTTCAATATGAAAGGGACCAAAATAGACAAAGAGAACACACAAACAAGGACAAAAACACAGAAATTATGAATACTAGCCTCAGAAAGATAAACAAAGATACTCAATCCTTGAAACAAGATCAAGCTGCAACAACAACAAAAAATTCCAAGTGTGTGTTTGGGTTGGGGTTGGCAAATTGGGACAATATAGAGAATTCCTAGGAGGGGAGGGTATAGCTCAGTGGGAGAGCCCATCCTAACATGCAAAAGGTCCTGGGTTCAATCCCCAGTACCTCCATTAAAAATAAATAAATAAATAAATAAATAAATACCTAATTACCTCCTCCCCCAACATAAAAAAAAATAATAATTTTTTAAAAAAAAAGAATTCCTAGATGACTGTAGTTTTTCATTTGAAGTCTTAATACATATATTACTTTGATTGAAATATTAATTTTTAAATAATTTTCAAAAAGAAAAGTAGCCTTAGTTTTCTGTCTCTCTCAGGAAAAAAAAAAGTGAGTTCCCAGCTACGTCCTCCTCAGAGGGGCTGCCTAGTGAGCTAGGTGCATGAGGGACTGAGGAGCTTCCAGGCAGGACATCCTAACCAAGAGGGTGGGACCCGGACACGGTCAACTGCACCAATGGCAGAGCCCTCGTCCTGAGAAGGCGTGGAGAGCCCACCCAACGCACAGCACACAGAGGTCCCTCTGAACTGTCCTCACTCCAAACCCCCGTTAGTCTCTGGGGGCTGAGTTGAAAGGAAGTACAAGCCAAAACCACAAGAGCTAATTCACCAAGAGCTCCACAGCAGCACACAGCCCAAGGAGGGTCCTGTCTTGGAATCTTTCTAACAAAATGTGTGCAGGAAATGGAGAGGACCTGGGCACAGCCCCTCCCCGCCTGGGCACTTTGGGAGATCCAGCCCATCTGGGCACTGTCCAAAGACCGGATTGCTAGAAGAAGTGGGCGTGTCTGCCCTGGTCAGAGCCAGGCAGGAGCCTGAAATGTATAAACTGAGGGATTGCTAACTGGTCTTACTCATAAGCACATGACAGGCACCTCCTGGGGACTCCCAAGGTCCCTGCCAGGCATTCGGCAGTCACCCAGTAAGCCATGTGAGCAGATGGAGTGAGACAGGCAGGTTCAGCAGACTTCTGCTTCTGTGGCCCTGTTGTCCTCAAGGGATGGTGACCTGGAAAAGCAAATCTTCTGAATGGGGTCCAAATGCACTGGCTCGGGCATCTGGCTCAGGCAGAAAGGTTCACCTGAGAAGCTTGGAGTGCCCTCGCCATGGGCAGTCTTCCCAGGTGCCAATCAGAGAACATAATGCTGAGCAAGAGCCCAAACCCCCTAGAAACCCCCAGGCCACCGCTCATGAACGGCCACTTCCCAGACAGCTCCGCTAAGTCTGAGAAAGGGGTGTGACCAGAAGACAAGGCTGCCGCTGCCAACTCCACGGTCTGAGTTTCACAGCAAGAAGAACACGGGCTCCTGGTGAAACTTGCCCTCAGCTTTGGTGTCTGCTTTTCCCCGTGACCAGATCCTCCGTCTTGGGCACCTGGGCACATCCTCACCTTCTGCAGTCAAAGCCAAAGTGCACCCTTGGTGCCTGGGTACCAAGGAGGAGACTCCCATCACCTCCTGAAAGACAGAGCAGCATTTCTGTGCCTCTTGCCTGCCTCCGATAGTTCTGTTTTTACAGTGGACAAGGGACATTTCCCCCAATAGCATCATTTCAGTTTCTAAAACAGCAGGGAGCCTCTCAGAGACCTCATCTGAGCCCTGCCCCACACTCTCTAGCCCAGATTTTCCAGACCACATATCCCACCATTCAATGGTAGTTCCTCTTCTACGCAAGGTCTCCTATTGTTTTTCACAAGTTGTTTTTTTTTTCCTCTAGCTAAGACATTCCAAAATTGCAAGGATCAACCTTTTAGATGTTTATTCTGTAATTCCCAAAGCACCAGCCCTGGTCCAATAAATATGCTGGCACTCAAAACATATGACTTCACTAGCCATTTAAATCCAAATGGCTAGTTTCATAAGCAACCTGAAAAATGGCTTATTAGGGGGAAAAAAGGAAAAAGAAACTACAGGTCCTTCAACATGCCTTTGATATTCTCTCCTTCCTTCTCAGCCCTTTCCCCACTCCCATGCATACTAAAATACATAATTAAGATTCCACTAGAAGCCAGACATTTAGAATAACATATTTTCAGGGTTTTGTTTTTTTTTTTCCAGCAGAGCTTGGATGCCTGTGGAGGTTGTAAATTTACAGCTGAAGATCCTCTGCCAGAAGTTCTTCTGGGTGTTTGCAGCTGTGAAATACAATCTTCAGGCGACTACACGTCCCCTTTGTGCTCCAGTCTGATTCCAGTAGCCGGTCTTCCTGACAACATAACTCATCACGACAATAATGAAATAACAAGAATATTTATTCTGATTTACATACCACCCTTCACCTAAGGGTCCCTGAGCAACTTCAAACGTTGTTGAAATGGTTCCAAACCATGCACCTCTCCAACTTGGATTTAGAAGCTAAAAACCAAGTCTGTCTGCTGTGTGTAATTCCTTGGCAAAAATCATACCCTTCTCCATAAATGGAAGCAGTGAGTCCCGGCTCCTCTTCTGCAATCTTCCCCCCTTCCTGACGCCTCTCTTCTTTGTTGGTATACACCCCTTGGTATAACCTAGACCCCATCCTTAAATGTTATTCTTTTGTGCTTTGAAGACTTTTTTTTTTGCAGAGGGTTAAATATACCATAAAAATTGTCATTCTACTTTGCAAGATTATATGAAATACCTTTTAAATGGGATCCTTAATAAATGGGAAGTTCTGGGTAATCTATCATTTTTAGTTCAGTAGAAACCCTCTGTCCTCCCATACTTTATTTTTTCAACACTTGTACTTTTATTTTTCCATGATTATAGCTATTTTTTGACTTGCCTTATTCTACTCTACTAGACTGGAAGCTTTTTAAAAATAAGACCTGTGTGTTTGTATCCCTTTTCTTTGTACACCAATTTCTCTCATGCCTTGTTCAGGGAGTTTATAGGGCCATGACAAATTTATTTATCTCTGAACTGTACCCATGATTTAAATTTTTTCCTAAAATATATGATGAACCCATTGCACCCCATCTACATTAGGGTGCAAATGAGAGAGTAAAAACTGTAAATGCCCAAACTCTATCTTTTACTCCATTGGACCTAAACAAACAGCTCCCAATAGCGCCAACAACCCTTATCACTGGAAAACAGGTTACTAGAGTCATTAGCACAGGACCCAGATCTCTTGCTTCAGCCCAACACAGCAATGGAAGAAAATTCTTATGAGATACTATTTCATCCCCACTGCTGGGCGGATAAAGTGTTGACCCTCTTGGAAAACCTTGGCTCTGAGTCATTCATTAAATCTAGATAAGGAATCTACTCGGTGTCAGACACTGTGTGAAGAGCTGAGGATGTGAGAATGTACATTGCTCTGTCCCTGAGGAACTGGTAGTCCAGGGAGGGAGATCATTAGAGAAACAGATAAGAGCAGGAAGATACTTTAAGTGATGTGACATTATGACGCATGAGGTGGAAGCCACAAGGTGGCTCCATCTGAACCCAACTTGACTGATGCTTCCACCCAACCGCAGGTTAGACTGCAGGCATACTTTAAAGCCTGGGCTCTGAACCCACCTGCCCTCCTCTGGCTTGTCCCATTATCATCGCAGCTGGGGCCACGCCTGGTGTCTTGGCATCCGGAGAGTGGTGCTTTTGTTGTGTCCTCTGGGAGCTTTCTGGCTTCTCCCCTGAATCACATCTTTCTGTCCTCTCTTGCTTCTGCACTGTAGCCTACCTGCTTGTTTTCTCCTTTTACGTTAACACTGTGATTTGATAATATTTTTAGGTATTAACCCTTTTTCTCTCTGTCTCTGTATTTGTTTGTTTCCATCCTCCAACTCAGGCTGGTAGCAGTCTTGATACCCCATGACTTCCAAAAGGCATACACTGGGGCCAAAAGCAGAAACAGCCAGCAAGTCCTTCTGGCTTCCCCACAACACACAAGAACAGCCTGCAAGAGAACTTGGTGACTGAGGGAGTAGATGGGAGGGCATGTGAAAAGCAAGAGGGAGGGGCTTCAGCCTTCCTTCCTTCTCTGCCCTAGGCAGAGATGTCCCTGGGCTAGGGGGAGGAGAGGAAGGAAGATGCTAAAGGGTCCCAGAGCAGCCAGGCAAACCTCATACTCCCACAATATTGACAGCAGGACTCCAAGTGGAAGGGCTGGGTCAGACAAAACCACAGGTAGCATTACGTGGCATCACCATGGCAGAGAAAAAAGGATGTAGTAGGAATGATGGCGGCCTCAGCAGTAACCTACCTGATAGAGGACAAAGGACCAGGTCACAGGAGGAAGGGAAACTCAAATAAATGCAAGTGAGATTTCCCCCCAGACTAAAAGGAGGAGTGCTCAGTATAGAATGAAGTTGCCTTACAAATTATAAAAACACATGACATTTCTAACGTATGTGAGTAGTGTGGGCTGATTCATTCTCGGGCCACACTCTTCCTCGGTGCTTTTGTCCAGGTCTTTATACAATGTCGTGCTCTAGATCTAAATCTCAGATTTCATTCTCTTCCTTTGTAATTTGGACTGATATTTCAAGCTGCTTTCTAAACATTTCACTTCAAATGTATCATGTCCTAAATTGACTTCTGTCTTTTTGACTCTCCTGCAAACCCACTCTACCAACCCAGTTCTCTCCTCTGATAATAGCAGGAGAGTCCACCTCTACCAGAAAGCTCATCTATAACCTTGGTTTCTGTATCTTCCTTACCACCCAGACTGGTCATTTCACCTCAGGAATCCCCTCCATTACCTCGCCCATATCCATTTCCCAGACCCTCATCATCTGCCCACCGTGTTCATGTAACAGCATCCTCACTGGTGTCTGGCTTACCAGACTCTCCTACCCTGGCCAAGGCATTCAAGAGCTTCAGTTCCACTGGCTTCCTATTGGAGGAAATCCACATTCCTCAGCAGGGAACACGGGACACTGACTAAATATGGTCTCTGACTCCTTCATCCCCCACCAAGTCCTATGTGTTTGCACACACATGCACTCACACACGTTCCCTGGAATCTTACCACCCCTCATAGTCCAAGAGGCTTCTATTGCTAAGCAATGGACTAGGAAGCAGTGAGCTTGTGACTGAGTCTAGGTGCTAAGTGGGTTGAACAGAACTAAGCATGAAGGAAGTAAGAACAAATGAGAGAAAAACCTCATTGTGATTTCCTTCTAGAATTTTCTTATGGTACAAGAAAGCAATCGCAGGAGAGCCTGTCACTTTGGATAGCAGTGGAGGTGAATGACAAATGAAACTTCTGAATTCTGTGAGGCCACTCTGGCCAGCTTTCCAAGGGTCCTTGGCCCATTTGGGATGCCTGTCATACCGGCATTCACACAGGATTTTTGTTTAAGTACAAAAGTGATAGTTGAGCGGAGAAGTGTTTCTCTGTAAACTGCAAAGTGTTGTACGAGATGTAGGAACTATTTTTCCACTAAGTAAACAGTCATTCATTTCTCTCTTACAATTCAAAATTCCTTAAAAAACTACAACTCAAAGAGGGTCTGTCTCATGCAGAAAGGAAAAGCCACACACCATGACAATCCAAATAGTTTTTTAATGAAAGAGGATTGGGGAACAGAGGTGTTATCTCTTTCTGAGACCAGTATGAATTGAGAAATGTTACACCATAGTGGTTATCATCAGCGCAGCCCTGGTGTGTCTTGGCTGAATTTTTAATATTCTGTCTTTTTAATCTTACACAACTCTCCCCAGCAAAGTCACTCCAGAAAGAACAGACGCTTAGTAAACGTTTGAGGCTGGGGACTAGCTGTGTGTGGAACTCACCAGTCATTAAATAATTGTAGGCTAGGCTAAATAAAATATTTTATGGAGACAAATACATCCATGGTGAGGCCTCATTAAGCATGTTACTGTTTTTATGGCCCCTTCAGCATGACAAACAAATAACCTATCCTTTTTCTCCAGAGACTACTCTGATCCCACAATCTGCTTTGCACTTGCCTCACATGTAGATAATGCATCAGGGCTGGTTTTACAAAATAAAAGAGGGGAACCTGTTCTTTGCTGCTTATAAAGCACTGATAATATATGATGAGAAATAAAGCTTTATTTCAGAATTCTCCAAACAGTGTTCCATGGAACATTAGTTCTGTAAGCGGGTAACATGTATTCTGAAAAGATGAAAAAGAAAGAGGCAGCCACAATTACCAGCTCCATGAGCAAATAGGTTAGGGAAAGGATCAGTTAAGTAAAGGGTAACAGTTTTCTTCCCTGCAGGAGATGTAGAGCCTTCAATAGGCCAAAGTGCTTTGCGAATCTCCTAGAGAAACTCGCCTCCAAAATTATTTGACCATAGAACTTATTTCCTATAGAACATTGCGCAAGAGACACTAGTATTCCACAGAATATAGTTTAGAAGAGGCTGCTTTATTTAATAAAGCCAAGTAACCAATGACAACCAGTTCAATAGTCTCCAGAACAACATATTTCTCATTGAACGTCCTAAACAAAGCAACATCCCCCACAAGCAATATCATTACAAGAAGCATGAGACAGACTCATCTGCAAATGAAGTTTGGAGTAAAACACATTAAGATTTCACTGCAGCCTAAGGAGCCATAATTCAATATTTGAAGTCATTGTTTCTTTTATTGAGAAGAGGGAACAAAATTGACAAAGGAGGTTGCCATATTTTCCACACTTCCCTGCGGGATGACAATTTTTACTAAAGCACAAGAAGGAAGATATTACCAAACAAAAAGCCAAGTATACCTGCTGTCCATGTTTTTCCTTGTCATTATAAAAAAACATCTTCAGAGCAGCAAGCTTATAAAGTAAGACAGCAAGAGCGGCCAGGGCGGCCAGGAACAGGAACATCATGTGAAAAGCCTCTCATGGGACTCACATTATCATAATGCAATGGATGCTGTTGTTACCCTTCCTGGATCCATCCCCCAGTTGCCATCAGTATTGGTTGCTAATGGCTCCAGAGGCTTCCTCCCTGGAGAACTGCCCTCTGCAGAATAGAAGTCACCTGATCCAGGAGATTCTATCACCCATCCCAGAGTAACTCACAACCAGTGTGGTTGACAAGGGGTACAGGAAGCTAGCCTTCTTTCCTCAAGATGGGGTCAGCTCTGTGATGCAGTTCATACCTGGAGCCCCTGTGGGATCAGGTTAAAGCTGGCCTCCAGCTGAGACACATCCTTGCTCAGCACCTTGCCTTACCCCACCCTACTTCCCTTATTCTCTTTTTCCTGAGACCAGTCCAATGAATCACACACCCCAATGTTGGTGTCAGGCTTTCCTCCTAGGAATCCACCTAAGAAACACATTTTACAACTTTAGATCTAAAAAGACATTTTTTCTCTTCAGTACAATGTTAATGTCATTCACAATGGCCAGTCTTCTCACCGGCTTCAGGAACCATACATCGTGTTCTGAGAAGAGGCCCTAGGTCAGTGTTCCACATCATGTGGTCTTCAACCATGCACATTGGAGTGATTGGGGTGCTTGCTAAAAAATGTAGATTGCCAAGGCCCACCCCAAACCTACTAAATCAGAATCTCTAGAGGTGAGACCCACGATTTATATTTTATATACCAGGTACTTTTCATGCACACAGGAGTTTGAGACCCACCATCAAGAGGCCATGGTTTAACCAGTAACCCCCACACCAACCCCCCCACCGCCAACAGGAACTGAGAGGCGCTCCCAGCATAAGCTAACTTGTTGTCTTCTTACCTTCTGCCTACTGATAAACTGCTCTGAAAGGAAACTGTGTGAATTTCCAAGTGGAAATTTTCAGTGTAGTCTAGAGTGAGAAAAAATGTAACCCAAGAAGACTATTGTTTTGGCTAATGACAAAGTACTTCAAAATGTAAATTTTGTTTTATTTCTTTGAAAGTGAAATATGTGATTTATTTAGACACCCTCTAAATAAATTAGTCAGAGAAGTTATGTTTAATCATCTAAAATCAATTATTTCCAAGTATTTAAGGAGCTATGGGAAGGAAGAAAATCTGAAAACATTTTTTCAAAGCACAATGCAGGAAAGATTTACAGGAGCTCATAAACATCTAAATTGCCATCTTTAGTCATCTCACAAAAGTTGTCTGTTGCTTGAGAATTATTTCCCTAAGAAGTCTCAGCTCTCTGAATCCACAGTGGAAACCACCACTAAATGCCGAGTTTTTGCATGTCTCGGACAAGCATGTGACTACCACAGCTGGGCACAAGTACCCCAACCAGCAGGACAATCAAAATTAACCACAGGAGTGAGTTAGTAACAGGAGATCAAACTGAGCTCTAATAGCAAACCTACTGTCTTCCGTGGAACCAAGATAGGTCAAGAGAATCCGAGGGTGATGGATGGCTTCCAGGGCATGGAGTTTATGGAGAAGCAGTTGAGCCAAGTCTAGACTGCGTGGCAGGCAGACTCCTCTCTTTATTGTTGTTTTTGGTGTGTGTGTATGTGTGTTTGTATGCACCACATGTGTGGTTTTAGTTTTTTGGTCCAAGAGAAATAAAGCGATCTTGATTCCATGCCAAACAGAGCAGTTCCTCACTGGCTGGCACTTCTTAATGACCATCTCAGCGGGGTACCCCCAAAACGAATCAGCCACCCCTAGAAACTCACTCACCCCTAGAAGATGTGCCTGATAATTATCTGGTGCTTGGTTAATAGAGAACAGAAGAACACACTTCTAATCAAAGTGAAGTACAGTTTCAAATCCCAGACATCCAAAAAGCTACCTCCAAGGAAGACATTGGGTTGTTCAATTTGTTGTTTTCTCCCAAAAGTTAAAAACATGGACTCTGTGATAACAAACCTAAACACAAAACTCAAAGAGAAGTCTAAACTTGCAACTTATGAAAATACATTAAGACCAGTATTTTTAAGAAGTGATATTCCAAATATAAAGCATTGAAAAATGACACATTTTTTAAGGAAGACAACTTTACAGGTTTGAACATGTAATTTCCAAAGTCCAAGGTGATTCCAATGTGTCATTTTCAAATTAACTCAAATTTCCCTGGAAAATATGTTTTTAGGGTGGCTTCTTTTGGGGAGAAAGTTAGACATCACTCCATGGGATTGCCATGCAGACACCCGAGGCCACATCTGACATGAGTTAGCATCTTTGCTTTGAATTTCATAATCAACTCTGTTGGTCCACCACAGCAAACTGACCACACCAAGAGGATGCTGGTCATCTGAAAAACTCGGGACTTTCAAAGAGACACAACGAAAAGGAGAAAGAACTATTTTAGAGGAAGGATGCAGGCAATGGCAACAGTAAAAGCAGTTAATGCTCTAGGCTTCTATCAACTGTCTTCCTGCCCTGACAGTTCCAGGGAAGATTGGAAGAAACATGACAATTATAAACTCATCTCCCCAACAATGACTCCTGTAGAACACTAGGAAAAATGATCCAACTATCTACTTAAAAGGCACCCAGAGAAGCACCAGGTTCAAATAACCTTACATGCCTCCATGAAAAACCAGGATGGGAGGACCAATATAGCTACTCAACCACAGTATTGATCTACATGGTATGTGGATAAAGCAGAATTACAGCTAATTTTCTCAAGAAATTCAGTTCTGGTCTACATGATATTCTTAGCAATTACCTATCAAGATATGGTTTAGCACCTAAATGGTCAAAAGCCAGGCTCAAAACCTAATTATCGGTGGATTAGTGCTAGTGCAAGCACCATAGAGTATCATCAAAATGAAAGCTGGAATTAAAATTACTCACCTTAGTCCTTCAGATGACACAAGTTGAGTTGGGCTGCTCAAAAGTCATGGAATCCTAATTAAAAGCAACTGTAATAAAAAAAAAAATAAGAAAAGATGCTCAACTTCATTGGCCATCAGGGAACGACAAATTAAAACCATATATGATACCATTATATGCCCCACCAGAATGGCTAGAATGAAAAAGACTGACAGTCTGAAATGTTGCTGAGGATAAGGACCAATAAGAACTCTCATACTGATGGGGATGTAAATTGGTTCGACCAGTTTGGAAAATTGTTTGGCAGTAGAGCTGAGCATACAAATACTTGACATCTCAGTGATCCTACATCCAGGTCTGTAGCCAATGGGTACATATGTCCACCCAGTTACTTCTACTGTTAGGCTATTGTGAAGAGTGCTGCTATGAATAGTCTTCACTGAGTAATTAAAAGTTCAAAAACAGGCAAAACTAATTGATGGCGTCAGAGGTCAGGATAATGCTACCCTTAAGGCAGGAGAAGTGCTGGTGATACTCTGTTTCTTGATCTAGACACTGGTTACACAGGCCTGGCCACTTGGTGAAAATATTTTGAGTTGCGTACTTATGATTTATTTACTTATAATTATGTACCTATGATAGTGTGGTATGTTATATGCTATGGATTGAACTGTGTCCCCCTAAATTCATATGCTGAAGTCCTAACCCCATATGTGCTGGAACTTAGAGATGGGGCCTTTGGGAAGTGCTTAGACTTAGATGAATTCATGTGGATGGGGCCCTTGTGATGAGATTAGTGCTCTTATAAGAAGAGATACCAGAGAGCTTGGACGTGCTCTCTCACTACCATGTAAGGACATAGTAAGAGGGTGGCTATCTACAAGCTAAGAAGAGGGCTTTCACCAGGAACTGAATGAGTCAGTGCCTTGATCTTGGACTTCCAAGCCCTCAGAATTATGAGAAATAAATGTTTGTTGTTTAAGCCAGCAGTCTACAGTATTTTGTTATAGCATCCTGCTCATATTAATATACTCTACTTCAGTAAAATTTACTCATACAAAAACAATAACAAAAAATGGTAAATATTAGAAAAATAGACCATTAAAAACAAAACAGACTTGAAACTGTGATTTCAGTACAGTATCTTATAATATTAGTGAGGGATGATTGTTGAGACCTTCTCAAAGTCCCAAATTTGCAAATACTCCTTTAGACAAACAAAACCCCACTGGTGTATGGTTCTAGGACAGGACAGGCATTTCCTACATAACTGGTTCTGGACTCCAGCCTTGCAGTCTCTGAAACTCAAATATTTGCTTCAGTAAAATAACAAATGACTACCTATTTGGGTCACTCACACACACACACACAAAATCTCACTACTATAATGTCCACAAATGCCAAGACCACCATACAAGGTTTGGAGATATGAAGCAAAACTAAAAATAACAAGACCAGATTGGGCAGACAGGGTCGTCATGGGTCACAAACTAACAGTGGGATATGAAATGCCTTTTCTGAAAAGTTAAAAATTGGATCTGTCATCTGTTTCTAGTCAATAGAACTCAGGCTTCCGCATGAGAAAAATTCAATCAATGACCGAGGCTCTAGTAATGGGAGTTGACATACAAGGGCTGAGGACTAATCCTTTGGCTATTCTAGACTATATACTCACTATAGGATGATATTTGGTTGGGGTGAAAAACACTTTTAAAATGATGGAAATCATGCAACATAATAAAAATAACACTTGTGAGCAAAAACTAAAGTATCAGAGTAGTCAGCTACCAGAACACGGGGAGCAATGCCAAGTGTTCAGGAGAGCTACAGGCTGTCGGGTCGGAACCTGGCTCCACCCATGTGTAGCTCCACCCACTTGTAGCTCCACCCACTTGGCCTTGGACAAGTTAATTAACCTCTTCATGCCTCAATTTCCTCATCTGTACGTGGGGTGATAATACTTATTCTCCCCGGGACCACCGTGAGTCCATCGAGTTAACTCAGTGTGCCTGCCATGTAACAGTACACACACGCCCAGACTATGGCTACAGAGAAAGAAATAGCTTTGAGATTCTTTGAGTTAGTAAGTAGGGCTCAACAAATAGTGCTCCCTTCCTGGCTTAAAGTAGAAGAAAAGAAAGGGGAAAGCAAGGCCAGTTGTGGGATGGGATTTCCAGAGTCCCCAGCCCCCAGAGCACTTCCTTCATTTGCTCAGAGACACCAGAAATGCCTAAACATTCCACAAACAGAAAGGCTTGAAATAGCAACAGCCCCATAAAGCAGCTCTTGTATTTCTCCTTATTTACACTATGATGTAAATGACTGCTGGCAGGACCCTTTCCAGAGAGTCTCCAGAATCTGCCCAGAGGAGAGGAGGCTAGGGAGGCTGGAGGCCAACATCATTTTTTTTTTCTATAATCAGATTGGACACAGAGAACTATTTCCTTATTTTTAAAAAAAGATTTAAAGACATTTTCTAGGAACTACAAGTTCCCCCAAGTCGTTTCTCCTCAATTATTTGTGTTTGTCAAGTGAAGTGCTTCTAAGCTTGAATTACCCAACAGTGGTTCCTTTACAGGTGCTCTGCCTGTGTAAATTCAAGCTTTGTAGTAAACACTAAGAAAGCTATAGAAAAATGTATATGTGCAACTTTAACTCTAATAAAGATGCAACTCTTTGGAAACATGAATATATGGTTTTATGTACTTTAAGTGTATATCAAAAAGTAGAACGTGATTAAAAACAACCACCGTGTTGGATCTCTAGAAATGGATCTGTGACGAGCTTTTAAGGGTGATTTAGTAACCGGCTATAAAAGTTGACAGCAAAAGTTAGCAGACCACCTCTAACAGAGCTTTTGAAATTTATGAACAATAACAAATTTTTTGGAGCCTTTCCTGGGGTGGTTGTTCAGGCCGAGAATCTAACTTCACACCACTCCTGGGGTCTGTGCCCACCTGAGGCAACAAGCCATCCCAACAGATTCTCTGGAGACCCTTTCAAGGTCTGTGGTTCTGCAATAAAGAGGTCACTTACAAGAAGGGAAATCAACAAGCAGAGAAGACATCTCCATTGGAACACTTCTTCAAGTCCAGATGCTCCAAATTACCTTCTCCTGGGAATTTAGGACCATCGTTCCCTCTCAAGTCAGGAAAAAAGAGTATGCAGGTGAAAATCTTCTACCCTTCCTGATTTCCACAAAGAGAAAAAAAGTTAAACAAGTTCCCTCTCTGTATTGAATTAAAAGTAGTAGATTGGTAGAAATTATTGAGTATCCAAAGCCACACGAAAATAACTAGCAGGATAAGAAAAGTGAGAAAGAAAAGAAGCAAAAGAGAGTAAACTAAAGAGATTCCAGGTAAATAATTCACATTTTGTAGGATCCTGGCCTGAGGCTTTTCTAGGATTTTAGATAAAGATATTCAGCCACTGCAGAAATCTTTAATAAAATAACCAACCCAACAATAATGCATTTTCCTGCTGCGACAGAAGACTGCAGTTTAGTTTCCAGCACTCATGATCTATATTGCCATGCAAGAAAGAGGGCCAGGCAAAAAGGATTTTTCCATAAGGCAATTAACATATAACGTGGATTAGGAGGAAAATAAAGTGACTCTTTACCTTCTTCTATGTAAATATTTTTCCCAATATACCACCTGCTGAAAGCCTCTGGCAGAATATGATTGCAAGAACAGAACCTCTGTGAAACAATTTTCTGAATTCTTGAGTAATTGAGTCAAAAGTGGGACAGCTCCTGTGTTAGCCAAGATATTATCTCAATTCAAGTCACTGCTTTGCTCTCCTTTTACCAAAGTGCCCCAGAAATCTCCATTTATCAGTTTTTTTGTTTAGTGAGATGAATTCCTTTAGCTTTCTCCTTGAGTCTGAAATCTAACCAGTTAACAAATAACCTTTCCACCTCCAATCTGGGAGTCATCTTGGATATCCTCACCTTCTCACCTTCACAGAAGCCTGCCCCACTGATCCTCCTAATACACACACACACACACACACACACACACACACACACACACGCGCGCGCGCACAAACACACACGAGCTCACAGTGACTAAAATATGTGGTTGAATTTCTGATTCTCCCTGTGGGTAGTACCTTTTTTCCTCCTCTGCATTCACTCACCTGACCTTTAAGCCTGAACTCCAATTCCTCTTCTCCAGGCAACTTTGCTAAATGAAACCTACTCAAGGTCCTTAACACTGAGGTATCGAAGTCAAATCCTGTGCAAACAAATTCCAGGTCTTTAGATGTGATGGACTTTGGTTCTTTTAACATTGCTTAAAATAACACAGCTCTTTAGTATTTGGTCCTGGTTCTCCCAGCCCCAACCCCTACTTCCGCCCACCCTCCGCTCCCGCCACACACACACACACACACACACACACACACACCCCAGACTGATTAAGGGCAGGAATCTGTTTAACTATTTTGTACCATTAGTCCCTTGCCTTTCCCTCCATTCTTCCTGGAGCACCAAAAATACAGTATTGTCAGCACCATAGTTATTAAACACATAAATATTTGTTCATCATTTTTTTCGATAGCCAGAGACAGAGGACATGGAAACTAAACTGCCAGTTGAATATGTGACCCAGCAGGCACCCTACATGTCAGCACCAGGTTTTCTCAAGGCTTGCCTTTGGTGGTGGGAGCTAGAGCAGAAAGGGTTATAATTAATCTATATATGGGATTACACAGTGCCTTCACAACACTGTTTGGTTTCCCCTATCCCTCCAGGATCAGACTGTGACAATCCTAGCTCTCTGACTCATCAACCTGGAAACATACCCTATTGCCAGGCTGCCTCTCCGTTCCCTGCCAGAATTTCTCCTCTGCAAACACCAGAGGTAACTGCTGGAATGTTTAGAGCATCCCAGTTGTAACATTCATCCCACTGTCAGGTGATGATTTATTTATATGTCAGTTTCCCACAATTAAGGTGATCAGGTCTAGTGAATTATAATACAGAATATCTGTTAAATTTAAATTTCAGATAAATAGTAAATAACTTTCTAGTACAAGTATGTCCCAAATTTTGTATGGGACACATTATACTTAAAAAAGTATTTGTTGTCTATCTGAAATTCAGATTTAATATGTGGAATCTAAAGAAATCATGTAAGTTGTATTTAAAACCAAAAACAGACTCACAGACATAGAAAACAAACTACGGTTACCAAAAGGGAAAGGGTGGGGAGGGATAAATTAGGGGTTGGGGATTAACAGACACACGTTACTATATATGAAATAAACAACAAAGACCTACTGTTTAGCACAGGGAACTATATTCAATTCTTGTAATATCATGTAGTGGAAAAAATATGAAAAGAAAAAATATAGATAAATGTATGTATATGTATAACTGAATGACTTTCCTGTACATCTGAAACTAACATTATAAATCAAGTACACTTCAATTTTTAAAAATTCAAATTTAATTCAGCATCCTGTGCTTTCACTGGCAATCTGACCCAAAATAGACTGGGACCATCCCTGTATGCCACACCCATCTCACCCCATGCTATGTACCCAGCAGGCCAGTAAAAGTTTTTCGGACAGATACACCAAGTTGCACTGAAAGTTAAACTTTCACAATAGGAAGGACAAAAATGTTAAATGTTCATCCTTTAGCCCAAACAACATGGCTAGATCATCTAAAAGGAAGGAAGATGTTGTTGAGAAAGAGTAAATGAAAACACGTCCACAGTGAACAGCAGCATCACACAAGTGACTCCCTCAAACGGCCCTCATGAGGCTGTGATGACCGCTGGTCCAGTTTAGAGTCAAGGCCACTGTCAGGCATGCAGCTGCCCACACGGGTAGTTTACCAAAAGGCAAGGCTGCGTTTCCCCCAAGGCTGCCTTATCTTCCTTCCTTCTACCCCAAAACCTATCCTACAAGTCATATTTCTCAAAAAAAAGAGATAAGAAACGAGAAAATCTACCACCATGGAGTTAGAAAGAGATAAGAGAAATAAGCTGTCTAGATTCCAGCTTAGCAGTGGAGAAAGAAATTAAGGACCTGATATGTTTCATAGGCGGAAAGATGAATACAGAGGATAAAGAAAATAGGAAGGTTTCTTTAGGGCTGAAGTACACACTGAGAAAAATACATAACAGACAGTGGAACATTCAAGGCTACGGAGAAGATCGGCAAAGCACTTCCCCATCCTGACAGTCCGTTTGTACAGAACTGCAGATCAAAGGTTTCTCATGAGGACTTTCCTATTAATTCTTCAGATACCCAAACCCTGCTAGTAAATGCATCCTCCTAACAAGCCATCTTTTGTATTGTTGCTCAGCAAAGCTACTCTTAAAATCCAAATGCAAATAGACTGAAAAAGGAATAGAAAGCAGAAAGAATGAACCTATTTAACTCACGGCTCAGAACGTCATCAAAACATTGCTTACTTCCCTAGAAAAAGGATTTTTTAATTTAATTTTTTATTTTTATTTGGAGGGGGGCAAGTAATTAGGTTTATTTATTTTTAATGGAGTTGCTGGGGATTGAACCCAGGACCTTTTGCCTGCTAGACACGCACTCTACCACTGAGCTGTACCCTCCCCTAAAAAAAAGTTTTATTGTACATATCTAGGAAAGGAACACCAGCTCACGTGAGGAGGAGCATGGCTTGTAGACTAGCCCTGCGCTTTAGAAGCTTTGAATTCTTGAACAAGTTATTTAGCCTCTCTGGCTTTGTCTTTAAATGACGGTATGATGCTTACTATATGGAGTGAACGTCAATTAACATCTATAGAACACCCAGCACAGTCCTCAGGGCATATCTGTTTCCTTATTCATTCACGTGGAGTGAAACACTCACATCATCATCACCAGTGTTAATTCCAGTTACAGATGGCCAGCTACGTGCAAATGGCTTTACACGCAGCCTTTATAAAGCGCGGCCAATCCAGGATTCCAGTCCTCATTCTGCACTGTTTACTACACCATACTGCCTCGAAGAATAAAAATTCTTTCCTGTAAATCCCTTCACTTCAGCCTCACACTGTTGGGACTTTGAAGAGTCAGAAGATTGATTGATCTTTAATAGCAGCAAAACTGAGACCTTCAGAAGTGTGAGAATGAACCACACCCTCTCAGGGAAATCAGGTGAAAAATTCTAATTCTTCTGAACTTCAGGAAATAAGAATCTCCCCAAGAACAAGACAGCACTGCAGGAGTTCTAGGACCCTGCTGACACGGACAACTCTGGGAGTGGTAAGAACAATTCTGGAGGTGGTGAGGCAGGCTGAAGAGAGAAAAGGCACCAACTGGGGATGATTAAGGCCCAAGAGAGGAAAGCAGACACTTCCCTTGGCAGCTGGAAGTCAATCACCAAGGCTGATAATGGATGAGAATTTGAAATATTGTTTACAAAAATTAAAGAAGAAGCATCTCAGGAGTTCAGGCCTTTTTAAATCAATGGATTTTGCTTCTTCGAAACCACATGTTTCCAAATCTCAAAAATGGTTTACCCAAACTGACTCCTCAGATGTGCTCACACAGGTGCACAAAAATGTTTAGACAAAGAAATTCGTTGTAGCATTTTTTTTCTAAAAGCAAAGGATTAGAAAGAACCCAGATGTCCACCAACAGGAAACTGGTTAAAGAATTGTTCGTCCACTACCACAAAATTCTCTGCCATGGTGACAAAGAGTGAAGTAGGGCTGTGTGTGCTGATCTAGACAAACTCCAGAGCCCAAGATAGTACCTGCATGTGAATTAAGGAAAGAGTTCCTCTCCAGGAAGCCTCAGCCTCCTGCCAGAGAACACAGTTTATTGAATTTCAGCCCCCACCCTCCCCTTGGCCAAGTGCCTTGTGCGCCACTATATATGGTAGCTCTGCCAAGAGGTATCAAGGGGAGAAAAGGGAGGTGGGTGTAATTTGATAACAAGAATGTGCGTTTCGAACAGCATATACACAAATACTGAATATATACTTTTATGCCTGAAATATTTCTGCAAGAATGCTTAAGAAATTGGTAACAATGGTTGCCTCTGAGGGAGAAGAAATAAGGGCTGTGGGTAGGGGGTGATGTTTCACTGTATTTTCTTTTGTACATTTTTTTTAACCTTGTGCATGTAACTTTCCAATTGATTAAAAAAAAAAAAAAAAGAGGAAAGTTCTATTCTTTTGAATGGCATGCCCAGAGACTGCCAAGGCGAAGGGTCACGGCTGCTGCTACTCTGCTGCCCCTCCTCCCACACATCTGGACCTCCCAGCAGCCCGCATGTGGCGTCCTGGCCCAGTTCAGCCCATGTGGCTTCCATTTCTCTGTGTGCAGTGCAGATTTTTAAAGTACATTTTTGGTCTTATACATTCCTCTGCAGTGACAGCTCTTCAGATCATTTTCACTGAGTGCTTCTCATTTGAGCCCAGTACCCAGCCTGATCCAAACCATCCGTTAACACTTTCGTCACTTCTGCCAACCACGGTGGGAAAACAACACACCTGCAGCAAGGTGTGCAGCAGCCTGGAAACTCCTGCCACGGTGGGTTCCTGGGTAGAGTTTGTAGACTATATTTGGCATCGTGCTTCTGCACATAGGATAAACTACTCGGGAGGGGTGCTAACTGATAAAAAGCCATGATTCCAAGCGCTCCGGTTAAGAACTGGATCTGGACCATTTACTAGCAGTGGGATCCTGAGCAAGCTCCATACACACTCTATGCCTCAGTTTTCTCACCTGAAAATTGGGAATAATCATACTTCCCTTAAAGGATTAGTGTGATGGTTGAATAAGATAATGCATGCGCCACACATGTTACCACTCAATAAATAAATATTTGTTTTTGTGACTATTGTCTTGTGGTAGAAGATGAGACTTGAGCAGTTACAAGGACAGGTAATGATAAATCCATTATCCTCTGAACAATCAATCTGCACTGATCAAGTGATCTTACCCAGTATGTTATCTTCAATAAGTACATTAATATTTGCTATTTGAGCCTGACAGTAAGGCACACTGATCTACTAAGCCATGTCCTTTACGTTGTTGCTTGGATTTTATTTTTGTTTAAACATTAAACATTTTGTTTAATGTTTATTAAAGACTGGCAAAATAGTTAAACACACACACACACACACACACACAGAGACAAAAAGAAAGTAGTCATCATTTACAATCCCACTCCGGAGAACTGCTGTTAACATTTCAACATATTTCCTTCTGGTCTTTTTTCTATGCATTGTAATAGCTGAGATCATATGAAGTATGTAACTTTCTAACCTTTTTCCTATTTAGGCTTTAATCAAAGCATTTCCCATTATTATTGAAAACTCTCCATAAAGATCTTCATTTAAATAGGTGGTTAATTTTCCATTATAGTCATCATCTCTTTAACAAATACCTATTGAGAGCTTGTCATGTGTTAGGCACTGTCCTTAGTGCTGGCCCTACAGTGGGGAACAAAGCAGACCCGTCCCTGTTCCTGTGAAGTTGCTGCGCCGTGCTAAGTGTTGTGGTGCAAATTAGGGTGATCTGAGGAGAAAAACAGGAGGTAGAGAAGTGGAGGCAGTGCCTAGAGACAACTCTTTTCATGAGTTTAGCTGTGAAGTGGCAGTCGCTGGAGGGTGAGGTAGGGTTGATGCGCTACCTTATTTTATTTATTTATTGCACCAGTGTGGAAATGCAAATGTGCTTCTTCCGTGAGCTCTTGGACGTGTGTGTTAGTACATTAAAAAGACTACTTAATGAAAGTTGTTAATGTAGTTCCTAAACTGTTACTGGTGAGTCTTTTTTGGTTCTCATGTGTATCTGCACTGATTTCATGGTCTTTCAAAGGGCACAGACAGAGAGCTGAATCTCAGGGCCATGGCTCTGATGCTAAGTTCTAATGCAGGATTCTACTTTGGCTCTCGTGTTATCCCCTCAGAAGAAGCATCCATCTCACTTTAACAACAGGTTTGACAGAAACCATCTCTGCTCTGGATCCATCACTGTTTTGTTTGTTTTTTTTAAGGCAGAGGTGGAGGGAGTATTGTTCTTATTATGGGTTTTGTACTGGAAATGTTGCACGGTTCCTCCCCATACCCTCTTCTGTGGGAAACCATCCGCCCACAACCCTGTCAAGGCATGGCGGCCATGTTTTGTAACACAGGACCGTCCCACTGTCCCACCCACTCCCCCCAACCCCCACACATACTGACCACACCTGACAGAAACCAGGGTGGACTCTGACCCAACAGCAGTGACCAAAGACCTAGGAATCTGAATGGCTCAACTTGAAAATTAGATTCCTTTCCTAATTTTCATCTGGGAATTGGAGTGACAGGGGCAAATAGCAGTGAGGGCAGAAACTGAAGTAGCATCACAACTAAAGAAGCCTTGGTTATCCAAGGCACAACAAGCTGGAACACTGGGAGACTGAAAACTCTGAATAAACAGAAGCAGTTGGCCTAATAGAGAGGGATCACGGAGAGGTATTCACAGAGAAGTAGAGATGCTGTGAGGTTAATTTCTGAACTTCCAAAACAAACCAAAACAAAACAAAAACCCCCTGACTGAGACAATGGAAATATCAGCTAAAAATTTTTTTTTAATTTCTTAAATGAGCTGACATAAAATAAAAAGTCTTCTGTAGATCCCCAAAAAGCAATCAGTGCAGAGACTCTGGTTGGTAAATGAATAACAAAGCTGGCTGTCACCCTGAAAGCTTCTGCCAAACCCTAGAGCATTTGAGCTTCTGCAGTGGGGACTGCGCAGGGCAGAGGACCCACCTAAGATGGGCAATCTGATTGAAGACCCCGCACATAATGTTGGAACCGCGCAGGGCTACAGCTTCCGTGTATATATGGACGAGTGAGAAATAAACCTTGTTCTACAGAAAGTGGCAGCAAGGATCATGTCTCTCCGGATCTTGGTGCTGAACGGATGGTTGAGCAATCTCCCCTGAGTGTTCATAGCCATATAGGCCACATGGCTTCCTCACATGGCTTGCAGTCCAGATTCATGCTAGCTGTGCAGTCTGAAAAGCTTCAAACAGAGAATGCAACCCCCAGAGTGCCTGCATTGGGAGTCCCAACTTCAAACCAGGTCTCAAAGGGTTCCCACAGATCAAGTTTCAGAAAAATATGCAATTCTCAGGCAAAAATTACAAAACACACAAGGAGACACCACGAGGGGAAAAGGCCATGCAGCGGTTGAAAAAGAACTGCACTCCCCGCCCTTGGATAGCCAAAAGATTCTCTTTAACGTGGCAATAAAGTCTTCTTTTATTTGATCAAATTTTAAAGAGACTTTGTTCTTTGGGAAAAAAAAAAATCACAGCTCCCTTGTTATCAGTTTTTGTCCCTAAACAGAGGGCTGACAGCATGGACCATAAGGACAGCAGTAGGGAGGGCTCGGTCGCCTCTCCTGCCGTTATCTTTACTGTTACTGCATTCGATTCTGAACCGGATCCTGCAGCCTCACTCCTTTGTCATTGCCAAGTGCCAGTGATCTTGTGCATCTCTATTTAGTATCTATTTGAATGACATCCTGGATGAACAAGAGGGGCTTACTGAGTCCAAGTGGGACTGGATTGCAGAAGAAATGTATTAGGAAACTCTTGGGGGAAATCTAGCATATGCTAATCAAACACAATTTGGATGAGAGTAAATGCCTGGGAATTAAGGAGAGTGAAACCAAAGAGGCAGAGGGATGGCTACCTAATTTCCCACAAGGTTTGAACACAAAAAAATAACTAATCTTATCATTTTGGACACAATAGGAAATAATCCACAGCCAAGTCTGGTCTATGCAGATAAATCTTTCACAGAAAGGTGAATAAAGCAACCGTTATCCAGCTTTTAAAATGTAATACGGCACTATTATGATAGACGGCATTTTGTAAACCTGTGCTCTTCTTCTGGGAATGATCACACTGTTTCAAATCCCCAGGTCTATAGATGGGAATAAAAATGTCTTCGGTTCTCCAGAGAACTCTATATTGGCTGGCTGCCAGCTGCCGCTAAGACTGTTTTTTTGTTGTTGTTTTGTTTTGTTTTGTTTTTTAAATTCTCACCAGCGCTTTTGAAGTCCAGCTAAACAAGGAAACCACCTGGTTGTTGACAAGACTGATGCGTAGACATTCAGGGAGTGGCGGGGAGACAGAAAGGAACAGAACTCTTAACCTTTCTCTCAGGCTGAATTAACACTGTTTGGTTAATACAATTAATCACAGGGAAAGAAGATGCGCTCTGGAGCTAAAGCTTTTTCTCTTTACTCTGTGAAGAACTATTTTGAGACGAACTGGACTTTTATCTGGGACACCCAGGTGGGTGACCCTTCTTTGCTCTGCAATGAGCAAACTCAGGCATGATTACTTCCTGCTGAAGGTTAGGTCCACAGTGATATTTGAAAAAACAATTCATCATCAGACATTAAGGGAGTGAGAAGAGCATTCTGTTTCCTCCTTCCCTGATTGGAAAGCCACTTTCAATTTCGGATTAAGTGGAAATTTAGGGTCCAGTAATTGAGGATCTGTCAAAACAGTAAATTAGGTATTCATCAGTTACAGAAGAGCCTGGGCAAAATTGATCTGATCTGTACTAAACAGAAGCACTTTGGATATTGGGGCACTTAGGCTACAAAGGAGTTATCATGTATTTCAGTCGGTGTCTCAACAAAAGACTTTTCTCCTCCCTTCTCAACTTGCTTCATTTGAAAAGATCTAGCTTTCTCTAAATTTGAGAAACCCACCCTCCTTAAAGGATCTCGTTGGCAGTATGTGATTTCTGATCCTGCTTCTAGAACTCTAAAAGAAAGGGAAATATATCTGTCCTTAAAATCATAAATGAATTTGCACACACAGAGAAGGCAAGATACAAAAAGGTGTACTTTTAAAAGTATGCTGCTTGGAGTTTAGCCTTTGTAACTTCTGATTCAGCCAGCTAGCCCACTAATTTAAATCACCAAGCATGTTTTAAATATCTACCTGTTCGGGGCATCATTCTGTTCCAAGGTTATTTGAATGTATTTTGTTTTGCAGATTTGACTTTGGAACCATGTAAATATTTTACAAACTATAAAACAAAATTAAGTTTCAAAAAGGCACTTTTTGAAGTTAAAAAAATGAACCCAAATGTGTGTTTGGTTGGCGACATAACCATTCAGAAAGGAACTGGTTCAAATGACTTTAAAGCACAATAATATGACTGTCCCTACACAGCGGGAAAGACTCTGAAAACAAAAGGAACCACCAAAAAAATCCTAAACTATTTTCAGTAATCATTTTTTTGGTAGTAATGTTGGTATTGATATTTTGACACTGTTCTGTGTGCACTGTGGGGAAAAACAAATGTGCAATTATTTGATGTTCTAACTCTGCTATTCCGATGACACTGAGAGCCAGGATTCTCAGTGTAGAACAAAGAAAGTATAGGTGTAAAATCAGATATATTAAGTAAAAGCCTTATCCTGATTTTGAATTGAAAATAGCATTATGAGCCTCTAATGTTACCTTAAAAAATAAATATTTCCTAGATCCATCCATGGAAAGGCCACCACAATGGTTATTTCAGTAGCGAGGAGTATCCTAGCACCAGGGTTTTGTCTCCAAATACTGTTTTCAACTAAAGGAACCATGTTTAATTCCAGGGCCAAGGAAGAGAGAAGCTGGAGTAGCTTATCCTAACAGACAGAGAGAATATTACCAAACACTAGCACAGTGGCAAACAGACTCAGGAGTATATCTGAAGAGGATCCCACTGGCCAAAGATGGAAAAATATAAGCATCTTTACCCTACAGTATCTGGAGAATCTGAGCTAGAAAGTCTCCAGACAAGAATAACCAGGCGCAGAGGAGAGTGAGACACAGCACTAAGCGGAAACAGAGGGACCAAAAGTAAACCTGCATCCTAGATGCTGAAACCCCAGCCCGGCCCACTGCCAACTCGAGCTCAAGCAGCCAGTGTTATCCCCATGGCGAGAGATGGTGGTGCCCTTCCCTGGGGGAAATGAACCTGAGGAGACAATACATGGTAACATGCTGGGAGTCCAATTACAAGCCTCCGTGCCCACCAATCGTCCCACAGCACCACCTGCCAGTCAGTCAGCCCAACATATGCACACAAAGTTCCAATTAGCTTTTTAGTGTCCTATTCTTAACCACAAATGGACAGATGAGGAACATCAGACATTTGAGGAAAGCCTCCAACACAAGAGACCAAAATTAGCCGGTGGGGTAGAGGGGAGACACACGGGGCAATGCAGAGAGCAGACAAAAATTTCAAAGATACTATAATTAATAGCTTCAGGGAAGAGAAAATGATAACAAAAATGACAAGTTCAATTAGAAGATTGGAAAATAAGATCTAGGAAAGAACAAGGAGTTCAATAACAACAACAACAACAAAGCAGGGATTGGTATTAGAAGAGAAAAGATAAAATCAGTGAATCAATCCAGAGGTCCAAATTAATAAGAAAGAAGGAAAAAACACACTAGGAAATTATCAAAGAAATAATACAAGAAAAGTCCCTAAGACTACTGGGCATGAGTCTCCAGATGAAAAAGCCAATAAAATTAAAAGAAAGACCTGCATCATTATGAAATTTTAATGCACTAAAAATAGAGAAGATTTTTGAAAAGTTCTGGGGGATGGAATCAGCAGTGGGGGGAGCAGCTTATTTCACAGATCATAACATAAAATGGCATGAGATTTCTAACAGCAACACAAAATATAAAAGGCAACAGAACAGGGTCTCAAAAGTTCTCAATGAAAATTATTTTTAGTCCAGAATTCTCTATCCAAATCAAATTATTTATCAAATGTGAGAATAAAGACTTTTTTAATTCATCGACTTTATTTTTAGAGCAGTTTTAGGTTCACAGAAAAAGTAAACAGGAATTATAGACTTCCTACCCGTCCTTTTTTTCCCATCCTTCCCCACCGCCTCCAACCATATAAAGTTTCCCCTGTTATTAACATCTTGTATCAGTATGGTGCATTTGTTATAATTGATGAATGAACATTGACACATTATTATCAGCTAAAGCCCTTAGTTTACATTCGGGATCACTCTTTGTGTTGTACACTTCCACGGGAATTGACTAGTGTAGAATGCTATTTATCTACCATTACGTATCCTGTAGGGTAGTTTCACTGTGCTCCCCACCTAGTCATCCCTCCCTCCCACCTGAACCTGTCAACCACTGATGTTTTTACTGTCTCCATAGTTTCGTCTTTTCCAAAATGTTATATAGTTGGAATCACACAGTATGTAGCCTTTTCAGACTAGCTTTTTCACTTAGAAGTATGCATTTAAGTTACTGCCATGTCTTTTCACGATGATAGACTTTTTATTATTGCTAAATAATATTTCACAGTATGAATGCTCCCCAGTTGGTTTATCCATTTGCCTATTGAAGGACATCTTTGTTGCTTCCAAGTTTGGACATTTATGAATAAAGCTGCAATAAATATTCATATGCAGGATTTTGTGTAGACGTAAATCTTCAACCCATTTGGGTAAATACCAATAAGAGAAACTGCTGGATTATATACTAAGACTATGCTTAATTTTGTGAGAAACCATCAGATTGTCTTCCAAAGTGGCTGTATCATTTTGCATTCCCAACAGCAGTGAATGAGAATTCCTCCTGCTCCACAGCCTTGACAGCATTTGGTCTTGTCATGCTTTGAATTTTGGCCATTCCAGTAGGTGTGTAATGGTATCTCATTACTGTTTTAATTTGCAGTTCCCTAATGACATGTAGTGTTGAGTAGCTTTTCATGTTTATTTGACATCAGTATATCTTCTTTGGTGAAGTTTCTCTTTGGATGACTTGCCCATTTTTAATTGGAGCATTTGCTGTCCTGTCATTGAGTTTTGAGAGCTTCCTTGTATATGTTGGATGCACGACCTTTATCAGATAAGTGTTTTGCAAATATTCTCTCCTAGTCTGTGGCTTGTACTTTCATTCTCTCATATAAAGACATTTTTAGACAATGTCTAAAATTGCACGTGTTCTTAAGAAGGTACAAGAGAATGTGCTTCATCCAAACGAGAGAGAGAACTCAGAAGGAGGAAATGTAGAATCCAAGATACTAGGCCTGACACAAGAAATAGCCAAAAGGAATTCCTAGATTGATGGCAAAGGAAAGTCTTGGGACAATCTCTGTGAGTGAGCCTAGAGCAGAGCTCTCACCCGCCCCTGCCCCCAGGGAGCAAAAGGCAATCATTGGGGCACAAGAAAAAAATCTTCTTTTTATTTATTTAATGTTTGTCTTAAAATTTCTACTTTTGTTTATGTTTCATAATGTACACACTACTACAGAAAAACGTATGTTTTCTAAACAAATAATACAAATATTTGAGGTATGTGTTTTTTCAAAAATCGATTAACAGTCCATCATTTTAAAAAATCTCAGGGTGGCTGGCCTCGGGAGAACCAGTCCAGGATGCAGCAGGAGGTCAGAGGGCTTCGGAAGGAATTTTACAGGATAAAAGAGAACTGATAAATTATATGACAAGTTTGATCATGTGGAAAATTGTATAAAGGGCCATTTCAAAAAGCCGTTGGAAGGTAGGAAGACTTACCACGTGTCAAAGACATTTAAGCAAATGAAAATGACAATTATTAACTCCAAGAAAAAACAAAAAATACACAAGAAAGAAAACAGAATCATAGCATATTGCTTATATCAGTAATGGACAATATTCACTTACTAATCATTAAAACACTGAATATGTATTTAGCTAAAAATTAAAATGTAATTACATCCTGAAGATTCAAGAAAGAGAGGGTAAAAGTAAGTAAAGTTCCTCACTATATGTACTAAACTTGGTAAATGAAGAAATAATGGAATATTAAAATTCCTTTTAAATATGGAGGTAAATATCAAAAGAAGCTGCTACATAAAAATTGAAAATGGTTCCTCTTGAGACAAAGTAGGTAAAGGTGAGTGGAGAAGGGATTGCTTTTTTTTTTTTTTTTTTTTTTTGCCATTTACCACTGTTTCATTTTGTAGAGTATTTGCATGTATTATTTGCAGGTTGTGCTTTAAGAAAAATAAAAATGACTTTAAAAATTTATGGCAACCTATATAAGGAAATATATACTAAATAGTATTTTTAATAACAATTAATGTAGGAAAATATTCAAAATATAATGTTCAGTGGAAAAGGGAGGATAAAAATTGGTAAAAAAAATTTTATAGCAATATACAAGTATTTAAATACATTGACCAAATTTAGCAAATTCCAAATATACATGCCTTTTGCTGGGATAAAATCTGGATGGAAACACATTCAAATATATTTACATCAAAAGTAGTTATCACTGCATGATAAGCTAAGGGTAGTTTTAATATAACTTTGCAGACTTCTATATTTTTTTAACTATCCACAGTAAGATATATTATTTTCTTAGGCAGGGGCAGAACTTTTTAAAAACTTTTCTGACCTTCAGTTACAGTGGATATTGCTGAATTGCCAGCAGGAGTCCCATGTAACTGATGTGTCCCAGTCCCAGGAGCCTGGTGCATACAAACTGGGCGGTAGTGGGTCAGGACCTTCCTTTTGCTGACTTTCACCCTGGCTGCTGTTATAGGACCCTTCTCCTGCAAGGAACTTGCCCTGCCCCACCGAATTTCTGGGCATTCCCAGAGGCTGTCTTGAGTATACTCAGGAACAATCCCAGGGGCTATGAGACAAAGCTGCTGTTCCCCCTGGGTGAGGATTTGCCAGGCACCTCTGCACCCAGCAGAACCCTGGGGGCCCAGGAGGTGATGGTACTGGCCTGTGGCCTCGGAAACTGTCAGTCCACCAGAGCTACCCTCTCCCCTACTCCTGCCCTGAGTTACCATCTGTTTAAGGGCTGTGAAAGAAATTCCACCAGGGCCCTGGGGTTTTAGAGAGATTTAGGTAAAACTAGATCTTTTGGAATTTCACTTATTTGCTTGTAAACCTAAAATTTACACACGCACACACACACATACACACTCACACATACCACAAGGATCAATGCACAGAACTGGGCCAGAGGAAAATATTTCACAAGACAGATGTTCTGCCCTGACTCCCCCTATTCCACGGGGCTTCAGCTGAGTCAACCTGCCAGCCTGACTCCCTCTGCCTCAAGTCTCCCTCGCTGGAGTTCTTTCCTCAGGGCTCCCTTGGGGTGTCAGTGAAAAGAGTTTTATTAGGTTACCTCCAGACCCGTGGAAACACCCAGATGTGTCTGAATTCCAGAGAAGACCACAAGTAGGTACTATTATTTACCCACATTTTATAGGTAGGGACACTGGGGCACAGGAAAGTTTAATAAATTGCTCAAGGTCACACAGCCACTCAGGGGAGTCTGACTCCAGGTAAGTGTTCGCACCCATTACGCCTCACCAGCTCCCAAGTGTGGAATGGACCCTCCACTTTGTGCCTGGTTCCGTGTGATTCCAGAGAGGCCAGTGCCCTCAGAGACCTAGCCACCTGGTGCTAATGACAATCACAGCTGCAGACATTGGATAAAAACTGTAAGAACAGTCTTAGATATCCTTTAAGTCCCACTTAAACTACCACCTCTTCCAGGTAAGTATCAGCCCCAACACAAGTGCCGCCTCCCCAGTGAAATCTTCCTGAAATCCCCAGTCTCAGACGGGATGCACTCTCATCCCCTTTCGTAGTCCCACTGCGCTGCAACCCTAGAGAACTTAGCAGGGTCTCACTCTCCTTAGAGTGAGCGATCCGTGTCAGCTTCTCACCCTAGAACAAGAGTTCTGTAAAGACAGGACCGGTCTGGTCGCTCTTAATGTCTGATGGTGCTCATCTCGGCACCTGGCACCAGAAGCGTTCCATGCACATCTCTGATGAGCAGCGTTGGGATTCTGCTGAGCACGTGGTGGGCGTGTAAGGACCACTGACTGAATGATGAGCAGTTCTCGTGGAGGCCTCTCCACAGAAGGCCCTGTAGAATAAAGTATTATGTCAGACCCTGTGAAATTGCCGTTTTGTAGGCCAAATTGTTCAAATATTGACAATTTCACGTGAGTCATTCTATATAATATATAAGTGTGTGTATATATATTATATATATAATATATATATATTCCTAACTGCAATAGCTTATAAACCCCAGAAAGTTTTTTTTGGACTTTTATTGGGAGTGGGGGTGGTAATTAGGCTTATGTACTTATTTTATTGGCGGTCTTGGGGATTGAACCCAGGACCTCGTGCATGCTAAGCATGTACTCTACCACTAATTTATACCCTCCCCTACCCAACACTTCCCCCTCTTTCCGCACACCCCTCACACATTCCCAGCCCCTCCACTTGGAAGAATTTGAAATCTCCCTTCTTGAATATCTTTTATAATCTACCTATGGCTATTAAATATTATTTTGTAAAAATACCCCAAAAGTACAAATTCTAGACTGTAAATCCTCAAATATCCCAAAGCCCAGACAACAGAGATGAACTCTGACTCCAACAGCTTTGTTCAGCCATGAGTTCCTAAGGTCGTGTGTCAAAGGCCAACTGTTAACAGTCCCCTGGAAGAGAAAGTGGTTTTACTCACTTGAATGTCTCTCAAGCTTAGCCAAAAAGCTGGCTGAGTGGGAGAGGGGTGGGAAGGGACAGACTGGGAGTTCAAAATTTGTAGATACTGACAGGCATATGTAGACTAGATAAACAAGATTATACTGTATAGCACAGGGAAATATATACAAGATTTTGTGGTAGCTCACAGCTAAAAAAAATGTGACAATGAATACATGTATGTTCATGTATAACTGAAAAATTGTGCTCTACACTGGAATTTGACACATTGTAAAATGACTATAACTCAATTAAAAAAAGATGTTTTAAAAAAAAAGGAAGGAAATTCTGACACCTGCCACAATATCAACATGGATGGACCTTGAAGGCATCATGTTAAGTGAGTCAGTCGCAAAAAGACAAATGCTGTATCATTTCACTTATAGGAGGTTCCTAGAGTCGTGAAATTCATAGAGACAGAAAGTAGTGTGGTGATCACCAGGGGCTGGGGGAGGGGGAGCAAGTTAGTGTTGAACAGGGACAGTTTTGTTGTGCAAGACGACAAGAGTTCTGGAAGTGGATGGTGGTGATGGAGGACCATGTGAATGTACTTAATGCCACTGAACTGGATGCTTAAAAGTGATTAAAATGTGAAATTTTATGTTATGTAAGTTTACCACAATAAAAAACTTTAAAGCCAAAAAAAAAAAAAAAAAAGGAAAAAAGCTGGCTGAGACATACCCTCTGGGATCCCATAGGTTGGGGTTTCTAGATGCAGTAATTCCCCACTGTTCCCTGCATCCGCTCCTCTGTTCCCTGGCACCCTTTAGTGGATTGATCTGCCTGCATCTTGATCTTTGGGGACCATCCTGACCTTTGGAAGGGATGTCAATAGTGGGAGTTTGTCCAGTAGATGGGAAGTTTCCTCAGCTGGCAGCTTTCCTTTGCCTGGCTCAGACCTCTGGACTAAAGGCTGTGAAGGTAGCTAACAATGTAATTTACCCACATTTCACCTGGAGACAGTCTCGTTTCTTTGAGCTCCCTAGAGACCCTCGCCTAGAAAAAAAGGCCCAGGATGCCTGTCAGACCAAACAATGCCTATCATATTTTATTACATGGGATGAAACCTAAGACTTTATGCTCCATTAGCAGGTTTCATTTTCACCCCAGGAAGGTAGTTCTACATTACATCTTACTTTGTTCTTTCTTATGTTTTTAACAGAAAGGCCTTAAAATGCCCCACTTCCAGCCCCCATGCCCACCGCTCCAGGCATCCAGAAGCTATATTATCAGATTTTACAGTCTGGGATAATGTGCTATTGTGAGAGTACTGATATGTATGTGGCGTGGGCTTTTTTTTTTTTTTTTTTTTTTTTTTTTTAATAAAACGACAGCCTGATAAAAAGAAGAAGTTTGCTCTCTAGTGGCTGATTTATAAAAGGCTCTGAAAACCACACAATAAGATAGCTTAGGAAAGAAGACATTTAACAGCGATATTTGTATAACAAGGTCTGAGTGCTTATTTTGCTTTTATTGATCTTTTTAATTTTCCTTACAGTGAAAAATTACATCAGAGCAAATGTTCTGTGGATATTTTTTCCTATTAAAATTTTTTCCACCATGAAGTTAATTTTAATTCTAAACTCTTAGAGCAGCAATTAGGTTTCTGATGTTTTATTAGCCTATTGTACCTTTAGAATGCTCTGTGGAGTGCTTTAATACCATATAATTAATGTCTATTATAGACACATTGCCCAATAATATAATATTATTAGAGCTTTTTAAACCATTTTTGGCTCCTTGCAGAAAGATTATATAAAATCAGGGAGAAATAGTATAATTATTAGTATGATGCTAATTAATATCATTTTATTACTCCTTTTTCTACAACTCAATTTATAAAATTCTACTATAATATGAATTGTAAAGGAAGAAATTTATTAAATGTGCCTCTCTTCCTAACTCCCCTGCCATGTTTTACTTTCCCATTTTATTCTCCATCTCTGTCTCCCCAAGTTCATAGTATTTTTCTCACCTCTGTCCAGTATCCCTGGACAAATGATAGAGGCAAATGACAGCCCTGGTCCCAGAAGTTTCCACCCTCCACACCGCAAAAAAGGGGGGGGCGGGTTACACAGGAAGCTTTCTACTTGCACAGCAATAAACATTTCTTTATTTTAAAATTAAAAAATTTTATTTTACTTAAAATAAAAAATGAAATATTTATTTTAAAAGAAATAAAAAATACAAAGGATTTTCAGATCCATGAATATTCTTGCCTTCATTTTTCTTATGAGAAAGAAACCAGAAAGCATAAAGAGACTTAACCTTTTCAGCAGGTCAGGACTACAGTGAAAGTAAAGTCCTAGATGATGCAAAAACAGAGTGTTTGACCGGGTGGTGGAGCAGTCATAAGGGACAGTGTGAGGCGGGTTAAGAAGGGGAATGCTGCAATCTGATTAACATTTTTGAAAATTATTCTGGCTGCTGTATAGAGAAAGCCCCACAACAAGGACAGGAGCAGAAACAGGGAAAACTGTGGAAACTATTGCAGTCAGGCACACAATAAAACAGTGACATGATGATGGTGGTAGCAGTGAAGTTGTGAAAAGTGAATGGATTTCCATTGTATCCTGGAAATAGAGCTAAATGGTGGTGGGTGAGAGCAGCGGGTAGCTTCAGACTGAGCAACTGGGATGGTGATACCACTTAATGGAATTGGAAAGGATGACAGAGCAGCATGTTGAGGAGGTGAATGGCAGTGGGAGTGGGAATAAAGACCTCTATTTGGGTTGGTCGTGGTTCAACTTGAGATGCCTATTCAAGAGGAGGTGTTGCATAATCTCTTGGAGATATCAAGAGGAAATGTTCAGATATGTCTGAACAACCACATACCTTCTTTTTCTTTTTTTAATTTGGCTTATATATTTATTTATTTATTTTGGGGAGAGAGGCAATTAGGTTTATTTCTATTTATTTAATGGAGGTACTGGGGATTGAACCCAGGACCTTGTGCATGCTAAGCACACACTCTACCACTGGGCTAGACCCTCCCCCTCCAACATCTCTTCTTGTTAGAAGTCAGGAGATTTGGAGAGAGTTTGGGACTGGTGATTTATACTTAGAAGTCTTCAAGATACAAATGATATTTAAAGGTGAGATTGCCAAGAAGAGAGTTGGATGGAGAAGAGACAAGACCTGTGCCTGACTCTGGGGCACAGATATTTGAAGGAGACAAGGGAGAGTCAGCCAGAGAGACTGAGCAGAAGTGGCCAGGATCAGGAAGGACAGCAGGAGACGATCAGTGAGACAGACAACACCGGTGAGAGGTCCATTAAGATGAGGACACAGAAGTGACTGTTGAACTTGGCAACCCCGAGGTCACAAGTGACCTTGACAAGAGCCCTTTCAGTGGAGTGACAGGGACAGAAGCCCCTCTTTTTTTTTTCACTTGCCAAATACAGGCCTAAACAGTTCTTTCCCAGAGCAAATATGCAAGGCAGAAAGGAACCAGCCATTAGTGCAAAGAATGGGAACTCTCTTGGTTGGTCTGTGTCGATCATTGGTTAATTTATACTCGATGTCTAATCTGGACTCACTTTTCTTTGGATCCTTTTAGAGTCAAGATGGACAGGGAAGGGATTCTTAGATGTTAGAACTGGGCTGTCAACCATTTCACGGCACAACTCATCTTCTCCGCAGACTGGATGGTGAAGTAGAGGGAAGCTGGGAAAGAAGAAAATAACGTGGGAAGAATACATTTGACGTAGAGACTGTAAGAAGATACAAGGAAGAGGGAAAAAGAACTGGGAGGGGAAGCACCTTGGGGACAGATGAAGCTATAAATAGGAAAAGAAAGAACTAGGGAGGGACATTTTCCTTGAGACACAGCCTGTGATGAAATTTGAACCACTTGCCAATCTCAGAGGACACAGAACCAGATGGAAAAAATAAAGAAAGCATCTCCATGTCAGACTACATGCCAAGGATTGGGGAACCAGAAAAGAGAGTAACACATTACACAGGAGAAAGGAATTGTAAAGTGGACAGGTGGACTGCAGAAGCTGCCTGTTTTCAAAACAGGCTTTAAAAAAATTTCACATAGCTCTTTAAAACACACTCCCCAAACCCCCTTACTGGTCAGTTTCTGCACAACTATGTCTCTTGTTAGTTTGTGGGAATGCCCAAGGGAACTCAAATGGGAGACAGAAGCAAAGAATTGTGGCCAGTAAAGTCTCTTAAAACAAACAAACAAACAAACAAAAAAACCTTGATTTGTTGATATTTTTAAGAGCTTGAACAAGCACATTTTGAAAATGCAGAAACATAAGTAATAACTGAAGGAATAAAACCAGTTGTTTCTACCCTTTCACACTCTTGGGATGGGTCTTTGCTCAACTCACATTACAGCAGACGTAGCGGAATGCCTCAGTGATGATACGACACTGAAGATTACTGGGCTTCCCTGGAAATGCCTATTTGTGCTAGCTCCATAAACCTTATAGGCTTCCAGAGACACCAGTAAGCCAAGGTCAAGTGGGGGTTACTTGCGGGTGAAAAGGAGTGGCAGAACTCTCAGCTAGTCTTGAGACCATGCTTCTCATTTCCAACCGTGGCCTCCCATCACCAGGCAGCGCTGTCCTCCGCCACTCCGGCTTCCCCTCACCAGGGGCCCGACGGTGGGTGCGCCCCAGGTCCATGGTTAAAAGCCTCTCTTCACATGGTTTCTGCCTGGGATTGGGTTGATGGTTCGCCTGCCCCATCTCTCTGCCACATCAGAATCTCAGAAACGTCAGTGTTCAGGTATCAACTTGTTTCTCTTTTTCTACCTCGTAGCCATTAGTTGTTTCGCTATTATTTTAAAAACAGCACTCTGATTAGAAATGGAAAAGGGGATTATACATCTCAGCTCCCGGGGCCAAAGAAACACACACATGTTCAGTTGAGGTCAAGTGTGTTTCTCTTCTCCAGCCCAGAACAGACCAGAAATACCGCCTTCCCAGTCTGTCGTGCTCTCATCCCTGAAGCAACGGCATGGGAGGGACTAGCCTCAAGTCTTCGTCTCCAGAATCAAATTCCAACCAGAATGTTCTTGAAAACTCTTTTGGTTTCTTTCACTAAGTTAATTTTTTTAAGTTTCCGAACTTAGGCAATGCCAAGTCACACCAGGAAGTTACATTTATGAGTGTTTGTTGAAATTTAGTAAACTAATTCTGGCAAGTTGAGGTAAGTCTCCACGCCATCACAAAAAAAAGTTTAATAGAAGAAACTTCAAGAGGCTTCCAATGATTAAGTCACATTGCAGAGGCTTTATCTGAAAAAAAAAATTAAAGAGGGCAGCCCAGCCCGGGGGCTGAATATTACTTTATAAAATGACAACAAGACTTATAGACTCTCCTCATCCTTATGATTTTAAGTAAACATCTGATTTGACTCAACATTTACACATGATGGTTTCTATGATTATGGGTATTTGCATTTAAAGACGACGCTAAGAAGAAATAGGCACAAACAGCATGGAAATCCAGGAAAGGTAAAGGAAAACAACTTTGACAGGTCATTTAGATTTCTGAATAGTCATACACATGTGCTTTAAATATAGCACCCAAGCAGCAGTTAAGGCCCCACCGTAGCATGTGCGTATATAGAAGCTTGGTCTACCCCAAGTTATAATAGATTCTCATAGGAGTGCATGATTCCATGTTTTATCTTACAGTTTTTTTTTAAAGGGACGATTACAGGCCAGGGACTAGAATTGGGGGTAATGAAAGTACGGGGAAACCCACATCCTTTGATATATTTTTCTTACTGCAGTTGTTGCTAGGGAAACCACTTCCTACCCATACACTGCACATATTTCCCCTATTTGTTATTCTCACAAAGCACACAATACCACATTTAAAAACATGAGGACAAGAGCTTGGTAATGTGTATTCAAGGACACTCAAAACTCTAAAATAATTGGCAAGAGGTTCGTGTGGACTTCCCAGGACTTAGGGACCAAGATGCATTTAGCAAAGGAGAGAGCTTACTCTGTATTGTTAGTACTGATTGTCCAATCTAAGCTAGAATGAATGCCCACGAGCATCAGAAAAGAGGCTCGTTCTTCTGTCCTGATGACTCTCCCTCCATCATGCAAGGATGCTGGAATTCAGAGCTCACAGAATCCCACGGAACCTGAGAGCTGGATGAATGCTAACCAAATCAAAGCTCCTCTTTGTACAGTGAGGAAGCAGAGAGATTTGCCTTCACGGCTAAACTGGGACTAGAAGTCATTTTCTGACCCTAATAGCAGAAGAGTTCAGGGAGTGTTGTCTGATGGCTGAAACGGAAGACTCGTAAAACCTTAGAGTGAGATGACTGCTTGAGGCCTTTCAGTTCAGCTTGCCCTGCACTGCAGAAATCCCCAGAAAGTTTCATTTTTATTCACACTATGGGCTTGGGCTCTCATGACTCCTTGCTTAATCCATCAATAAACGTCTATGCAGAGCCCACGGTGTCTGAGGAGACGGTGGAGTTCAGAAGCCGTTCGGATCTCGGTGGTACAGATGTGATCACAAGGCTTGTTTGACTTCAGAGCATGCCCAAAGCTTTTCTCACGGCTCTAGAAGCTACCCGACTCCCTTTTTCTCTTCCTCCTCTCTTTCCAGCTCCCTCTCATGGTACTTTTGATGGCTACATTAACAACCCAAGAGATGTCCTGTAAAGGAAAGAAAAAATAAGGGAAGGGACTGGGAACAACCAAGAAATAACCAAGAGAAGAACCCAGCCTTTTATGTAATAACACCATTGATAATTGTGATGGTCAAGGAGAATTTTATACCAATTTGGTTTTCCACTGATGCAAATCAAAGTTATTCTAAACAACAAGATCAGACTGCAATTATCTAAATCCCCCTCCCTCCGTCTAACAAGAAATCCCTCCAATTGCCTGAAGTTAATTAGAAGCTCCCAAATAGTAAATATATATTTCTTTTGTTTGATGGAATTACTGTATTTTCTTTCCCACAAATGTCTTAGTTGAAAATATTTCAGTCCAATGATATTTACCAATCTGTCAGATGTCCATCAGCCCTAAAAATGCAGTCCTGTTGGTGTGCTGTCTAAAATCCATTAGTTCTATCCTTTTCCATACCCTTAGTCACCTACTCACTCTATCAATAAATACACACACATACACACAAACACACCACAAAGTACTGTTCTGCTACCACCTTCTGAAAATTGTTTAAATCTAATAATTCTGCTCTATGGCATATAGGAAATACATATGCACTTGAAAACAAATGTAATTGAAATTTCTCTAGTTTGGATTTTTTGCCCTTTATGTGTTCAGTCCTGAATATGGGTCAAAGAAACTGCTTCCCTTAATCAGCACACATGGCCACCGGGTACCACCAGGGGGATGTGCTGGGTGACCAAAACAAAGCAAGAGGAGTCTTAGCAAACCAAGCTGACTTTCAATTGTTGTGGTTCTCCTCTCCAGTGATTCTGAGATTATAATGTCACCCATGATATCATCAACTGTTTGGTTCTGCTGTATTTCTTGTCTGATTTCTAATCCTAAGGTCAAAAACATGATATTGGTCCTTAGAAACCAACTAAGAAGCTAGATATGTCTTTTTCAAACATAGTTAGAATGTTGTTTCACTTTTATAAAACCGTTGAAAGATGTGTGATATAAAATATTATGAAATCTATAAGATTTCCTCAGGAGCAGTTTTCTATAAAATAGTATCTTATTTGCATACAGAGATGTAGTTTTGGAAATACTTTCTCATAATAAGAATCGCTGACATTTCTTGAATATATTATCTGTCGGACATTGTTTTAAGTTTATTATATGTCAACACAATTCATTGTCTTGCCCATATTTTAAAGAAGAGAAAATCGAGACATGGTTTCCTATGTAAGATTTAGTTCCTTTGCCGTAAATCAGGAATTGTCTCACTTAAAGCTTCCTCAATTTGTAAGAAAGATTAGATCTACAGCTTCCTGTCTCTGCTGTTGTACTCCATCTGGCAGTGTGAAACTCACTTATTTTCTCTCAGAGAAATTATCATATATTCAACTTAATTATTTGGGTGTGAAAATACAAAGCCCCAAGTTTTCATACATTAAGACCAAATGTCCACTGATACTGGTAACAAGAAAAAGACAATTTGCAAGTTAAAGACTGATTTTTCTATTAGTTCTGTATGACTTCAGACAAAGTGTTACTGTAAATGAAATCTCTGCCTTGAACAGAAGAGAAGGAAAATTTGTTGAACATAGATCTTGAGTACAATACAAAACTCTTGAATTCTTGGTCTGTAAACAGAGCAATGGCCTTCCCTTAAAGAATTAGCCTTCAAAATTGTAGGCTAAAAGACAGAATGCATGTATTTTACTTACATTTTCTTTTCTCACTGCAAACTTTGTGTGTGTGACCTTTAGCAGTAGCTCAAGAGCATCTGTATTTACGTCTGTGTGTTTAGAAGAGGTAAAGAAACAGATGGACAGTGGGAATCTCAAGCCCTTGGAGAGATATCTGGCCATTTGTAACTGGAAGTCAGATCTTTTGTTTTTTAATTCAGAGAAATAGTTTAGATAATCCTAAATCCACAATATTATTCATTTTAACTTGAGATATCTCCCCCAAAACATACCCTTCTGTTACTAAAGAAGTTAGTGCTGTTGACTTAATTCATCAAAGCAAAGTTGCTTAACTATCTTAATTTAGTCAGGTTCTCAAATTGCAGAAGTGCAAGGGCATATTTTATTTATCCTTGGTTCTCCTGTAACTCATAGCATAACGGCATGGCTTGCTGGGAGAATCACAAAACTGGAAAATGAGATTCCCCGAGTTCTACTGTTTGGTTCTCCAGATAGCTAGGTGGTCTGTGAGCCCTTACTCTAACCCAAAGCATGACGTCCTCAAAGCTGAGGGCTTTATTTTGACACATAATGAGGACAGAGTAACTCTGTGTAAATGAAGAGAACAAGCGATGATTCTAGCTGGGAATCCCAAATATGTCTCCAAATTAGAGTCAGAGGTGATACAGTGTTTGCATTCTAATACCCATCAATGATAGTATGACATTTGTAATAGGCATTCAGAATACATTCAGGCATTTTGGAAAGTACTCAACTGACCACTTGCAGATAAATGTCCCTATTTATACAGAGGGATGAAAACTAATATTTCTCAGTAAACGTCTCCTCTTCCCTACCAGCAAGCCTGCAAAGAGATTTATAACCTCCATTTTTAAGTTAAAAAAAAAAAAGAAAAGACACTAAACGTCAAAGAAGTTAAGTATTTCCTCAAGTTCACATAGCTAGCAAGTGGATGAGTCAGGATTTAACCCAAGACTGACAGGTTTCTTGGAGACCAATTTCTTTCCACTATATTTTGCCACATCAACACTCCATATCAACACATGTTCTAAGGTAATACAGCTCAGAATGAGTTCTGTCCATTATTGTATTGCTAGCACCAGCATCTAAATCTACTAAAAGAAGGAATTCATGCTCAACAACACGCGGTTGACCAGCCCTCATTAGAAAAGTTTCCTGAATAATGTTTGCTTCTCAGGGCATTTGGACAGGGTTCCACCCATAGGCAGCCTTGTCTGTTACCCTCGTTTGTCTACAAACATTATCACCATCTCCATGCGCCATGCTGCAGGAAATGTTGGGAGGCACTGCCTATCTTGTCAACGTGAGCAAGAGAAAACTATGTGCTTATCACAGTAAGAGTGATTTCCAGGCTGGAAAGAAAGGAAATCTTGACATTTGAAAGTCATAGTCTGGCCACAGTTGAAATGGAAACCAAGAGAACCAATGGACACCATGATAATGAGCTGCCTGAACCAGGAGTGGAGGGAGAGTTCCTTGGCAAAGGAGAGAGGGAAGAAACCCCATACCAAAAGCCAAGAAGGAGGAAATAATATACTGAATCACTCATCAGAGCTGTGGACAGGGTTGAGGGAGAGCTGGTGGTGATGGGGCAGAGGGGTAGGTGATGTGGGCTCCTTAGAACTAGGGCTCAAATTGGTTTTGCCTAAGGAGTGTAGAGAACTACGGTGTATCTCAGGAGAAGTTCCCAGCCCCTTACATCATTGTTCAGGATGACAGTAGTTACCATTTATTATGTATGTATTGTATGCCAGCCATTTTACACACATGTATAATCTCATTTTTTTCAATCTCACACAATTCTCTAAAGTGTGTTATTGTTCCCACTTACACATCAGGGATCTGAATCTCAAAGTGGACAAGTGACCTGCCCAGTGTTATACACGTGGTAAGGAAGGCACAGCCAGGACTCAACCCCCAGCTGTCTGCCTCTATCGCTCACACTCTTCCCATCATACCTTGCTTCTCAGCCCCACGCAGCTCCATCTGAGAGGCAGGTAGTCCCCTTCATCTTTCTTAGCAAACGTCTTCCAATGAGGAAAAAGTCAGGCAAAGACTTATCTAACTCCCAAAGCCCTGTTGTAGCTTAACCAATTAATGGCAGCAGAGTGTTTTGAAAATGCCAGTGCAGCTCCTTGAATGGGTATTCAGTTACTGGGGCTCAGAGCCCTGGGATGAAAGAGTCTACAGAGCTTCTATGTCCTACAACTGCCACTAAGGAGGGTTCCAGGAGGGGCAGGGAGCCCCTCTCTTGGGAGGAATCCTCAGAACCCTAGGCCGATGGGGTAGGAGGAAGACACCGCCCAACAGAGCTGTCTCACGTAAAAGCCCCTGTGAGCCCAGGGAGAGAAGCAGAGCTTACGCTTTCAGAAATATCTCAGCAAATTTTCATAAAATAAGCTGAGCAGAAAAATGGGATAAGAGAAATCCTGTTTATTTAGAAGAACCATGAATTGCCTCAAGGATTTGAGTGGCATTAAGACTGAGTCTCTGACGGAAGGCTGAGAAAAAGAAACTGACATTTCCCAAATAAATATTGATGGACAATGAAAAGCACCTACCACTGTCTAGATCACTGAGCCACCAGCTTCTTAGAGAGCTATAACTTGACCACAGACCTCGGAGAGCCACCCAGAAAAAAGACTGCTTAGGATAGCAGAGACAGCAGCCACCCGGAGCTCACATGACGAGTCAGACTGACTGAGCAGCACACAGCTCATGATCAGAAAATACAAGCGTCCTGGTACTGGAAGGTGGAGGACGGAAAAGCTTAGAGACAGACAGCTGTGGGTGTTCAGTTCTTCTCTTGCGACTTTAATCTTGCTTCCATGTTTCTGTTGGAGCACAGCTCGCTATGGCATGAATTCCCAGCTTCCACGCCTCATCTTCTTTGTTCTTCCCCTTCTTCACTACCTTCCTAAGGCCCCAGGGGTGCGTAAGTTACCTTTCGCTGTGTGATGAACCCCTCCAGATCTCAGTGGCTTAACACAATGTGTAGTTTATGTCATTTCCAGTTCTGCGGACTAGTCAGCAGTCTGGGCTGGGCTCAGCTGGGCTGTCTCTCTGTTCTCTGTTGAGCTCACTCACTTAGCCAGGTGACTTCTCTCGTTTCTGGGGCTGACTGGCTGTCAGCCGAAGCTGTGGGGACAACTGGGGCATCATCATCCAGCAGGTGAGCCTGGACTTGTTCTTAGGGGGCTCAGCAGGGGTCCAGAGCTAGAGGAGAAGTGTGCAAGGCCTCTTGAGGCCTAGGCTCAAAGTGGACAGAATTTATTTCCCTCGGATTCTGTTGGCCAAACAAGTCACAAGTTCAGCCAGACTCAAGGGGCAGGGAAACAGACACCATCTCTTCATGAGAGGAGCTGCAGAGTTACTTTGCAAAGGGTCATGGATTTAAGGAAAGAAATAATTATGGCCATTTCTACAAAACACCTAACACCCCCGGGTTTCAAGGAAAGGACCACCATTCCTGTTCCTCTCCTTCCACTTCACCTGCTTTTCTTTCCCCCTTTTCTTCCCAGTGACTCACCCAAATCTCTACAAGTTTCTACTTCTTGGCTCTTAAACTCTTCTGAGATGATCTAGTCAACAAGGTTTTAGACAGCTACCTCTCTCTGCTTAGCCTTTTTTAAAAATTTCAAATATCTTGCTGAGACAAGACAAATAATACTAGGAAAATAACAGACTCCCAGAGCCTTAGGAATCTATTTTATGTATTTTTTTCCTAAATTAACAATACAGTTTTCATAGAGTCCAAATCCCAAACCACTCTCATATTCTTGGCACACTATTTGTTCTCAATAGCTCCAAGCTTACTTTTAAATCCTTTGTAATACTGCTGGAAATCATTAAACACTGAGTCATGGAAGCTCTCTGCTGGTCTCCAATAACGATTTTACCATCCACACCAGAAATTCTTTTAAGTTCCATTTAACAAATTTAGTCCATTGCTGAGATTTCTTCTTGGGAAGAGCCCAGGTTTTCCATTTTTTCCGGGAGGAGCCTCAGGGGCAGTGAGTCCCTGGCAGGGACCAGCTGCTGCAGTCTGATAAACCAAGGTGCCTCCTGGAAAAAAAAAAAAACTAATTGCTGCTGCTTCTGTCCTTTCCTACATCCTGGAATTTGTTCTGAGATCTCCTGAGCCTCTCTTTTCACGTATCTCCTACTTGCAGAGTTTCGAGAAAGGAGATCAGCCTCAGCTCAAAGCTGGAGCTTGTGCTGGGGAATCGAGCTGCTGAAACCCAGGCCTCCATGTGTATCTGAGTGCCTGATAGACACCGAATATACACCAGCAGCAAGCTCCATAATTCAAGTATCGTATCGGTGGAAATTTGAAAAGACTTGTCTGATTTCTTGGCAAGTTCTCACTGTATCTTCATCTCCTTTACCAATTGTTATCATCTTCTTTTTTGTCCCAGGGAAAGAGGCAGCCCTACTCTTTTCCTTGAGCAGATCCATCTCACTGAGTTTTCACATCACCCCACCCACCACACAATCATCACACCATTGGTATTCCCTCTCTTCTCTTCATTTCCATCTCTTCTCCCTTGGATCCGTGACCCCAGCCTGCAGACGTGCTCCTGAGCCCCCGTCCTTTAAATAAACTTTCCTCTAACCTGCTGCTCTTTTCTGGTCACCTATCTACCCTCCACCCTCCACTTCTTCACCTCGAGGCCACAACCTGTCCCACTGTGATTTGTCTTTCACCCCCATTGCTCTAGGGAGTCAACAAGGAACAAACCAAACGGCTGTTTCCCAGCCCTGTTTTTACTTGTCTTCTCAGCAGCACTGGTCACTGTAAATAACTACCTCTTTTCTTAAACTCTTTCCTTGACTTCTGAGAGAGGTGCCTTTTCCTGATTCTCTTCTTACTTCTCTGTTCTTCCAGAGAAGCCCCTTCCCCCACTTCATCCTTAAATTGTGGCCTTCTCTTCTCTTTCTAAATTCTCCCTGCATAGGATTCCCTTCCCCTACCCATCGTAATGGACATCTCATGCTCAATGTGCCACAGGCTTTTAAACTCAATATTTCCTAAACCAAACTTATTTTCTGCCTTCCCACAGCGTCCTTACCCACTTGCTCCTCTCTCTGCATTTTTCAACTTAGTTAACAGAAATGCCATTGATTGTCTCCCTAATATTCATTCTGCCTTATATAGTAATAGAAGTTTTATTTGGGCACATGGCTATCCAGTTAAAGACTACATTTCCCAGCCTGCCTTGCAGTTAGGTGAGGTCACGTAGCTAGGTCATGGCAAACAGATTGTGAACAGAAGTAGTGCAACCTTGTGAGTCATGCGTTATTAGCCATGTGGCTTTTGTTGTCTACAGCTAAGAACACTGAGCAGGATAGTAACTGGTGCCAAAAATAAAGTTTGTGAGTTTGGTTCTCAGTCACCCAGCTCATCTCAAATGTCTTCATTCTAGTTCTATGAGTCCCCCTCTTCCTTATCCATGTTCTAATTTTTACTTGAGAGAGCTGGCAAGACTGTCAGTTCAAACTATACTGTAATTCACCAACTCACAAGATTAGACTCTGAGTATGATTTGTGGCTACAAAAATCTTCTACAGCAAGATTTTTAAAAATATTTTCAGGACAACCTTAGAAATTTCTTGGTCTTCTGATCACTCATTAAGCTGAGAATTTAAAACTTGAACTTGTTATTTTCCTTCTTTAACTCCTCCAGGATACTCTGGAGCAGTAAGTCAAACCCACTGGTCTTATATTCTCCATGTGGCTCCACAGTGATTTCTTGCATTCGCCACTCACTCCCAGAGACTTGCATGGGTGATCATTGAAGTAACTCTTCCACCACAGATAGCAAGAACCACCATTGTTCCATTTTTAATAATAATTAGATTCTTCTTGCCTCCAAAATCCAACCCAAGCATATATCCAATCCTAGCTTCCCATTTTCTTGAGGATCTGTTTAGAATGAGTGTGTTTAATATTTAGGAATGATGCACATGGATGTTTGGATGTTAAAGGGGTAGACTAAGGCAAAAAGTTCAAGTTCCCCATCTCTACATCCCCTTCTCCCTTTCCCCCTTAGTAACAAAGCCCTGATTTTATTTGAGATGCCAAGACAGCCAGCCGAAAAGTCGTATTTCCCAGGATCACTGCAGCTGGGTACGGCCACATGTCTAAGTTCCTGCCAGTAAGACAAAGTGGAATGATTGTGTGAGACTTCCGGTATCCTGCTTCAAGGGACCTGTCTCAGCAGGACTTTTTGTCTTGTCTTTCCTCTCATTTCTAGTCTGCATCCCAGATAAGATGCCTTGCCTTCCCACAACCATCTTAGATTATGAGGTGATCTTGAGAATGAAAATGTTGGACCAGAAGAGTGGGACACAGAAAGATGCAAGGTTCTGTGTTTCTGATACTTGTGGAGCCGAGCTGCCTACTTCCAGATTTCACTTACATGAGAGAGGAAATAAAATTTTCACTTGTTGAATCTTCTGTTGTTTGGGGTTTTATTGTAATATGCAGCCTAACCTAATTTGAGCTGATAGAGTCAATGTTTCAAGGACAAAAACCATTAAAGGAGACAGAGCTTTGGTAATAAAAGAGTCCAGAACAACTAGCAGAGTCATTCCAACCCAAGAACATCCCTTGCTTAAATGGCTTTTACTGCAACCTTTTTTCAATAACCCTGTAAAGTGACTCCATTATATTATCTTCATCTTTCAGTTGAGATAATCCAGGCAATGAAAGTTTAAAGGATCACTTCCAGGATCATGAGACCATATGGCAGAAAGATGACCAGAATTCAGAGTACATTTGCCACTATATGTAGTCCCTAAAGTCACCAAACAAAAGCACCAAACACACGAGAAGGCTCTAAGAGGAACAACCAGCCCTTCCCTCCCACAAGACTAGAAGTAGTTTAGATGATTTGCCACCTGACCTTTTTCAGGTAAGCTATTCTCTGTGAGGACTTGTCAGGCAAGTCCTTGGGGGGTCATAAAAAGAAAAAAAATGGATGGTCCTGGAGTCACCTTAGTCACCTTCCGACCTTCTTCCCGAGAAGCTCCGGGAGCACTTCCATTCCACACGTATTCTGAATCTCAACGCAGTCACAAGAGTCTGAGACAAAGCGTGTGGGGTCAGCTCTACTGCAGTTTTTAACACTTTTCTAACAGCATTTTACTCATTTCCCCAATGTCTGGCTGAGCTCGGAATCATGTGTGAAAGGACTTTGTCTTACAAATTAGGAATACGGACAACTAGGCCAACCGAGGGTTCCTAAAATTGAAATCAGAAAACCAAAATTAGGTTGACGCTTCCATGGCTGTGGCTAGGCTGGAATGCATTTTTCAGATGCAAGCAAAGCCGGTTGTTACTGTCTGGTTCATCTACCTGAGTGGATGCAAGGATTCAGCATCCCCTGCTGATTTAGAAGGTTTGAAATGTTCAGTTTTGCATAGTTGAGAATACATTTGGACACTGCGAATCCTAAAGGAAAAGGCCATGGTGAATAATAGAAAACATCACATGAACAAATGTTGCTTTCAAGACATCTGTGTCAACAAGTCACTTGATCATAAACTTCCTGTTAGAAACCAGCTTGCTGTCACCTCACAAAGGGTTCAGGCTTCTTGCCTCCAACTCCAAAGCAAAACCTTCCACAGAGAGATCAGAGAAGCCCCAGGAAAGGGCCCGAGGCTCTAGGAACAATTGACCGTTGATGATTCTAGTGTCAGGTTTTCTGATCCTACTAAGAAATCTTATTCAGACTATTGGCACCGTCTTCAGAGGAATCAGAAAATGGCCAAACCATAACTCTAAGCTGAGAGCAGCTATGTTGCCATGAAAAGGTCTTTGGGGGAACAAAATCTTTGGGACCATTAAACTAATTTGAAAGCAAAGTCTTCAACAAACAGTCAACTCACCGGTAATAAGGGATTCTGTATCAGTCTTACTCAAGCCCTGAGCTTCCCGCTCATCGACCTGCTTATGATTTCCTAATTGCACTGAGCTTCCTTCAAGACCCTGTCCCTTTGTCCACACTGGTCCCTTTGCCTGTGAAACTCTAAACTCACCTTTTCTTTACCTGGCTGTTTCCCACTCAGTGAATAACTCCTTGCTTTGGGGGCCACTTCCTTCAGAAGGTTTCTTGGGCCATCTCAGCACCAGGGCAATGAGCCTCCTCTGAGCCCCCAACACCCCAGGCTCCATAGCACTTATCACAATGCATTATATTTTTCAGATTAATTGAAGCCAGATTCTGTTTTTCATCTATGTTGTCATAGTGTTTACCACAGTGCCAGGCCTGAAATAGCCCTCAAAAACTGTCAAGTAAATGACTTAACCAATCTCCAGTGGTAGGAGTACAAAACAGCATAGTACGAACAGCATTGGGCATAGCATCTAAAAACCTGCCTCCAAAGCATGGCTCCATCACTTATTCAGCAGATTAAAGTCTCTCAGACTCACTTGTGCCATCTCTAAAACAAGAATTATAATCTCTATTCCAGTCAATGGTTGAAGGGTTAAAAAGATAATACAGGTAAAAACTAGATTTCTAATAGCCACTTACAAGATGTTATTTAAATGCTATTTGATGCTGCAGAGAGTGTGGAGAAAAGGGAACCCTCCTACACTGTTGGTAGGAATGTACTTTGGTGCAGCGATTATAGAAAACAGTAAGGAGAGTCTTTTAAAAGTTAAAAATATAGTTACCATATGCTGCAGAAACCCCACTCCTGGGCACATTCCTGAAGAAAACTCTTAATTTGAAAAAAACATGTACCCCAATGTTCAGAGCAACATTATTTATAATAGTCAAGACATGGAAGCAACCTAAATGTCCATCAACTGATTACTGGAAAAAGATGTGTATATATATATATATATACATACACACACACACACACACACACACACACACACACACACACACACACACACACAATGGAATACTACTCAGCCATGAAAAAGAATGAAATAAGGCCATTTGCAGCAACACAGATGGACCTAAAGATTATCATTCTAAGTGAAGTAAGCCAGAAAGAGAAAGACAAATATCATATGATATCACTTATATGTGTAATCAAGAAAAGAAATGATACAAATGAAATAGACTCACAGACATAGAAAACAAACTTATGGTTACCAAAGGGGAAAGGAAGGGAAGGGATAAATCGGGGGTTTGGGATTAGCAGATTCAGACTACTATATATAAAATAGATTTTTTTAAAGTCTTAATGTATAGCACAGGGAGCTACATTCAATATCTTGTAATAATCTATAATGAAAAAGAATATATATGTGTGTGTGTGTCTATAACTGAATCACTATGCTGGACCCCAGAAACTAACACATTGTAAATCAACTAAACTTCAATAAAAAATTAATAAATGCTATTTGAGCATAAGTATTAACATTAATATACAACTTGCCCCTTCTGCTTTGAAAAAGGATTTATGCCATCATAGATAAGAGTAGATGCTTCTTCTTATTCTAAACTTAAGTCTAAAGGAAACGATTCTTCAGATATTGTTTGTCTCCTGCACTTTGTTATTGGCTGGGATTTCCCCTCCAACTCCACTTGCTGCCCATGTTAATGTTTGCCAAAGGATGGGCAGTCTCAGATTCCTCATTTGTAAAATAGGGGGTCAAAGTAGACTGTCATTCATCTGCCTTTGATTTATGGACTGTACGCTTCAAGGTTCCTCTGGGCTAAGTCCTTATGTGTCATCTGCTATGTCTCCAGAACCTAGAATATTGTCTGGAATATAGTAAGCCCTCAATAAATATTGCTTGAGTTAATACATGCATGAGTAGATGAATGAATGATGCTTAGAATAAGATAATGAACATATATTTCATGAACCTCTTCCATGAATTATTTTACACCACTCTGGAATAAATAATTTGCTGAGTATACTTCAAGTAAGAATCTTCATAGTGATTGCTCTTCAAAAGCAGCAGCAACAGTTCTATTTGTCCTGTTAAGCTGAGGACAAAATGGTGGTTGGGCTAAAAACCCCAGAGGAACGTTGAGGGTCTTCCCAGCAGTAGACACCTCTGCTGTCGCCAAATGGCAGAAATAAGTGGACACCTGCTCCCTTGACCTCGTCTAGCTACTTCCACAGGAAACCCCACCGCCCACAACCTGCGCCTGGAGTCATATTTACAGTAGTGAAGCCATCAAGGACCACTGGACGTTACTTGTTTCTAAAAGACCATCCACAATGGGTTTCTTCTGTGCTCATGTGGTGTCTGCTCCCTAAAACATCCCAGGTTTGAGAAAAAAGAAAGAAGCCCAAGCCTCCCACAGAAGGCAGGAGATACAGGAGCAGGACTTCCTTTCCCTTCCCTTCCCTTGGGGTGGGAAATTTTGAACTCTAGGGAGAAGTTGGCCTCTGCCTCCCATTGCCAGCATGTTCTGCAGTCCCCACCTCGCCATTTAAGTCTTTTCTGTTTTGTGTTTGTCAGCCCCCGAGAAACAAGTTTGAATATCATTGTATAATGTTGCACAATGTAATTTTCCTCAATCATATAAAGAAGAGGTAGGAGCTCTGTATCCAAGAGGTAAGTGAGTTCAGCCATGGGGTCCCGCTGTGTACCCAACCACCTATTAAAATCTGCATCCATTTCCACTCCGCCCAGAAGGGGCGGGAGCTGTATTTAAATGCTGAGTGATTGTGCTGGAGGAACAAAGTGCTTTAAGGTACCATGCTTGGATGAAAGACTGTATTAACCCAAGCCCAAAGTCATTACCTCTGTTGGCTCCTTTTCCTCTGCTAAAAACTTGTAAAAAGTATTCATGCCATCTGAGTCACGAACCTACTCTTGTGTACCAATTCATTTCACTGAATGAGTCCTAATCACGTATAGTTTGAAGGGTGTAGTCGAGTCGTTAGAGCTGACTAATGAACCTTTCCAAGTCATGCACACCATTTACTGTAAGCCGTGCTAGACCCACACAGTTAAATTGCACGTCAGAAAGTCTCCAGAAAAAAGCAGGGAGCTTGAATAGGTGGGATTCAGCTCAGAATCAGTCACTTAAAGGTTTACCCTGGAATCTGGGTGTTTAGTTAACATTCAGGAAAGCACAGAGCTGAGCAAGTCATTCAAGGCTGCTCAGTAGGTTGGAAACTTATAGGTGGGAACACAGAGTATATGATTTTCACCACCTTAACTGAAATCGTTTACATTTTTGCAATGTTGTGACCACTGCAAATAAATAAAATTTCTCATCAAATGGCTTCTCAGCTACCAAGAATACAGGCAAAACTCTGCCTTCATTTCCAAAATGCCTCAAGGTCATGTTCTATGAGTGACATTCATCTTCACCTAAGTGCAAAGCCATGGATCGGGCCCTGGGGGGCAACACATCATGATCCCTTCCCTCTAGGAGTCCACATTCCGGTGGGAGATGAACATTATACAAGGCATAATGGAGTGAGTGCCTACTGAAGAAACTAGTCATTTCTGTGGAAGGCGGGAGACAGAGAGGAAGTGGACCTAAAGGATGAAGGGGATTTCGACTGGAGGAGAATGAGGATGATGGCATTCCAGAAAGTTGGAGTAACAGGAACAATGGCATCGAGGCATGAAACCCTTACAAATGCAGAAACTATACAATTGTATCAATTCCTAAATCCCACGTACATGTCCTGCCTACACTATGCTCAAAGCACAGGGGTCTTGAGAAAAACAAAGAGGCATGGTACTGAGGCTTCTCCATCTGTACGCTAAAGATACAGGAAGCACCTTTTACCACAGTCACAGTCAGAAGAAACTAAACAGTATCTTTATTATTCCATACCCAAACCATGATAATAACCCCTTGTTGATCTCCTGGCCATTTGTTCTGTTTCTAATCCATTCTGCACACTGAAGCCTTATTAATCTTCCTAAAAGATCCTTTTTTTTCCGGTAAGAACACATGAAGTGGAAGAGCTTATAGTCCTCTTCTAGGGCATCCTAATGTTCACAAGATAAAGCCTAAACTCCTCAGCCTGGACCTCAAATCTCTCTTTGATCTGGGCATTCCATCTTAGTCTTCTGCTACTCCCCATCATACAAGCCACAACGGCATCTTATCATTGGAAAACTACACGGAATTCAGGCATTTAAAGAGAAGAAAACTCTGTTAGGATTGATCAGAGGCAAGGAAATGAACGACACTGCTTTTAGCAGCAAGACTCTGGGTGGTGTGGCAGAGAGAGGGAGGGAGAGATAGAGGGAGAGAGAGAGGGAGGGAGAGAGAGGGGGAGAGAGGCTTGCTAGGAAAGTGCTTCTAATGAGAGAAAAGAATTTTGTTTTTCACAGTGAAAATTGCATTTCAAATCTGAACTTTAAAAATAAAAATAAAAATTTAATAAGATTTTACCCACATAATAGTTGGTTTAGTGAACCTCCTCCACAGCTATTTAAAATGATCATTTACTTATTAGCTCAGCAAACACTGCCTTAATGTCCACACTGTACCAGGCACTGTTCTCACGACACGGCGATACAGTGGTAAACATGACAGAAGTGGTGCTACAGAGTTTAGTAAAAACTAAAATGGTGAGGAGAGTATAGCTCAGGGGTAGAGTGAGTGCTTAGCATGCATGAGGTCCTGGTTTCAATCTCCAGTACCTCCATTTAAAAAAATTTTTAAATAAAAATAAAAAATAATTAAATTCAATTCCCTCCCCCCCCAAAAAAGAAATAAGATAAAACATAAAAAATAAAGTGGTAACATTAAAATGGTGATATTATATAATAGGGAAGAACCTATGTATTCTGTTACAAATTAATCACTAAAAGGATGTTGCCTTTAAGCTTAAATTATATATAATGGCCCATCTCTGGGAACCCTGCCTCCCAGGCAATGAGCATTAAGCTTAAATACCTTTGCTTAGCTCCCAGGAAACATCCTGGCCAGACCCACCACCGCAGGAAGGAAGAAATTAACACATCCCCTCTGAGTTTCCGAGTTTCCGCTGGAACCAGGACTTTAGCCTCCCCTCTTTAGTATAAAAGAAGCCTGAATTCTAACTTGGTGGAGATGGTTCTTTGGGACATTAGCCTGCCATTTTCTCAGTCTGCTGGGTTTCTGAATAAAGTTGCTATCCCTTGCCCCAACACCTTGTCTCCCAATTGACTGGCCTGTTGTGTGGCAAGCAGTACAAGCTGGGACTCAGTAACAGGCCAAAGGTGTGTCTAGATGTGCACTCAAACACTTGCACTCCAATTTAGCAGAGCAGGGACTGGGGAACTAGATCAGCCAACAAAAGACAGGCACTCCTGGATTTCTCGGGCAGATTACCCATTAACCACATTTTACTTGCCCTTCTGAAGACAGTGATGTCTATAAACATTGCTAAAAGTTTAGGGACAACTTGATATATTTCCTTATTAATGTTCCTATTCTTTCTCTTACAATAAAAAAAAAATTTTTTTTTATTGGAGATATTTCCCATGGCACCTTGAGACAAGAGTAATGTGTCCAGGCTTCACAAGGATTTCGGCTTTACAGAAACTGAGTACTTGACTTAAGATCAGTTTGGTTAACAGTAAGAGAAGTCAACTTGAGCTAGCTCAATTGAAAGGGAAATTTTATTCTAAGGTTACAGAGGTAATTCATAAAATCTAGGGGCATAAAAGCAGTCAAGCTTCAGAAGGGTCCAGAGCAAAGACCTGGACAGCCTTTGGGAACCCTGCCAGTATTCCCTCTCCATTTCTCCACCTTATTTCCCTCAGTACACCTGTTTCTTCTCTCTCTTCAGACCATCTTTCTCTGTGTGCTTTTCCTCTGCTTGAGTTTTCACCAATTCAGTTCCCACCCTAGAGAAAAAGTTACTGGCTGTCTCTGAATCCCAACACCAAATTTCTGGGAGTGAGAATCTAATTGGCTAAGCTTAGGTTTGCCCTGTTCCCACCCACAGCAACAGGGGTTGGTATTCATAACACAAACACGGCTGCCAGGGTCCTGTCACCAGGAAAAGGATCATGAGCTGGGAAGAGCATCAGAGGGGTGTCTGCTTGACCAGGGATTCCACGGCCATTGAGCACTGAGACATTTCTTTCAAGATTCGGTAACTTACAAGTTACTCTGCTAGAAAGGAATAGAAAGAAAAAGAAGATTAATATGTTTAACAATTAAACATCCTTTCCATCTAAATTTTGCATTCTATGAGAGCAGTGGTTCTCAAATCTGGTCATCTCAAGGCTCCTTCCCATTCTCGAAAGTTATGAATGACCCCAAAGAACTTTCCTGGATATGAGTTATATCTATTGGTATTCACCATATAAACATTAAAACTGAAACATTTTAAAATATTTATTTTAAAATAAAAATAAACCCATTCAATGTTAACATAAATATCTATATACATTTATGCAAAATAATTACATTTTCCAAAACAAAAATTTTTCAGTGAGAAGAGTGGCATTGTTTTATCTTTTTGCAATTCTCCTTTAATGTCTAGCTTTATAGACTGCAAATGTATTCTCACATCACCTGCTTTGTGTGCATGATATCACACATCTTATGCCCTCTGTATACTCCTGAGAGAATGAAAAAAAAAAACAAATAAAGTCTTAGTCCTATTATGAAAATAAGTTTGATCACACATACCCCTGAAAAGGTCTCAAGAACTCCAGGGGTCCCCAGCCCATACCTTGAACTGCTACACTACAGATTATCTACCATCTGCATGAAGTAAACATCTAAATTAAACAAAGCAATTTGGTTACAGGAGTAACTTCTTTCTGTCTCTATATAAACTGACTCATCCAATATGGTTCCCTACAGTGATCATATTATTTTGACTAATTTGATGAATCTACAAGTCAATTGAATTTGATCAATTTCATTGATAAATAGATAATAGAAAATGACAGTTACCAGGGTAGGGAGGAGTATGTAGCTCAAGTGGTAGAGCACATGCTTAGCATGCATAAGATCCTGGGTTCAATCCCTAGTGCTTCTTCTAAAAAGTAAAGAGATAAATAAAACATTACTTCCTCTCCCCTCCCAAAAAAAGAAAAAGAAAATGGCAGTTACTGAAAAGAGCTTTTTCAGAAGGGCAGATCTAGAATTAAAAACCTGAGTCCTGTATATATTAGCTGTCTGACAGCAGGCAAACGCTTTCAGCCTCAGTGACGCCACTTTTAAATAGGCATAATAATGACAGTTACTTATGCGGTGTGAGAACTGAATGAGAGTCAAGTGCTTAACATAATGCACAACATGTTGTGAGTATTCAGTATGTTAGCTGTTTTTATTACTTTTTGTTACTTGGCATATCAGTGCTCACAGCCATTAAAGGTGAATCTTTCTTTATACTTGAAGATTTAGTCCTAAAGGTAAGGGCTTAAATCTTGTGTCCTAGATGTCTCTACACCACAGGGAAAAAATGCCAAGTAACTACATTGCTAAGATGGCTGTTGGGCACACAGTGATGCTGGAGGAAATGAGGTCACCTTCCATCCACATGGCTGGCTTGGAAAGTGATGGGTCACATAGAGAGATTCTGGGAAATGCTTTCAAATGGGCTGGCAAAATTAAAATACCATTGAATCTGGTTAGAATCATACTGGTTCTACTCTCAAACTTTATTTTATACCTTGAGTCAAAGGATTTGCTTCTCGGAGCCTTAACAGAAATTTCTCTTTTGGTTAAAAGAGAAAAGGTGAGGGGGAGTGCTTTCTGACTGGTCCCCTGCAAATCCAATTCCATTCTATCTAAATTTCATTTGCATCTGTTGCAGACTGACAGAAAATGAGGAAATGAGGAAGAGGGGGTTAAAAATTTTCATGGGGCCCACGGGGACCCTGTCACAACCCATATACAAAAAAGGAGTTAAGAGAATAAGAGTCAGATCACTGCTCTGCCTTACCCTAAGCTTTCTTCATCCTCATTTTATAACTTTTGCTGAAGACACAAAATACACAGTTATTTAATTTTCTTTATCCAATGCCAGTATATTCTTATAAAATGAAACAGGAAAGTGTTTCCTTAGAGCAAATGCCGAGTGGCCGAAGACAACAATTTTTTTTTTATAAGAGACAATACATTCCCAGAAGTAAGAAAAGAAGAGAATAAGACATTATCCTACGTAGCCACTAATAAGTTTTATCCAAATCCTACTCCTCTGCTATTCTGCCAAACCACTGACCCAAGGTCTGGGACCCAATATGCCATAATACAGAGCCAGGAAATAACTCACTTATTTGGTAAGTTGTAATTACTTGATTTGGAAAATATTCTTTTCTTCAGTTATTTTTTACTCTACAGCACTTTCCCATAAGCTTTACAAGGAAACATTTCGATTCCTCTTTACTCTAAAATCTCCAAAAACAAACAACTAAAATCCAGTGCCTTTGGTTTAATTTTATGAGGGAATGCAACAAAACATCAACTCAGGATTATATAAAACAAAATATTTTGGGAAAAAAAAATAATCAGCAGCATAACAAAGCACACACTGATAACTTACATAGACTTTCATGTTTGGATCAAATAACGAAATGTTTATTTATGTAATTTTTTTAGCTTTCATAAATCTTTTAGGCTTACATTTTTGTTAGATGCTTTTCATAGTTTGGAGTCCATTCCTTCCAGCTTCTCCTGGGTCAGGGTTTTGGCAGGATATAGTGATAATAGGACTCGTATAAAACTGTTTAGTGGCCACATAAGATCATGTGTATCCTCTTTCTTTCTTATTTATGTAAATGCACCGCCTCCTGTAAAAAATATTTGTTGTCTCAAGCCACCTAGCACATGCTTCAAGAACATACTTTCCTGTTTCATTGTATAAGAAAAGACTGATATTGGGTAAGGAAAATTAAATAACATGTATTTGAGGTCTCAAAACTAATATTTTAATTTATTATATTTCTTAGTAAATTTTATTTATCATATATAGCAATATTTGTTATTTTATTTGTTAAAATGGTAATCATTCAAAAAGCTGGAGGAATTAATATTCAAGCTTTTATAAAATGCAATATAAATAAATGTCTCATATTACTAGAGAATGGCATGGAAGAGAGGCTAATTAGCAAGTGTAATCCTAAGAGCAAAGGATCTAGAGTTGCCCATAAGTCTCCTGGGCAAGTTTAACCATGGTTAAAATACCAGGGCTCCACTAATTTTTTTTTTTTTTTCTTAGTAAGAGCAGTTTGTTAAAATCCTGTTAAAACATACAGATCAAGGGACAGTAAAAATAATCATAGGATCACTGTAGGAAAAACCTTTAAGTCTGGCACCTGGGAGACTCTGGGAGAGGAGTCGGTGGGAGAAATTTCATGTTTTGAAGGGAAGGAGCCTCCCAGCTCCCTTCTTCCCTCTCACCCACTTTATCCCACAAGAAACTACTAAGATGACTGGAATAAAAGGTTTCAAGTTCAATAGTCACACTCTCTCCAAATACAAAAAGCAGGTACAATTCAACTCAACACAGAAGCTTGTGTGCAAAGTTACGGGAAACTGAGACATCGTATAAAAAGTTAGGTTAAAGATGATTCTGTGGTTTTGTTTTGTGTGTGTTTTGTTTTGAGGGTGTGGCTCTTCCTCGGTCACCTGAACTCAGCAAAGAAATGGTTCCTGATGAAATATCAACAGCCGACCCACAGTAAAAAGACAAATACTAAAAATTAAAAATAAAGCATAATTACCCAAAAAAAAAAATCTGTCATTGCTTCCTCCCTCTGCATTTTGCTTTTCTAAACACTTTTTTTTAAGTTTTTAATTTTTTTTTTTTTTTTAATCCTGGAAAGTAGACAGTAAAACAGCTCCTGGAAGAATTTACAACCAACTGCATAAGGGTCTGGGAAGCTGAGGGGATGGAGCAGGGCTGGTCCCGAGAGGACAGGAAGGGGGCCCTCCCCTTAGCCCTGTAGCCTCACTGTAAGGCCAAGGGAGGGGGTCTTTAGGCAAAAATGAGGAAGGGAGGAAGAGGACAGGGGTCGGGGGACAAACAGGAAATAAAAGGTCTTTGTTGCCTGTTTGAATCCAGAGGAAAATGCCCGGCCCTGAGTGGGAGAAGAGCGCCTCAGAAGGGAGGCAGCCCTGGGAGGACCCGGCCCCCGGCCCCACGGGACCCGGTGACGGGGTGGGCGAGGGGGCCGAGGTGGGCGCTGGTGGCGGAAGCCGGCAGGGGCCTCCGGGACACGCTGGCTACTGTGTGCTTGTGCTCTCTTGTGTGTTCCCGGAGTAGCTCCCGTAGGCGTAGTTCGCGTGGTATGGCGGCCACGGGCCCTGGATCTGACAGTACTGGTTCCGCTGCTGGGCATACTGTTGACACTGGTTACAGCCGGCCTGAGGGGAGGCCGGTGCGGTGGGCGGCGGCGGTGGGGTACGGGGCTGGGTGGTAGCCGCGTGGCTCCCATAGCTGCAGGCACGTGGTGGCGGAGCTGGGGGCGGCGGGCTGTGTGGCCCTGGCTGTAACCTCCCTGGTTGCAGGGTGGCTGTAACTGGGCTGTGGAGGGCTGTTGCTGCATACAGTAGGGGTGCTGGGATTTGCGTTTGAGCCGGGGATATTGCTGCTCTTGTTGTAGCTGCTGGCCCCTGGGGGGTTCCGAGCAGGGCTGTAGCTGGGCGGCGGTGGAGGCTGCTGCTCATTTTATATCTTATAAAATAGGAGTTTGGGAGCCTTAGTACCCCAGGATTCATTGCTGAGCAGAGCCATCAAGGATTTCAGCGTTTTCTTTTCCTGTGTTCCAACAATCGTGGTAATTCTAGTGTTTCATGAAAACCTAAGTACTCATCAATCAGATAGAATGATAGATTGGAGCATTCAGATTTTTGGAATGGGATTTTTTTTAATGCACAAACATTTATTTCTGGTATGCCCCAAAAATAAAGACAAGGAGAATTCTTCCAAGATCATGCCCTAAAGTAATGAAATTTCTCTTTTTAGACCCAACTCTACTCTTTTGCCATCATTTTCTATAAAAATTAAAATCGATTTCAGCACCCACATTTTGAATAAATTATTATAAAGAGAATTGTGGAGGATGAAGTTTAGAAGTGAACAAGGTAAGAATTCACTCACTCTTCCATGGAAAGAGAAAAAATAAATCACTAGAAAAAGATTCTTGAAAATTTCCCGTCATTCCAAAGCTGCTTGTTTGTGGAAACTATCCAATTTTCAAAAAAAAAAATTATCCTTGGATCTTTTGTCTAGAGCATATTTATTAAGGTATGACTTTAAAATGACTGTTTATTATTATTATTATTATTATTATTATTATTATTATTATTGTTATTATTATTATTATTATTTTATATTATTATCATCATCTATCTTTTTAACACTGGAAACATTTCTGATGCTGAAGAAAACATTTCTCATCAGCAGTTTTACCATATTATTTTAATAAAACAAGAAATCAAACCATAAGCTCATTAGCCTAGGATAGATGACAAGTTTCCATTTCTAGCAATGGCTGAGTGGCTCATATTAGATCAGTCCTCTCAAAGTAACAATTGTAAACTCTGGACAAAATGTGCAAAAAAAACCCCTCTGAAGCCAGTTTAGAGTGGCCAAAAGCAGGCAAAAATGGGAGGTGGTCAACATTTATAGGAAAAGCATGGCATTGCCCATTTTTTACATCCTTTTGCCTGAGGGCAATCCACGATTGATGCCACTAGAAAGTATCTAAAACTTGAATAGAATCCTCACTGGCTCAGTATTCAGAAGACAAAATTCAGGACAATAGCAGCTGGAAAGTTAAGGGAGAAATACTGGCAAGAAGAGAGCCACAGAGGGGAAGCCCAAATTCTACATATAAACTCTGCCCAAATCTCTGGCCAACCCTAAACTAAGCATGTGTTGACCAAATACCAAGAAGCCCAGCTAAGGCTAAAATAACTAAACAGAAATGTCAGTTGCTTCGTACCACAGGGGAATTTAGAATTTGAGATCAGCCAGGTTAATTGCCTGCTAAAACAAAAAACTAATACTCTTTAGAGTAAACTAACAGAATCCAGAGTCTCTACAATATGCTATTCACAATGTGTATGATATAATCTAAAATTACTTGACGTAAGGAGAAACAAGAAAATATGACTCATATACAAGAGAAATGGCAATTGATGGAGACCAAAAAGAAAGCCAAAAAAAGAGTAGAATAATATCTTTAAAGTTAAGGAAAGAAAGAAAGAAAGAAAGAAAGAAAGAAAGAAAGAAAGAAAGAAAGAAAGAAAGAAAGAAAGAAAGAAAGAAAGAAAGAAAGAAAGAAAGAAAGAAAGAAAGAAAGAAAGAAAGAAAGAAGACAGAGAGAAAGGAAGGAAGAGAGAGAAAGGAAGGAAGGAAGGAAGAAAGAAAGAAAGACAGAAAGGAGGAAGGAAGGAAGGAAGGGAGAAAGAAAGAAAGAAAGAAAGAAAGAAAGAAAGAAAGAAAGAAAGAAAGAAAGAAAGAAAGAAAGAAAGAAAGAAAGAAAGAAAGAGAGAAAGAAAGAAAGAAAGAAAGAAAGAAAGGAAGGAAGGAAGGAAGGAAGGAAGGAAGGATGGATTAAGATTCTTTATCCAGTGAAAATCCCCTTTGATACAGAAGGGAAAATAAAGACATTTCCATATATATGAAAACTAAGAATGTTGTCAGCACTTACAAGAAATACTTAAGAAAGTTCTTCATGCTGAAAGGAAATAACAGATAGAAATTTTGATCTCCCAAAAAGATCTTCAAAAATGACAAATATGTGGGTAAATATTTTTAAAGAAACAATCTTTCTGCTCTTATTTTCTTCAAAGTATGTATTACTGTTTTGAGTAAAAATATAGCGTTGTTTTGTGGGGTTCATTTCACATGTGTAGGTGAGAAGTATGACACCTGTAAGCATAAAGGATGAAGTTGAGGTGCAGACAATCAGTGCAGTGGAGGCTTCCTGACAGCCTTTTCCTTTTTTCAATGTACAACTTACATTTAGTTAAGTACACTCATCTAAATGCACAGCTGGATGATATATATATACACACACACACACATATATATGTTTATATATATTCATATTTATGTGTGTGTATATATATATATGTACATAACCACCATGTAACCACCACCAAGATCAAGATTTAAAACACTCCAGCTCCCCTAGAAGGTTCCCTCATGCCCCCATTTGATGCCACCTTTCTCACCTCCATCACCACAGAACAGTGGAACCTGTGGTAACATCTTTCCGTATTTCCCTCCTCTACCCCTTGGTCCTCTCTTCTCCTCTTGTTATCGTTCAGGCTGTATTGATCAGCATCTCTGCTAAAGGCTTATTAGAGGGAGCTGTGTAGCTATTCCTCAACACTAGCAGAACAGACAAATTATTTCTGAAACAGGTGGCATGAGGCTGAAGAAGACAAAAGGATGTGGAAAGGGGAGAAGAAGAGGGATTCTCTTATAAACATGTCCAGCCTACCGACTCCACAGAATGGAAACAAACAGACCTTCTTTTCCATTAGAACTCCACTTTCCCCCACAAGCCTGAAAACAGCCACAGAATCTGCCTAGGACGATCTCTGAAGACTGCGTGTTCCAACTCTCCCTGATTTTACAGCCTCTGCAAGTGGGCTTCAAAGCTCTTCCCCAGAGTAGCTCCAGCAGTGCTGAGTGCCTGCGGCAGCCAAGGGCACCCTGGATCCGAGTCCCAGAACTTGTTAATGATGCTGCTGCTGGCCTTAAGAGGAGGCTTGCTGATTAAGAGGTGGTAGGTAGGGAACCCAGCAAGCTCTGAAGATAAGTTAATTCATTACTGCAGGGTGTGCAGTGACGCTCACATCAAAAGCCCGCAGCACGGCGGGCTCTTTGATCTCCAGTTCAGTACCCTTTCAAGTTTATCCTGCCCAGAAAGTTCTTGCTTCTTTTCCCCTTGATTTCTGGGAAGAATTCTAATAAGAGTAACCTCCAGCCCCATCCACCCACCCAGTGGTGAGCAGCAGAGGGGCTGGAGCGCTAGCCTGAATCCACTGTCAGCTCCCTGCATCTCAGCCAAAGGCTCCTGTCCCCGGTGACTTAAAATCAGAGCACGGCTTTCCTTATAAGAACAGCTCACGCACCAGGAGACCTTTGCAAGAATGCTCTCAGCAGCATTGTTCAAGTGAGCCCAGACTAGAAACAGGTCAAATACCCAGCACCAACAGAATGAATACATTGTTACATGTCCTAACAATAGAATACTACATAACCATGAAAATGGGCAGACTACGGCTCCAGGTAACCACGCCAATGCCACTCAGACATAGCGAGAGGGGAAAGAAACCAGCAGGGAAATCATAGATGCTGTATAATCCCATTTATATACATTGTAAAGCATGCAGGGCTACATTATAGTGTTTCTAGATGAATAGTTAGATGGCGAGGGCATAAAAAGAAGCAAGGAGACAATTGACATTAAAATCAGGGAGGAGGGAGGAGTGTGCTGGGGAAGGGACACGTGGAGGAGAGATGAGTTTCTCAGAGCTGGAAATGGTCTTCCTGATCTGGGTGATGGTTACGTGGGTGTTCCCTTCCTTATGCTGTACTTGTTTTTCTGTGATCTTTTCAGTAGCTGGACCACACAGTTTTAACAAAAGGGTTTCCTAAAGGAAAGAAAAGCCTGAGAAATTTAAGACTAGCTCAGGGGAACTAGGGTTTAAAAAAAAGAAAGAAAGAAAAGTCTGCTCAGCTGCTGTGTTGCCTAATAAAGCTACAAATCCAGCCCAAACCCGCAGGCTGTCAGATGCACCAAGTGTGAGCGCGATGTAGGCAGTGACGATGGATCATTGCGTTAAGGTTGCACAAAAAAGAAAGCTGCCCTTGGCCGCCCACCCTCCACCAGTGCAGCAGCAGCCCCGGGGGCTCAGTGGCTCAGAGGTGCTGGCAGAGGGCCGAGCACCTTTCACAGGGAAGCTGCTTGGCCCTGCTCCCTTTCACCTCTGCTGGTGCCAGAAATGCTAAAGGAAGAGTGGTCTCCATGGTGCCAGAAGAGGAGGCTCTAGTGCTGCCTGGAGACAAATCCTTGCAGAGTCTGTGCTTCTGATTGGGAAAGTGTTGCTTTCAGAGCCTCCAGGCCCTGCAGGGCAGAATGTGTCCCTCTGATTCCCAGCATGCGACAGCACGGGATTCTTCCCAGTTATCCTCAGGCTCTGGCTATGCTGTACACTTTCTGTCCTATCAGATCATTCAGCTGAGCTTTGTGGCATCGCAGATGAAATGAATCAGATTTCAGGTTGCTGATCCCAAGAGCTGGGTTCTACGGCACCTGCACCCAACCAGCCCAAGGTACTTTGAGCTCCCAGCAAATATGGGGGAGTCAGGTGCATCCTCACCCCCAGGTCAGGGATGTTGTCGGGTCAAGGCGGTAGACTGCCCCCATTCTCAGAGAAGCAAAAAAGGCCTTTCTGTTCTTTTTCCTCTCAACATCCACATTAGAGACTCTGATTGTGTTGTTACATGGGAAGCAGAACGAGCTGTAATCGAGCGAGGAGCACCACCTGCCATGGATAAAGTCAGTCGGCACACAGACACACGTGGCAAAGGCATGGCTGTCCCGATGCGCTTTTAGCTCCGAGTCGCTTGGGGCATCTCACTCTCTATCTCATGTTGCAATTATCTGTGAACTGACCACTTACCTTATCTCCTTTACTGGGCTGCAGGCACCCAGAAGACACAGTCGCTTCCCCAGCCCCTGCCCGGCACGATGCCCTGCAGTCATCAGTCCCTCTAAATGTTTGTAGACTAGAAGGAAGAGAATCCACCCACATTAATCTCTGAACTATACCGGTTACCAGAGTAGATGCTTATTGTATAGCTTCTCACAATCAGTCTCTGGAGTGTTATTACTTCACAGAGAAAAAGCAAGGCTCGAAACTCTTAGAAGACTTACCCAAGGGCACTCAGTCCTCTAGAGTCAGAGCTAGATTTGAGTCTAAAACTGTTGTTCTGCAAGATCCCTGCTCTTCTCTCTCTGTGAATGAGTGGGTACATGGGGTTGGTGTCTACAAGATAATCAAATGCCCCAAGTGCTACTAACACTGCTTTCCAGCAACCCCTGCCTGAGGTTCATGGGTTTTTCACTATCTGTTGGCTACTTGCTAGTGGGGTGGAAATTAACCCAAAGACAATAGAAACGTGGTCTCAGCACTGTTTTGTGAGATACTCTCTTTGCCCACGTAACTCCCAGGGCTAGTGTGAACGCCACTGCATTCCTTGAGCCTCCTCTGTCTTAAGCAGGACCATGCCCACGAGGGTTAAGCAGACTCCTGAACTCACCCAAGTCTGTTCCCTGTGATGCCCACCCCATCATCTACCTGACGATGCCTGCTCATCCTTCAAGACCAAATTCCTGCAGGAAACCTCTCCCAGCTCCCTCAGCAGAGCTACCCACCAGCTCTTCAGTTCCTGAGGACTGAGGAGTTGCTAAGCACAGTGGGGGCTGAAATAACTGAGAGTCCCCTGCCCCAGAAGCAAGTCAAACAGGGAAGACAAGAAAATGGACCGTGAGAATACAGGATAACAAGACGTTATGTGCATCCTGGTGTGATATAATTGAAGATATGCCACTAGGACATATTACTGTCAGAAAAAATAGAGCCTGACTGTAACTAAGCCTCTAGATCGAACTGCCAATTGACAAGAATGCAGAGGACAGAAGAACATGGTGAAAAAAAAAAAAAAGAACACTACAAGGGTGGAGTCAGCCAGAACTAGCTTATGGAAAAAGAACAATTGAGCTGATTTCTTCAACAAAAACATAGGGATGGGGAGTGTGGAGGGCGGTGATGGGAACTGATATTGGTTCAAAGAAACTTAAGAAACATGTCAATCAAATGCATCTAGAGACCTGACTTTAAAAGCAAAAACTGTTTTAAATGAAGACATTCTTGGGACAACTGGAGAGAAAATAAACATGAACCCCGTATCAGATGGCATTGAAGAATTATTATTAATTTTGTTAGGCATGATAAGAGTTTTGCAGTGACATTTTCCAAAAGTCCTTATCTTTTAGAGATATAGCCTGAAGTATTAGTGAATGAAGTGATGCAGTGTCTGAGATGTGCCTGAAATTTCTCTCCCAGAGCAATTTTTGGGAGAAATAGATGAAACCAGAATGGCAAAATGTGGATAATGGTCAAAGCAGGCGGGACTGTTGTTACACCCTTTTCTCTACTTGTGCACATGTTTGAACTTTTTCATAATAAAGTGTTAGGTCTTTTAACATACAGATTGCATGCTAAGTACACTAATGGATAGATGCTGAGGGCGCCTGGGGAGCAGAGAGGAAGGGTTTTAAACTAGCCTGAGGCCGTTAGGGACAGCTGGACAAAGGAGACAGGCCCTCCACTTCTGAGCTCGTCTGACATTTATCGTGCTGCACGATCATGAGCACACAAGGGACATAGCCAGTTCATCTTTGAGACCCCAGGTCCCCGCAGAGTATACCAACAGCAGGTGCTAAATAAAAGTTATCGAATGATTCACTTCTCACCCCCCAAAGACTCCTCTAAGGTTCCCATTAAAGCAGCAGTGGCAGCAAACACTGTATGTTGTGCTGGACCTGGAGGGTGAACAGAAAGAGAAAATAGCCCCTACTCTCAAGGGAAGGAAAGCCGTTCACAGAAAGAAATGACCAGCGAAAAGGAGCTGAATGCACTTAGTGCTCAACAAATGGTGTGACATGCTGAACATCACTTCTCTGGAGGATTCATCTGAGGATTTGTGTGCAGAATGGCGCACCCAGGTAGGGAGGTCAGTTGGAGTCAGGCAGGCAAGAACGAGGGCCATATCACGGGTGACGGCTGTGGGAATATGAAGGGAGAAAGGAGCAGATGTGGAAGAATTGCTCCCACTATGAAGAGTGTGTAGACCAGAATAGTGGTGTCCCCCAGACTCTTCCCCAGGCCGTCAAAGCTCATGTGGATTCGTCCATCATCGCTGCCAGGGACATAGTGAAGGGAGGGCTGAAGGATCACATGTTCACAGACAAAAGAGAGCCCTGTAGAGACTAGTTTTTAACAACGCAAGGTGTGGCAGAGAGTAGGGACAGCAGGTGAAAGTGCATTACGTGGCCCCTGGGGAGCTGCACCCTTTCTCCCTGCCCTGGCTGCTGTGGGATTAGAACTTCCACAGTTCCCTTCCCCTCTGTTAACAGCTACAGAAAATCAAATGGGAAGATTCCAAGTGAATACGCCTCAGGTTTTCTCTGCAGGATCAGGACACACCTCGCCAAGACTGAGCAGGGGCCTCTACCCTCTCCTTCCGCATGGCTGGGAGAAGCCACTCCAGGCTGATGGCCAGTGTCTTTCTGGGCTATCTTTAGAGGCTTCGAGGGAGCAGCTTTCTCAGACTGAGCTCTCCAGTGCTTTGACACAAGCTGGAAGTGGGCAGGGAAACCTCAGGAATGACTCACCAACCCAGCAGGATGTAGGCACAAAGATAAAATTAGGTCAGTTTATAGAAAATTTTAAAAGGTCCTGTCTCTTGCACACCTGAGTCTGTGGGCTGAAACTGATGACCCCCACATAAGGAATAGATCCTTTTCAAGTCAGCTTAAATAGAAAGGGGGCGTCGCTGAAAGAATACACAGAAATCTAGAACTCTGAACCGGGCAGGGCCAGGCTTCCAGAGAGGTTGAAACCAGATCCAGATGCCATCAGGAGTCAGAGCATCTTCTCTGTGCCTCTCTCCCCTGTCCCTCTATCTCTGCACAGGGTCTCTCTTCTCTGCTTCTCTTTGTACTCCCGTCTCTTCTCTCTTGTTCTCTAAATACGACTTCCTCTACTTACACATACATGGCCAAACATAGCTGCCCAAGTTTCCAAAAACAAGCAAACCAAGAATGTTAGTGATGACAACAGTATTGCTCAACATTTTGTAGGTCCTTTTAATGACCTGCTTAATAGATGACAGCTGAATTCCTCCTTCTGTATTTAATCTGTTGTGATATGTTGTTTGGGTTGAAGCGTATGAAGGAAATAAAGTCTCATAGAGATATGTAGCTAAAATAAGAGTGGAGTATTTTAATAAGCTTTTCCATTGATTGTGGATAACCTTTGATAACTATACCAAAACTCAACAAGCAGTAATTCCTTAACGTTTAGATGAGTTGTGGAATCTGAAATTATATCAATGAACTCTTCTTCTTGTTGCATTAAAATCCATTAGTCTATCCACTTTGAATAGATCTTACCTATGTCTTTGTTATTTGGAAAATGTGAATTCACTGAGTTATTCATATCTTCCAAATGTTGACACATTTCATATATATATATATATTTTTTTTTTTTTTTAATCACAATTGTTAACATCACCACTGATCCCACTAGAAAAATCTTCAAGTACTGAAAAAGCTGTTGAGCTCATGGTGACAGTTACAAGTTTTTCTAAATTCTAGTTTTCATTTGGAAGCTCAAATTTTATCAATGGCAAAAAAAAAAAAAAATGCTGTTAGTTATTTTCCTTGAAGTGATAGGAAAATTTCATTCATTTTTCAAGAAAATATCTGCCAAATACCCGGGGCTGAGAAACCACAGTTTGTTCTTTCAAGTGAGAATAGTGCTCCTTTAAAAAATTATTAAAAATTTTTCTTTGTTTAGTTGACAGCTCAATCACATAAGTGGTTTTCCTCCAGACAGCTGCCTACTTCAGGATGCAGTAGAAATGCTATATGCAAACTTCCCATTTCATCACACTGAATATTAAAAGACATGTACTTAAAGGTCAAGCTTTAATAAAACTAATAATTTTTACTGCTTCATCAAGAACACTTTTAAGTGAAACTGACTTGCTTTTCTTTTCTTCTTCTTTTACTGTGAATTCATGATGGTAAAAAATATAATGACTACAGTTAAGTACCAGTGCCTTAATTCACGCTAAGAGGCTACCTTTTTTGCTTTTATACCCTCAGCACAAAAAAAAAAAAAAAAAAAAAAAGCACAGTTAAAAAAGCATCATTATGAAAATTATTTCAACTTTATGGACCACATGAGAGTCTCAGGAACCTCCCAGGTGTCCACAGACCACACTTTGAGAACTGATATTCTAAGCCATTCAAATTCAAGCAATAAACTCTCTGGGTCCCGATTTCCAAATCTAGGTAGAGAAAATTTGGGGTAGGTACCTGCTCCTAGCCCTCAGTGTGGCCAGGCATGTGCTCACGAGGACAGTTGTCCACCTTGCAACGATCATGGGACTAGAGAGTCTGAGAAGAGACGGACAACACTTGCAGAGCTGAGATTCAGGAGAGGCTGAGGTTAAGAGCCCTATGAACTTAAAAAAAAAAAAAGAGCTGGAACAGTAAGGGAATTCAGCAGGACTATATCTTGGAACGTGACCAGATAACTTTTAACAACTGAAGTGTGTACAGGGTTTTACAGATTCCAAAGTGGTTTCACATGCATTACCTCATGTAATCCTTCCAACAGCTTTATGAGGTAAACATTATTACTGCCACTTCACAAACAAAGAAACGGTAGCTTAGAGAGGTCAAGGAACTTGTACAGTCATATAACAAAGAAGTGACAGAACCTCGGTCTTCTGACTTGAAGCGAAGGGCTCATTCACCGACGGCCAGCCTCCTGCCATACCCTAGGTCACAAGCAAGATGTGCTCAAGAGTGTGGCTAAGGATTTGATACAGGGTTCCTGTACCCAGTGACAGGGGAGGTGAAAGAAGAAAGACTTAGAGCTCCCTGCTTAGACCTTAAAGTTAAGAAAAGTGAATGGAGGCAGCGTCAGAGATTCCTAACTTTCTTGAACGCTGGACAGTTGGGAGCTGTGAAGACCTGTGAGCTAACTCCCCCACCCATTTGGATTAACTCCCCAGCATAGAGTGCTACTGGCCACTCCATAAACTCTCACGGGAACGAGCCTGCCTTCTAAGCCGTGGTCACTGGCAGTTTTAAAGTACTTCTTCATGTGGGAAATGAACACTGCTTTTGAGAAGTAAAGTGTGAAAGAATGTGTTATTTATTAACTATCTGATGTGAATTCCCATGTTCAGACTAGGAATTAGAGTACAGACTTGGTTACACTTATAAACATTTTTTTTTTCGACAGCAGACCAGCTGGAGGACCTCCTTCATGTGAAAGAAACCTCAAGTCCAAACAGAAAACCACCCATTTAGGGAGTGTGGCTTTGATCCTTTTCCCTGACACAGTCCAATTTCTTCTAACCCCTCTCACCCAGTATCAGTTTCTAGGATATGATTCCAAGTGGGCTGAGCCAAAAGGAAATGAAGATTAAAGCTATAAAGAAAACCAACAGCATGTTTTTAAAATACACAAGCAGAACATGCAAACGAATACATGCGTGTTCAAGTATGACTGAAGCATTATGCTGTACACCAGAAATTGACACAACATTGTAAACCAACTATACATATGTTTATAAGGAAAAAATTTAAAAATAAAATAAAATAAAATACACGAGCAAAGCCTGGGTTTTCATAAGAAGATCTGGGCTGAGTTTTAAAGCAAATCCAGGGAGACATCAACATGGAGGGCAACTGGTAACAGCCTCGAGTCAGGGTGTCCAATCTGCTGGTCACTAGCAACTTGTGGATGCTGAGACTTGAGATGCGGCCAGTCCAAATGAGATCATGCTGTACATGGAAGATGCCCATCAAATTTCAAAGGTTTAGGACAAAAAACAATGCAAAAAAAAATCTCATTAATTGTTTTTAGATAGATTACATGTTGAAATGTACTGTTCGGGATATACTGAGTTAAATAAAGTATATTATTCAAGCCAATTTCATCTGTTTCTTTTTGTTTTTCAATGTGGCTGCTAGATAATTTGAAATTATGGGTGTAGCTTCATTATGTTTCTGTTGACAATACTTGTCTCAAGGAATCAATCCAAAAGCATTGCTAACCCCACTGCTCCTGACTCCTCCCCATTTTTATTCTGGACAGTATCAGTTTGTTCTTTCTTTAATTTTTTAATTCCTTCTCACATTTGAATGATAAAAAATAATGCTGACAAGCAACTCATTCAAATTCAGTTGGGGCAAGTTGTGATGATAAAACCTTAGAAGACGGAGAAGGAAAGAATCTAAAAACCCCAAGCCTCCTGGTGTATTAAGCATGTTTAAAAAAAAAAAAAAGCATTCTGCTCATCTATTTCCCTTTCTTGCTAAAGAGAGGATGCACTCTACATGACAAATTGATGCCTCTCTTCAGAAAGGAACAATATATAATAATATATTGACAGATCGTTTCCTATTCAACATTCACTAACAATGAGTCCGTATTATTCGAGGCCTCCCACGACATTTTAGCAGATGCCCCAAAAGCTGGAACAAACTACCATGCAAATTACCATAACAAATTAAATGCTATTCCTTTGTGAAAATAAGTTTAAATAAGCACTGACCCAGAGGGTTAGAATGCTGGGCGAAGTGAGGGTGAAGAGGGGGAGGTGAAGATTGGCTGTGAGGAGGGTGACTACCCCAGCACACTTAAGTATTTTAGAGAAGCTAAAGGGTATTTGGGGCATCTGGAGGAATTTTGTGTCTGGCCTCTAGGCTTTCAGCAAAGCTTTACTTGAGCAGAATGCAAAGCAGCCTCGAAGGTTAGGATGAACGTTAGCAAAAGGACGAGGTCTTCTTTGGGTAGCTTTAGCTGGAATGCCAAGTGCACCGAAAAACAAAGGTTTTGGGGTGCGGAATACGATGCTTGCTGTCGCGCTGTAGAAAAGCTGATATTGCATCTCCTGGGTTCCCCACTGCCACAGAGATGACCTTCGCCACAGCTCCCAGGAATGATTCGTTGCTCCCCACTGGACCTCTCTACACTAGCCAGAGGCTTGTTAAACAAGCCTTATAGAAGCCCGCAGGTAGCCCACAAACCCAGCAGTGCGGAGGTGACTTCTCCCGCCTCTGCCCCCCCCCCCCATTGATTCGCTCCCTGAGCGATCCTGGGGACCAGGCTCAGCTCTTGAACAGAGCATTAGGTAAGAAAACAAGAATCCAGGCAGGAGTCCCAATCTTTAAAAAACCAATCTTCCCAGCCTTGTTTCTATCCATCTTTCATCCTACTCCTGGAAGGGCTTCCTTTCTTTTCATTCTCTCCTAGCGCCTGCTGGATTTGCTCAAGGTGTGTGAATTGCTGTGAGGTTTTCCCAACGTGTCTATCTTTGGCAGCCTCCATCAGCATTTCCCAATGCTCCAACGCTTCTCCTCCTGCCCGTGCCTGTGTTACCCTCCCTGCTGCCTGGGAACGACCCTATTTTGCAAGTTACCACACGTGAATGGGCTGGAGTTTTGCTAGGATGTTTTGAAATGATGAAACTGATCTGTCCCCCAAGGAGACTGACTCAGCAAAGATCATTACAAATGCTCCACATCTTACAATCGTGGGAAAGAGAAATTGGGATTAGTTTAGAAGATCCCACTTTTCAGTATGACACAACCAGCCCTAAGATATTTCAGAGAAGCCATGAGAAAAATAAGCAATATTCCTAAAGTGTAAATGTGCATACCATATAAAAATACTTAAGTCTGAACAGACTCGAAAGCTTAGGGCTTAATCACATGCCTTCAGAGTACGCTGTGAACTTTATAAATTAATCTTAACCCACACCCAGATTGTCGTCAGTATTAACAATCTCCATATATTTTCATATGGAAAACTTAGCCACAGTAAGGCTTTAAAAATTGTCCAAAAAGACCCAGTATGAATTAGCAGGCATTGCTTAATGAGGTCAACACCAGACAAAGGACTGTGGAAAGAAAAAAAAAAAAAAAAAAAAAGAGAGACAGGGAGATACATGTGGAAAAAAACCATTCTAAAATCTAAACTGCCCTCTGGAAGTGACTAAAAGACCAGGGTTTTAAAATAAATATAAGACTAGTTCTTTTTAATGAATATAAGACCAGGTTTTTTACATAGAATATTCTCCCTTGAAATTATTGCAGATAATGTACTCATACAAATGGACCAAATTGGGCCAGTGTTTTCTAGAAGACAAAGTTTCTTGCTTGACAGCACCCTAAGAGTATCCCCAATTGCCTTTCATGAGGCTCTTTCCTTTCCCTTCCAAAACATGCTTTTTCTCCTTGTTCTCACAGTTCTGTACTTGCATAGCTATGGCAGACATGATCACCCCGTGGCTTGGAGCAAGACTAATAATCAAATAAAAGTGAGTTCAAAAGCTGGTTCCACTGCTTACTAGCCATGTTGAAGATGGGAAAATTCTTAACTTTCTAAACCTGCTTCTTCATCTGTAAAATGGGATGATAATGCTACCTTCCTCTTAGGATGGCAGCAACATAAACTCGTAAAGTGTTTTAACACAGTACCTGACCTGTATGTTCTCAATAAACGGTAATAATTACTGTAATTCTCTTTCAAAGCAAGAAATTCCGGCTCCTCAAAAAAAAAAAAAAAAAAAAAATCAATGCCAGCCACCAAAACATAAACCCAGGGATGTTAAGGGTCAGTTTGTAACAGCTTATTTCCCTCTCCCACGTTTGGAACTAAGTGAGATGTAGACAGAGAGGTCGGACGGGTGGAGATTGGAACATCAATTTGATGACTGATACAAGTGGGGATAATTGGACATAGCTTTGATGTGCGACCACAATAGGCTTGTATGGCTTTACCTCCAACACAGACAAGCACAGCTGGGTCACCACAGGCCTCCCCTCAAGGATACACCCCCTTAAAACACAGCAGAGAGTAGAAGAGGCAGGAGGGTCTTTGAAAGAGAAAGGAAGGGGCTGTGCAGAGCACACTCAGTTTTTCCCTCTGCGGGTTGGGCAGAGGCCAGGACTATGACTCTAACTGAAGTTCCTCCCCAAGGAAAAATTAAGAATAGGGAGAATGTTCTCATGGTGCCCTACCCCCTACAAGAATGGGTTTTTCTTATTGAGGTTGCTCTGCCAAAACACTTCAACTCCTCTCTTCCTCCAAGACATCCTTCCTCACTCTTGTTCTTTTTTTGCTGCTTCTCCTCTGAGGTACGACTCTCTGAGTTTCCTCCCCAGGTTCAGAGCTGCTCTCCCAGTGTTCTGTACTGACTCAGTCCCAGCACACAGGGATGGTCATTTTCAAAGGCTTTCACTTTCATAGTTCTTTGTTCCTTGCAAGGTTATTACACAATCCTTCCCCATCACAACAAAACCCCATTTAGAAAAATATAATGACAGTAAGAATATACCAAAAGTAGGGGAAGGGTATAGCTCAGTGGTAGACCATGTGTTTAACATGCATGAGGTCCTGGGTTCAATCCCCAGTACTTCCATTATAAATAACTAAATAAATAAATATAATTACCTCCCCACCCCCCACAAAAAAAAATTACCAAAAAAAATTTTTTGAGAATATACCAAAAGGAAACAGAAAAAATTGAGTATTCAATCATTCAATTTTCATTGAACATCCAGTATGTACATATGTGAATATGGTGGTGTATGAGACAAGGTCCTGGCTCCCTCCCACGGGGCGTCCACTTGGTGTGGGAGAACCAGGGTGAGCTGCCCAAAGAGGTCCATCTCCGCTTATATGGAGGAAAACACTCAAGATCCGAGTTCTTGCCCAGTGGCCAGTCTGCCACTAATTGACTATGTGACAAAGCTTTCCCAGGCCTCCATCAAATGAGGGGAGAGTATTAGAAATACAGGTTACTGACTGAAGTTCTCAAAGGTTACCCTCACCCTTGGGTCTTCCCACAGAGATCCTCTCCTGGATGACAGTGAAATCAAATGCAAGCCTGTATCGTTTGGCAGCTCTCCCAGGCAGACACTGATGGGAAACTTAAAAGAATCTACAAGTCAAATGCCACTTACCTTTTTTATTTTATTGAAGTATAGTTGATTTACAATATTATATTAGTTTGAGGTGTACAGCATAGTGATTCAGTATTTTTGTAGAGTATACTCCTTTATAGGTTATTACAAGATAATGGCTATAATTCCCTGAGCTGTACAGTATATTCACCTTGCTTATCTATTTTACACACAGTAGTTTGTATATGTTAATCCCATATCCCTATTTGCCCTTCCTCCCTTCTCTCTCCCCTTCGGTAACCACAAGTTTGTTTTCTGTATCTGTGGTTCTGTTTCTGTTTTGCATATATATTCATTTGTATTATTTTTTAGATCCCACATATAAGGGATGTCATACAGTATTTGCCTTTCCCTGTCTGACTTATTTCACTAAGTATAATATTGTCTAGATCCATCCATGTAGCTGCAAATGGCTTACTTTTATTTTCAGACAAGAATCTTTTAAGCTCAGTGATCCCTTTCCTGAAGCCAATGCAAGTATGAAGAAGCAAATTGGAAAAGAGCATAGATGCAGTCCCAGGAGCAAGAAGTGACAGACCACAGTGGGTCTGCCTCACTTTAATATTCCTGAAAGCCTCCCACAATAGATGGGAAACAAAAGGTAGTTATGCTCATGCTCCATATTTCAGACATATGTTTAAATTATATTCAGTAGGTTCTGGGGTATATATTAGAAAGATTTCTATTCAAAAGAATCAAGATTAGAAATGTTTGGTGCTTGAAGAAATAAATCTCTTTATTCTGAGAAAATAACCTGTATTCCTCTATGTGCAATTTACCCAGTAGTGATGGATAAATGCCTTTTGTAATCTATTTCTTTCCAAGTAGTTGCAAGCTCAGAGTTTTCAGGGGTCAAACAAGTAACAAATGTGTAAACTAGCCATATGGATTCAAACCCAAAACACAGTAGAGATTGAAACTCCAACTGTTTGAAAATTGTGACTCTTAAGCAATGTTTAGGGAGAGAGAAAGGTATCCCTGGAACTTAAAAGTAAGGTCACCCTCTGAAAGTAACCGTAGTGAGAATTAATACATAATGGATGAGACGAACCATCAGTAGGAATCCCCTACCCTGAAACTGGTCTGTACTACGCATATTGTTAGCTATCTAGAGGAAGTCTCAAAGAGATAGCTGATGGAAATTTAAAAACAAGGAAATGTATTTGCTGTGCTGCCTTTGCAATAGCTATTTCTTTCCCCTTCTTCACCACTGTCAGAACCTACCTCCCATTATAGGCTGTGAAAGAGCCAGGGACTACCTTTCGCAGCCTCTCTTGCAGCTAAGAAAGGTGATACTGTTCTAGCCAAGAAGATACAGGGGGAAACTGCCGACAGCCTTCCGGGAAAAGTTTTCTCTGTAATAAGAATAATAATGGGAGAGCGGATATAGCTCGGTGATAGAACACATGCTTCACATGCATGAGATCCTGGATTCAATCCCCAGTACCTCCAGTAAAAAAAAATTTTAATAATAATAATAATCACAAGAAGAAAGCTTCCTCTCTTCCCTGGGTCCAGAAGCTAAGGAAGAAACTGAAAACTCTTCAAAGTGTGTATGCACAAAAGTCAGCATAATTTGAATTTCAGAAGGGTTGCTATTAGAAATCTATGTTTACTCTTGGAGAATGCTTTACAGATCAAAGGGTTGTATCTATCTCTTCAGACACTCTCCAAATCAAACTCCATATTAAATAAGAAACCGTGGATGGAAAAAATTAAAATTCTGAAAGAAAACTGTTATGTTCAGAAAAGAGTTGACAGTGAATCGTCTGCTCTGGGACATCAAAGTTCCCCCAGAGAGGCTCAGAACAATTTTTATGGCATGATTAGATAGCCTGTTTACAGCAAATATTGTGATAGGTTTTGCAAGTGCAGTTGGTGATCTCTGTCAAAGAAAGTACTAGGTCAAAACAAGATAGAGTAGAATTTTAAGCACTTCTTCATCTTTCTCTGCATGAATAGAGATCATTCCTTGTGTATTAATCATGTCTTATGTGCCCCTTCAGATCCTCTCAGCTTTGCCTTTCTCTGTGGCCTTTGGCCTCTTGTTCCAACTCAGCCAACATCGTGGCAGCCAACATCATGGCAGCCAACTTTGTGTAAATTCTACCAGCTACTCTGGGGCATACCAATAGCACCCCACTTCACTCACATTTCTCACTTCCTGACCTGTGGCTTTCCCATTGGTGCTGAGGTGTGAGACCCGACAGGACACACTCGGTACCTACATGTATATACTTAATCAGGAAGTACAAGGGAAGTACAAGGAAATGGGTATAGCTCAGTGGTACAGCATGTAGGTTAGCATGCAGAAGGTCCTGGGTTCAATCCTCAGTACCTCTATTAAAAAAAAAGTGGGGGGGGGGGGGAGCAGTAGGAACACAGGAGCCAACAAATAATTCTCCCTTCTCCCCTGGGAGGACTGACCTGGAATCAGCTGCTCTTAATAAACACTCTCACATTGCCTTTCCTTCCCTCCCTGCCTCACTCCCCTTTGCCCTTGTTGCTGCTCTCTGGGCATTGCACTCCCTAATAAACTAGTAGCGCATAAGCCTTGGCCTCAGGCTCTGCTTCCTAAGCAACACAGCCTCAGACCGTCTTCATCTTTCATTGCTGTGTAACACATTACCACAAAGTGAGTGACTTGCAAACAATACCCACTGACCAGGTTACAGTTCTGTGGGTCAGAAGGTTAGCAGAGGTGGCTAGGTTTATTGCTTAGGTTCTCACAAGACTGAAATCCAGGTGTAGCCCAAGTGACTTTCCCAGCAGGAGCTTGGAGTCCCCTTCAGGCTGACCTGGTTGCAGAAGAACTGTGGTTCTTTCTTTGCTGGCTGTAGGCCGGGGGCTGTTCTCGGCAACTAGGCGGAAACCTCATTCCTTGCCACTCGGCATCCTCCAACTTCAAAGCCAACAGCAGCATGTCAGATAGTCCTTGTGTTTCAAATCTCCCCGACCTCTGTTTCTGATCTCTAAACCCAGATTTAAGTGGCTCATGTGATTCGTTTGGTCAGGCCTATCTGAACAATCCTCTTATCTTAAGGTCAACTGATTTAGGATCCCAACTGCAAAATTCCTTTGGCCATATAATGTACCATATTCATAGATTTCCACCCCCTCCCAAACAGATGTGGATTATACAAAGACAAGGGTCACTGGAGATCATCTTAAAATTGTGCCTAACTCAGAGACCGCTGGCACCCAAAGTGGCCCTAGAAAGCAGACCCTTAGGGTACTAGGTTACTGACTAATCTGAAAATTGCTTTCAGAGTAAATTTTTGCAAATACCACAAATTGTTGGCAGTAAATGGAGTGGAAATTCCTGGCATGCAATGGCATCACAAGACCTAAGGCTCCCCCCTGAATTTAATTGATATTAGGTGGAGATGGAAGGAGACCCAGTGGATGTGCAATGGATGTGGTACTTGAAAAGCATGGGAGTAATTGCAACTATTAAAACTATGGATTGGCCTTGCTGCTATTGGCAGAATTGGAAGACCTGAAAAAAGAAAATGACTCAGGCCAACCATCTGCCAACTTAAAACTTGCTTGAAATCCAGAGGGCCTCTGAGGTGACTTTTAAGAATATTCTCATCTCCTGTCACCAAAAGGCAGAGCTGCTAGGGTGACCAGCACTGTGCCTCATTCCTGGTGGTGGGAGGTGTAAGGTGAGACCTCTTGTGTTTTATCTTAGAGGGATGTCCTGGCATGCTTTAGAATGTCGGATCCCTAAAAACTTCACCAGTGTGGCAAGTCCCTGAATCATAGGATTCCTCTCTCTCCCTCTGGAACACATGATTCTACTAGGGCGTATGTGGTACCTTCTACTTCCTGCTCACAAGATCCATTTAGCAAGATGCCACGTGGTGATCTGATGATTATCCACATGACTGACATCCCTGCGATAGAAAGCAGGAGCATTTACACAGTCCTGGGGCAGAAGCATGAATGTACACTGCTGTCCTCATATGAAGGTGAGCTGCTTTTGGTCCCCACCCCCCTTTTAGTGGAGATTGAGAAGTATGAGTTCACCGGATCAACAGCTGCTTATCACGTGCGAGATGTGATGTTGATCTGAACCAGTAAAGAAACTACATCAAGGACAGCAGGTGCAATTGGGATTAATACCTGGTTAAGTCAATGAGCGTCCATAATCTGACGTGATCCATCCAGAGTTTGCAGAAACTGTGCCAGCAAAATGAAAGAGGAAATGATGGTGACCACAGCACCTGTATCTCTTGAGTCTTTCACAGTAGTGCCAGTCTCTGCAACTCCCCCTGGCATGCGGTACGCTGCTGATTTATTATCTTGGCTGAGGGGACAGAACAGCGGGGAGGAAGAAGTTTCAGAGGCTTCACTTGGCTTTTCCTATGCTAATGGCCCTAACCCCACTGATTAAGGAACCAATACGAGGATTCCTGCAATGCTCCATGTATCTATAATGCCCTCAGGGACTGAGAAATGACAAGAAGATGGGTTCACAGACCCACTGGACTCACTCACTGTGAGACAGACTTGATACAGAACTCCATTTAACACATGGCCTCCAAAAGCACCCACTCTATCAGGGGTCCATGACAGTGTTTGTGTTCCCTGTATCAGTGTTAACTTGGATCCTATAGCTAACATTCTTTGTATCTGAGAATTCCACTTTTTTCTCAGTATAGAACTGCCCTGGCAAATGTCTACGAGTCCGTCCAGGAAAGGAGAGGGGGAAAACATTTACCTAAATGCTTGTGCTATATTGTAAGATCCTTCCTCAAAAGGACCTGGCCTCCCTTTCAAACAAAAGAATCTGAATCTATGAATTGACTTAATTCTGGAAACTGAGTAAGGTACCATATTTTTCTTTTTCAATGGCTAAAATTAGCCTTCCACTTATCAGTTCTCAATTCTTTTTTGTATTAGCAAGTTGAGTGACATTTTAATTAGCTATCTAACTATCTCATCTCTAAGAAGAGCAGGTTCAGTTCAGCCATTGCTAGAGATACCTACGGGTCAGGGCACTGTGACTGCCACTCTCGTCTTGCTTTCCTTTGATAGTTAAGTGCCTTTTTTCCTTTAACAGTCAAGCACCACCATCTGACCTCTACCCTTCTGGAATGCCATCATCCCGTTGATATTATAAGATATAATTCCACGGTAATGTGGCCTACAGAGGAGGACCGCAATTGAGTTTCCCAAAGATGGGTCTCCTGTCACCAATGAATTACTTATTGTCTTAACAAAGGGAGTCTTCTCAGGATTCTCTGGATGACATAATCAGGTGGTAGATCTTTCCAGGCTTTTCCTGATCTTCTGCTCCATTCCTCAATGTTATGCCAAAGCAGTTCGGTAACTTCAGTTAACTCTGGTTCAAGGAGGCACAGAACAGACTATTTAGACAGCTGCAAGTGTCCTTCATATAACATTGAAACCCCAAATTTATAAGACCTCAATAAACTCTCAGCTATCCAGACTCATATTCTGCTCCCCATGGTCCAATTCCCTCAAGATTCACTTCCTCACATGCTCCCCTAGTTTCTGCTCAGATATATTAGTCAGCTCCAGGAATTCCCCCAGTGTATAAGCTACTTTCTCCTGGAGCAAAGACTGGGCTTCCCTGTTAGGGATGTTCTGATACCTCACCTGCGTTACTGGCCTGCAGAGGACGATTTCGATGAGAACGGAGCCACCTGCCTCAGGTAAGCTAATTGCATCGTCTCCAAGCAAGCGAAGTTTCCTCTCTTTAGCAAGGAAAATAAGAGTTTTAGGTTTTTCGGTTGATTTTGTTTGTTTGTTTGTTTGTTTGTTTGTTTGTTTGTTTGTTTTTTGCCAACCCAGACGTTTAAGAGGGTTTGGAAGATTCAAGAGTCTCCGTCTTGTTCACCTTTGATGTCTATCCAAGATCAGTCTTGATCTCTATCATAGAGCTCATCATCACACCTGTTTTTAATCAGGATCCTGACTTTGACCTAGGATACCAGCCAAAGCCCCACATTCAGTCTCCCTTGTAATTCTGCCCCCTTTACAATTTAATCCTAGTCCTAATTTTCAGCAGAGTATACCCCCACGCCTAACTGCAGGAGATAAAATTCTCCTTACATTGTGTCATGGAGGCCTTTTGCCTTGAGTTAATGGTTGGCTGGCCCATGCCTGCCTTATTCTTTTCTCAAGGCCTCCAAAGCGGTCCATACAAGTTCCACGGTCTCTGCAGTTAACATGGCCCCTCTACCACAAGTGCACAACCACAATTAGTTCTTTCCCTTCCACTGGCAACTCATTCCAATTCACCATGGATGAGTGTCAGTAACTGTGATGCTATTACACACCAGGCTTAATCACTGTCTACCTAGTGCCAGCGATGGGGTTCATATTGCCATCTGACTGGTGAGTGACCCAGCTCTAAAATCCCATGAGGGCCTGCTTTCTGGTGTCATTTCTGACACCAACTATCTTACTTCAGATTCCCTTGGAGATCTGATCTGCGGGGAGTTATTTGGGAAGTGGTCCTAATGAACAGGATGGAGGAACTAGAAGAGTGAGATCTCCTAAAAGGCATCTCAGAACTGTTTGCCAAGTACAGAAAGAGGAAGCATTTGCTCATTGGCTCCCATCCTCCATGGGTCAAGGATGACCCCATGGATATTAACTCCCCCAGACTTCCTGTTTTCCCATGCAAGAACATCCAGAGAGTCTGCGGCTGTACCCTGTCAGCATCAGAATAGCTCCAGGGCAGAACCAGGGGCTGAGATAAGGCACTATCAGAATAAAACTGCACGCAGCTAGTCTTAACCTGCAGAGAACTAGTTACCACAGCCGTGCCCAGAGTACAAGGTGAACCAAGAAGGATGTATGGTATGTACCAGAAGTGTTCAAAAACAATGATGTTTGATACACCAAAACAAATCGACTCAAACCAGAAATACTGGTGCGTGGAAGAATGCTGAATCCTGGAATTTAACATTTTTGCACCCCCAGAGAAGCAGTTCTGACATCTGATTAAATACAACCCATTGAACATGTGTATTTTACTTCTCTCCCTGCTAAAGTGTCACCAAATGACAATAAAAGAGTAGAAAAGTTCCCTAAAAACAAAGAAAATGAGAGAGAAAATGAAAGCAGGCAAAAAGAGATCAACACAAATGTTGGAAGCTAAAATACAAATGGATAAGTAGTAACTAATTTAGCAGAGTGAAAAAACTGAAAGCTAAACTTTCAAGAGGGAGCAAGGGAGTCCATAATGAGCTTCCCTGGTAGCCTTAGAAATTGAAGACACCAGGAAACGTGGAAGGCAAGCAGAGAGGTAGGGCAGAGACCAGGATCATCACATGAGGCTGTATAAGAAAGATTTAGAACACCTCACCCTTCTCCGCCGTTACTTCCCTCTGCCCTGCGCAGCTGAAAATCACTCTTTCCCTCCCCTGACAAAAGACTGTTGTTTACTTTCTGGAAAGGTTGAATCAGACAGATTCCAAAGGTAGAAACTGATTGAATACCAAATGTGCTTAGGCGTTCAGGATAAATTTTCATTGCTGTCAGCAAGTTTCTGGATGAATTACTGATAGGTCATATCAAAAGATTTGGAGACAGAAAGGAAAGACTTGGAGCATTTAGAAAAGGAAAGAAAATGTTATCTGTGAAGAAGACAGGGAAGTTAGACCCATAAGGACTGGCTCACAAAATTAAAACACATATTTTTAAAGGGAAAAAAAACCCCACAAAATTGTCAAGGTACCAAGTTTACATTAATCTGTTCATGACAGGAAAAATAATTTTCTCACATCATTATCTCATTTGCAAAGGTCATGACTTATCTTTAGACATCCACAGAGTAAGAATCAGAGATAAAATTGTTTTTGTTAGGGAGTCCAGGTTTACAAGAAATAGTCAAGGTTTTATTATTTGGGGGACCAGAACCAGATAGGCCCTGTTATTTTGGGATTGTCTCTGGTGGAAAAGTTCTTAGTGTTATTGGAACTAAGGTAAATATCTCATTAATTGTTTCAGTAGTGCAGTAGAAAACTTCACAAAAAACAACAACAAAAAAGTAAGGCAATGATTAACTTCAGGGAAAACATATATGCTAGCTTTTCTCTGTTCTCTCTCCATCTTGGCTTCAGGCAGTAAACTGCATGACCCAGGCCCCTTTGTCCTCTGGCTTCTAGATGGCTTCAGCCAGTGAGATGTCTCCCACTGCTATCAGTGTCTACAGCAAGCAATCAGAGGGCAGGAGAGGCTGAAATATTGATTCCACCCTTACCCCATCCTCACGTCCAGGCTGTAGCATTTTGGTGGCAGCTATGTTCCTTGGCCTATTGGCCACAGCTCCTGCCTGGTGACCTCTCCACCTCTGTAGCTCTCTATAGGTCCCATGCACGTATTGTGGTGAAGTGGGCAGTAAGATAGCTAAATCCTCATTTTCATAGTGGGAAGTCTATAGATAAGATCTAAAGCTGAAAAACCAATAGCAGTATATTATTTAAACCTATAGAAATGAATACCTGAAAATTGCTAGTTTATCTGTTTTCAAAGGTGCTTGAAAGTTTTTACTTCTTAGAAAAGAGAATTAGGAGATGCAGTGAGACGTAGCTCAGTAATAGTATTGTACTTTTAAAATTATGTACATGTATTTACTTTTTAAAAAAATTAAATTTCAGTTTTAAACAAAGACTTCCTAATCAGTCTACAAAAAATGGGGCGGTGGTCAATGCTGAATTCCCCTTTTTGAATTTTTTGACCAATAGAAGAGGGGGAAATACCTAGCTATACTCTAGAGTTTATTGAGAATTAGAAACAGGGCGGCCCCACTTGCAAGGTCCCCCATTTCAGGATCGTTGCCCAAGGCCTTGGCAACTGTGCTTAGCTAGCTGAATGCTTTAACTCAGCGTTGAATTCCTGTTGCCTCCGAATGTTTGTTCATCTTTGAGAGACCCCAGTATATATGAAACTAAATCCACAAGGCAATCTTTCTCCTCAAACATTTGGACTTTGTTGCAAGAAGATATTAAACTACCACATTTGAACTTAATTTAGGGTGATCATCCCAAAATTTTGAGAAAGGTAAATATTAATTTAACTTGATCTGGGAAATTATTAAAGAAAATTTAGGCTACAAACATTAAGCCACTGTAAGCTCTTTAAAGGCAGTGTGTCTTGAGCTGCTCTCTGGTTCTTCAGCCGAAAACTTGAACCTACAATGACGTCTTACCTTACCTTGAGGTTAAGTTCAAATGTTAGCAAATACAGAAAAAAGCACGCGTAGGCAAATTCCCCTTGACCATCTTGTAGGAAGGCTCCATGTTGGAGACCATTACACTCAGTAAATTCCACGGAGATGGTTTTTGCTCCAGTGTTGAAACAGATTGTTCTCTCTTTAGTTGAGCACCAGATGAAATTACTGCCATGCATTTAGGATTTTAAAAAAGTAAGTGTCTTCAGCAATAGACTCATGTTCAGTTTGGTGAAATCTTCCCTCTATGAGAAGCCCTTGAGTACTTGAGCAGAGTTAGAGAATGGCTTATTCACATGTCTCAGCTCACATTCAATCAGGGATCTATGCTTACTGAGCAGAATGGTGGGTGGACCCTCTCACACTAATCAAAGAATATTTCTCTCCTTTTTTTGCAGAGTATGTAATTTATACAATTAAATGCATATATGACACAAAATATGTATAATTTGGAATTAAATGAGGAGTAATCTAAATAGGTATGGTGAGAATACATTTCCACAGCACAGGAGTCCAGATGTGCAGGGATATAATTTTCTTTGTCTACGCCTGAAATTAAATTTAGCTCTCAAGAGCCCATCTCCTTGGATAGCAGAACACTTAGTTGTGCCAATTCTAGAGACTTGAGTCATTTCCACCTTAAAGTGTAGTCTCTTAAGATTCTCTTCCTTTCCCTTTTCTTCCTCCTCTTTTTCCCAGAATAATCTAAGTTCCGGGGGGGGGGGATTACATATCATTCTAGCATCAGAGGAAGCACATTGGTTCATGTATCATCTCTGTCCTCACTGGCCTTCCTGAGGTGTGGCTTGTTTCACCAAGTCTTGGGCAGTAGCCTCTGTTTCTTCTGTGATCGTGGCCAAAGTCAGGTTGGAGTAATCTGTCCTCTTTCCTACTTCGGTGTTCCAGGACAGGCTGGGGACATGGTGGTCTCATACCAGCTGTCAACGGCACTGCGGATCCTCTGCCACTTAGCCACGTCTCTCATCCCATCACTTTGCTGGACTGTTCTCCCATGACCTCTACTCTGGGTCCCCTTGTTCCACACCATGGTGACCCTCTGACAGACACATCCACCCTCAGCTATGAACTTCATTCAGGGTCCCACTAAGACATGCAAAATAATTTTCAGATCTGTTCCAGGCCCATGGACTGAGGGATATGGATAGGGAGAGGATAAGCAAACCAACTCTTTCACATCCTCTCCCACTAAACATACTTCACTTCCTTTTCTTCCCTATGGTGACCCACAGATTGGTCCAGGGCACACTTCCCAGAGCTCCAGATGGACTGAAGAATCCCTAGACTTGTCTGAGCTTTCCAACCAGAATTTTTATCTTTAGAAAGAGGGTGTGAAGTGCAAAGCCCCACACTAACATCCCAACTCTAATTTTCTTCTTCAAATGCTCTGAGCTCCTCCAGCTAGTCCAGAAAGGGGTCATATCTCCTCTCAGTCTGGCTGGAAACATCTGATATCATTATGTGTGCTTCCTTATGCCGTGTATAGATGGTATGCCTTCAATAAAAATAGGCTTCTCTCCCCACAAACTCTGGCTCTTGCAAACCAAAAGTTCTTTAGTTTTTAGACTGTATCATCTCTGCTATAGACTTTTTATTAAATTTGGAGAATTTACAGAGATTTCATCAGGTATTCTTTCTGCTCCTTTCTCTCTCTCTCCTCCCTTTCTGGAATTTCCATTATAAATATGTATACTTGATGATGTCCCATAGGGCTCTGAGGCTCTGATCATTTCTCTTCATTTTTTTTCTTTCTGTTTCTCATACTGGATAATCTCAATTGACGTATCTCCAGGTTTACTGATTCTTTCTTCTACCTGCTCAAATTTATTATTGAGGCCCTCTAGTGAATTTTTCATTTCAGTTATTATATTTTTAAAATCCAGAACTTCTGTTTGGTCCTTGATAATTCCTATCTCTTTACTGATATTTTCTACTTAGTGAAATGTCATTCTCCTACTTTCCTTTAGTTCTTTAGACTTGATTCTCAATAGTTTTTTGAACATGTTTAAAATAGCAGATTTAAAATCTTCCTCAAGTAATCTATTGATTTTTTTCCCCTATATGTGGGTAGTACTTTCTTTTTTCTTTGCAAGTTTAGAATTTTTGCTGAAAACTTGACATTTAAAATAATATAATGTAACAACACAGGAAGCCAAATGCTGCTGCCTGCTTAGGGTTTCTGTTGTTTGTTTAGTAATTTTTCTGAAGTAATTTTGAAAGCCTATATTATCTTCATGAGTGGCTGCTGAGGTCTCTCCTCAGTTACCTTAGTGGTCAGCTAGTGATTGGCTATGTGAAATCTGAAATACCTAGAATTAGTAAGTTTCCCAGTCTGCTGAACGGCTCTGTTTGTGATGGGACATACCTTCAATACTTAGCCAAGCTGATAATTTTGCCATAGCCTTCACTTTCCGTAGAGCCTCAAAGTCACTCAATGGTGACAGCTTAAGACTTTCTCAGGTCTTTCCTGAACATATACACAGGTCTTGGCATGCACAGAGCCCTGCATATGCACATGGCCTTCTAAGTTCCCAGGAATATGTCAGAGGTTTTCAAAGCCCCTGTAGACATCTTACTCCTCAGTGTTTCCTTTTAAGCTCTTGGGTTAGCCTATCATTTGCCCCAGCAGTTATTCATCACCTTAGGCAACCACAAAGTTAAACAATTGCCTCTAAACATTTTCAACAGACACCTCATTCCAGAGGAAAGGGCCCTTTGTAATGGCAGCAAGCAACTCCAAGTTAAAGTTAAATAAAGGTAGTCTTGAAATGAGTCTTCCAGAGAACCATCATACAGGTCAAATAATGACAGTTCCCTGGGAATGAGGCTTTGAGGAGCTGCATCTTCATTCTGCCCTCTCCAGTGCCTACCACACTGCTGGTTTTCATCTTGATTGTGGGTCCCTGGTTTTTAGGCTAACATGGAGCTGGAGAGTGGGGCATGAGAATAGGTCAGGCAAGTTAAAATGCCACAAAGCTCACTATTCTTATTGAGAGTCAGCTGTTTTCTTTAATAAATGACCCCTGGAATGCTGCAAGCCTTTGATTAATGTCCAGTGTTCCAAAAAAGGTTGATTCTGTCTTTTGCTTGTTTTTCTTGCTGCTTTCATGTAATTTCTGGGGGTCCTTGTGCTGCCATTTTTGCTGATGTCACTCTATTACATATTTTTTAAGCATTTTAAAGTGCAAAGCTAAGCAATGACTATTTGGTTTCCAGCTGTGCCTGCTTTCTCACTGAATGATGATGATGATGATGATGATAATGATAATGATAATAATATAACATTTATTGAGAACCATGTACCAAGCATCATTCTAGTAATTTACATCTATTATCTCAGTTAATCTTCAAAATAATCTTATTAGACAGGTACTATTATTATCCCAGTTTACAGACAAAGAAATTGTAGTGTACAGAGTTTAAGTAACTTGCCTAAAATCAATAAGAACTAAGTGGTGGAAACCAGATTTGAACCCAAGCTGTCAGGCTCTAGAATCAAGGGCTATGAGGTACTGTGGAACTAGGAATTACCAGAATGAAAAATACCTCAGTATTTTAAAAAATATTAACCCATGACATAAGCTTTTCTTTTATTGAACTCTAGGTTGCTCTAGGTATAAGAAGCATTCATACCAGATATTTCTAGATTATCAAAATGTCAAGTAACTTTGATATTTTTGATAAAGGCAAGTTATTAAATATACAACAAAAGATTTTTAATTTTCAGGTTCATTATAATTTTCATAGAAACTATTTAACAAATCAAAAACAATATCCAGACATAATTTTTTGCCTTTTGTTTAAGAAAATATCACCATACATTTGAGACCCCGTGCTGAAGTATTTTTGAGGCATTGGGTTAGCCTGTTCAATTTCAAGTCAACCAAAATTTCAGAGTGTTTACTTTGTGCCAGTCACTGGGGATGTAATGGTGAACACAGCCGATTCTGCCATCATGAGGCTCACAGTATAATGAGAAAAGTCATGAAGAAATGACAGGTGTGATTAGTATTATGAAAGAGGAAATGCAGATGAGAGACTAGAAATCATATGATGAGAGACTAGAAAAGGCACCTTTGAGGATGTGACATTTAAAATGAGACCGAAAGGACAGGTGGGGAGATGGGAAGTCTAGACAGAGGAAACAGATACATGAAGGTAGAGGTTCAGAAAGAATGTGATTTATTCAAACACTGAGAACAAGTTACAGTGGCCAGAAAACAGAAACTATGGGGAGAGACAGTCATGGAGATAAAAGGATGTGGCTGAAGGATCTTGTTTGTTCAAAAGTATTTGTTCAGATGAGCTAAAAGTCCCCAAAGAACAACACGCTGTATTTATACATAAATATTCTTTTAGCACATCATTAAGATGCTGCCCAATGGCAGCATATGTGGTAGGATTCTTCTGCATTCTGGTTGATGGTTTTTAATTGAAGAATTGCCTACATTTTACAATAAAGCTAAAATCTATCTGAAGGTGGTACGGGGAGAGAAGGAAAGAAGGTTCATGAGCAAACTGATAAAAGCAAAACAAAATATACAACTTGAAAGAGACTGAGAACAAATCATGCCTGGAGGCAACAATACCACTGATGTTATTCCAAGGTTCTCTCTAATCAGACTGTCTCCTCTGCTCAGGTATTTTCTAATGCATCACCCACTATCTCCATGACAACCCTTTGAAGTATTACATTTCCCTCTTTACTATGAGGAGATCAAGGTTCAGAAATATAAATGGCTTCATTCAGGTAGCAAGTATTTCCTGAGTGTCTCCTATAGACTGGCTTATCAGTGAACCCAAGCTAGCGGAGCTTATATTCCAGCAGGAATTTGTTCAACTTCACACAGCTGATAAACCTAAACTAAGACTTCTTTAGCTGGAAAGACTGCACTCTCTTATTGCACCATATTGAACAGGAAAGAGAGATTTCTTTCTTAAAAGTGATACAGAATGCCCCTGAATGGTTCACTAACAATTAATTGTCTTTTAATGTCAGTTTAACTAAGCTCTCCATTATCTGCTGGTTATTACAACAGATACCTTGATTTCTAGCTGTAGAAAACGATACCTAATGGGAGGTTGATCGACCCCCTTCATCAAGTAGTTAGAACCATTCACACCTCTGAAGACTGAGAAGCATGAACATATCCCCACTGGGACTGGATGCTGCTTGCTTCCCGTTGGCTTCCTCGCCCGTTCTCCTTCTTCAATCTCTCTTATCTCCTTTTCTATTTTTTTCTATCTATTCTCTATTTTTTTCTTTTTTGTTTTGTTTTTCCTTATTTTTCTCTTATCTCTTTTTCTATTTGGAGGTCTCAGAAAAGAGACCTCAAAACCCAGGCCCCGTCTGTCTTGCAGGGACATTTATGATCCCCCAGGGCCCTGTCCCTCATTCTGATGTGTCCACTTTGGTGTCCTAGTTCCAGACTCTTGACTCCAGTCTCAAAAGGACGAGGCAAAGATATTTATCTTTCCTAGTTTTTTCGAAACCCTCTCACTTCCTCTCTGCTGCCATCCCGAAACTCTGAATGAAGGAAGTGTGAAATGTCATCACACGTTGCGTGTCCAGAGAGACCCCACAGCACTGCTCCTCTAGCACTCTCTCTTTTGAAGACCTGATTCTTTAAGAGATTAGAGGAGGAAGACATCAGAAGGGAAAAGAGACGGTAGGGTTGCCCTCGGCTCCTCCTTTGGAAACATTTTCCAGGACTGTAGGTGGGTAGGGGAGAGAGAACTGGAAAGAAAAAAAAAAAAGTATTTTTTGTTATTGTTGCTTTGTCCTTTTCCAACATTCTCAAAAATACAGCCTCATCACAACACACTTATAACCATGACTTCACCCACAAGACGTCTCTATCCAGACTCGACAAGTCGAAATTCTTTATAGATCTCTCTTTTATACTTTCACTTTTAGACCCTTTGAAATCTAAGACCATCTATATATTTGTATTATTAAGTTATTATTAGGTACATTTTCAAATAAATACCAGCAAGCTACTTAGCTAGGTAGAAAGAGTATTTTTCTAAGGAGAGGCTCTTCTCAAAACACCGGCAGATTCATGAAGCATCAGGCAATCCTGGAAGGGTACAGCCCCTGTCTGCCCTGTGCTGTGTGTATTGTTTTAATATCAGCTCACGTAACATCCTCACTGTCCTTTTGTGACCCTCTCACCAAGGAGACTCTCATCTAGTGAAATTCATCCAGACTGCAGTCTTATACAAGCAAATATAACTGGAGCAGCCCAGAGATTAATGACTGAAACTAAGAGCACATTAGTAGAGCACACAACTCTCCAGATTTACCTAATGCACCAATTTTCTAGGATCATCAAGAGAAAACACATTAGGGGAGGAGGATATATAGCTCAGTGGTAGAGTGAGTGCTTAGCACGGACAAGGTCAGTAGCTCCAGTGGTGCAATCAGTTAGCACATGGTACTTATAACACAAGGTCCTGGGTTCAATCCCTGATACCTCCACTAAAAATAACAATCAAGTAAACCTAATTACCTCTCCCCACAAAAGAAAAATAAATAAGTGAAACCTGGAAAAAAAAAAAAAGAATCTTACAAGTTCTGGTTTAAAAAAAAAAGAGAAGACACAGGGTTTGTTTTCTTTCTTGGTAGACGCTGGAAAGAATACGAGCATCTTCACTGAAACCTTGGCATCAGACAGAGTTTACCGTACAGGGTCCCCACACACCATGTAATTTTGAAGAGTTGTTTCACTTTCAGAGATTATGGTATATCATGAAGCTCTGTGGATTCTACCTTGAAAATACTGGGTACCTCTCGTATACTGTTAACTCTTCATTGTCCCTGTCGCTTCTCTTTCTGGATGTGGTCGAGTCGTGCCTGATTTCTGCAGTAGCCTCTGGACTGTTTTTCCCGCTTTCACCTCACCAATCCATCCGCCGCACAGCAGAGCTAGAACGTCCATTGATTATGTCATTCCCCTGTTTAACTATCGCTAATGGCTTTCCCTTGAGTAGAAGACAAAATTTGAGATCTCCAACTTGGGCTCTGAAGCCCCTGCGGACTTCTCTATCCCCTACTTTGCTCTCTGAATGCCAATAGTATTCTTCTGACCTTGATCTCTCTTAAAACTACAAGTTCTTTCCAACCTCCAAGATTTTGCACGTAGTATCCTCTTGGCCTGGAATGCTCTTTCCCCATGCTTCACTTGATTAACTCTTGCTCTTACATCAGATCTCAGCTTAAATTTCACTTCCTCAGAGAGGCCTCTCCACTCATCCTGATCTGCATCGGACCCTTCTATCACCTCTCTCACAGCACTCGCTTTCCAAATGTGCCCATCAGCTTGTGCACTTATTTGTCCTACCTCTGTCTCCTTCACTATAAAAAATCTCTGTGCATACGAGGACATCGATGCCTTGGGCCCCACTGCTCCCCGTGCCCAGAGTGGGACCTAGTACAATGTTATGTGCTCAACAGATAATTAGTCAATGAATGAACAGATGAATATTTATGGAAGGAAGGGAAGCAAAAATCCCCAAAACATCCCTCAGCTTCCATGCAGAAGCTCTCCCGCAGACAACATGACACTTCCAGACAACCCAATGTATCTCTTTCCTGACACATCTCACTCCACAGTAACAGACTTTTGGGGAGAATATGGCATCCTACCCGTACCTCTGCTACTCCCAATGAATCAGTGCTACAGATGCCCTTGACCGATTCTGCTGCCATCAGTCCTGCTCCCTCCTGACACTCCTACCCCTGACAACTCACTCTGAGGTCAGAGGGATGTCAGATCTTTTTAAAGTCCCAGCCCTTTAATACGATCACCTATGACCCTCATTGTCTTCTCTTTCCAGATCCTGTGCTTATAAGCCACCCAGGTTTACTCTCACTTCTTGCAGTTATTTCAAACAAGCCCCAGCCCACCAGCCCTATTTATCAAACATTCTTGGGTCCAAGTTCTGCCCTGACACTTACTTTCTTCTTTTTTTTAAGGTGGAAGTACAGTCAGTTACAATGTGTCCATTTCTGGTGTACAGCACAATGTCCCAGTCACGCATACACATACCTATATTTGTTTTCATATTCTGTTTCATTAAAGGTTACTGCAAGATATTGAATATAGTTCCCTGTGCTATACAAAAGGAACTTAGTTTTTTAAATCTATTTTTATATATAGTGGCTAACATTTGCAAATCTCAAACACCCAAATTTATCCCTTCCCACCCCATTTCCCCCAGTTACCATAAGATTGTTTACTATGTGCTCTGACACTTACTCTTGACTCTCCACTCCATCTAGTGTCCACCTAACTTCCGACACTCAGCTTGGTCTCCCAGTTCAGGCCCCACTCTCAGCAGTTGGTTTCAGGGACTGAGGAAGCAGCCCAATTTGGCTTTCTTCCTGCCTAAGGGCAAAGCTTGTGTGCATCCTTTGCATCTCTTTCTTTGCTGTTTGGAGAAACTTTCAACCTGGCAAACATTCAGCCTGACATCTGGCCAGCACTCAGGCCGAGCTTGGGCAAGTCTCCCCAAAAGACAGGAGGTCAGAGAGCTATGGCCCTTGCCCAACCCAGAGGCCCCAGTTCCACAAACATTTGTTCCACAAACATTCCACTTGACCTCTCATTCCTTCCTTCGTGTCCTCAGTCCTGAACACTCTGCCCAACCCACCCCTACCCAACCACCCACTAAATCCATTAACCAATTCTAATTCCTCTGTCAAGTTCATCTCCAGACCTTCTAAGAGCTCATTGGCATCCTGCCTACCCTCTCACCACAACTTGTTCACATTCAATACATGAGATTCTCGACAAAAAGGTAAAAAAAGGATAGACTCTTACTTAAATTCCATCTTTGTCACTTACTAGCTCAGGGCGTTGAGTAAATAACTTAACTATCTTAAAATCTCATTTCTTTTAAATCTATGAGGTGGTAATAATATTCACTTAGAACATTTTGGCTAGAACAGAGGTGCCACGTCATAAACATTCAATAAATGTGCAAGATGGGACACTATGGTCAAAGCAAAAAAAAAAAAAAAGAAACCCTGTTTTTGCCCATGTGATATTTCCAAATGCTGAAAGAAATTTTGAAAGCAGTGCAGGGAGGGAGAGATGTATAGAGAGGAAAGCTTGTGCTTGGGTGCTTAAAATATAGATAAGAAGGTAAGAATGAAAAGCTCTCCAAGAAGGCCAACAGGACAAAAGCCTGAATGCATCATGGCCATGGGACCATGGGAGGCAGAGCTGAAGAGAGAGAAGGAAGTGTGTTGAGGAAAAATAGAAAGTAAGCTTGAAGAGATGGAGAAGGTCTGGCTCAGAAAGATAAGACCAAACTGAGACCCAGGTTTCCCCTGACTCCATGCCTCCTCTCCATGGCAGTGGCTTTTCTCTTCTCTGTAGGATGCGTTACCTCTGAGCATCTGTTTATTTGTAACTCAGTTAACCCAGCCCAGGGAGTGACGTGGTGCACACCTCACCCAAGTAACAAATGAATGTTTGTAAAATTCAAACGCCACCTAAAATAATTGTTATGAGGATGTTGCTAGAGATCCCGCAAGTGCCTTGGCCTAACCCTGGATGTGACGCCAGAGGCCAGGACCTCCCACTCGGCTCCTTGACCTTGCGTAGCTCTGTATGCGCCTTCAATGTTTGCTGACATCAATGGTTGTGAAACAGCTCCAGCAAATTCACATTTGCCAAAGTTCTTGACATCTTGGCTCGCACAGAAAATGCTGGGTTTAAAAAGAAAAGTAGATTCAAGGTAAACTTCTCTTTGTGCTGTTTCTCCACTTCTTTGCACCTCAGTATCTCTGGTTAGGTTATAATAATAACACGCTACTATATATAAAATAGATAAACAACAAGGACCTACTGTATAGCGCAGGGAACTATATTCAATTTCTTGTAATAGCCTATAATAGAAAAGAATCTGAAAAAGAATATTATATATATGTGTGTGTGTATAACTGAGTCACTTTGCTGTACACCTGAAACTAATATATTGCAAATCAACTATACTTCAATTTTTAAAAATTAAAATAATAATAATACCTATATTAGCTCCAGATAAATAAAGCAGCACTAATACTCATCTGGATCAGGTACTACGTGCAGGTACCATGGCACGTATTCCTCGCAACAGTCCTAAGACGTCCGTACTATTGTCATCCTCATTTTACTGATGGGGAAACTGAGGCCCAGAGGTGTGTCAGGCAACTTGCCCAAAGTCGCACACTCAGAAGTGGAGGAGTTAGAATTCGAGCAAGTCATCTGCCTCCATCCAGTGCCCATGCTCTTAACCCCCCGCCACACTGCCGGCGAATGAACGTCAGCAGCCTGATTTTACCGAGAGAGAAACTGGGTTGTGAAGCAGCGAAGAGAACGGTCTCAGCTCCCCGGACACCTGGTCAGTGGCCAAGTCACAGCACTGCCACCCTGGCTCTTTCGCGGCCCAGTTTCTGTATCAGCCAAACTGCATAAATACCTTCCCTCTCTCCTCATTACTCTTCCGCTTTTAATGGTTCCCAGCGCAATGGGACTTGAGCTCGAAGAAACAAAAATCCATTTCAAAAGCAAAGCTGCCCTCTGCTAATATCTTATTTTCCTAAAACTCAGGATTCCTAATGTAAATAGAAATCAGCCCACCCTAGCCTTCTTGCACACTGTAGAGTGGACTTCGCGTGGTCCAAAGTCCAGGGAAATGGACAAGTCTTCCCTCTTGTGTAGGAGGCGAGGGAACGTGGACATCGCCAGGTGAGGCCGCAGGCCTCTGGGGTTTTTTAAGAGCTGAGATTACACATGTAAAGATGTGGGAATTATTACTTTTAAACACTTGAAGCTTCATAAATCCTTCTTAAATCCCAAGGAGGTCCCTTAAACTGCCTCATCCTTCCTCCTTAACCAAGAAGGAGAAAAGAGAGTTTGGGGAGCAAAACTAAGCTCTCCATGTGGGAGCTGCTTCGAGAGCTGATAGCATTCTCCCTGGTTCTTGAATACACATTAGAAATGTGCATGAATTTTAACCATTACAACCCTATAGAATTGTATCTGGCTTCCGATTTAAGGGCTTGTTGGTACCTTCGATTTTTGACACCGTTAGTTATGACCGTTTTAGAAAAGAAAAATCAGGTTGGGCTTCATTCTCCTCCAGGAACATCAGCAGCCAGTGTCGACAAGACCTTCCTGGGGATGGTCTCAGCGCTAATAGGTAACGATCCCCAAAGAGGCCCTGGGGGAGGTCTCTGTGCATCGGAGCGACGCTCAGTAATCGCACGCGGCAAGACAAGGGACAGCAGGCAGCCGGTTCTGAGCGCTAGAGCCAGCCAAGACTGAAGTAATAATAGACATTTCATGTGGCCTGTTCTGTCTGTCGAAAATAGTCCAAAAGTTTTCCAACAGCGGCCAGCCAGAAGCCCTACTCAGAGCCAAAGCCAGCAACTGGAAAAAGAGTTGCCAAACCCTGATATCCCACTGTGCGTTGTATTATTTTGTGTTTTTTATTTTCCCTTCGGCATTTTGAACTGAGATGTCAGCTCTTGTTGATCCCGAAGCGCAAACTGCCCTGCCGCTGCCTGTTCAAAGGTAAAGCCACTGGAGGCAGTGGCCACCTGCACGGGGTGGGGGCTGTGTGTGGAAAGAAGTTCTTTCCACATGTGCATAAATGAGGCCTTTCAGGGGTGTGAGATGATCCTTTTCAGTGTAGTTTTCAGTTCACATACAGTTCTGGCTCAACTTCCCTAGGCTGAGGATACATGGATGATACTCAATTTTCCCACCTGCTTGCTGCTGCAGAGGGGCGGGCTTAATTTGGGCTAATGCCCCTTTTAGCAGGGAACAGCTCCGTGGAAATTAATGAAGTGGAACGCCATGTCTTTAGGGAGACTATTGTTCTATGAGAAATTGGCTAATGGGGAGCCTTTCCTTTTAAAAACTGAGCTACATCTCTCACAAATACTCTGGAACTGAAGCTCAGCTTCCCTCAGACAAGTTTGATGATAAAAAGAGGAGGAGCCTCTGTTCAGACAAATAAATCATGTGTGAACAGTAGAAATATAAACATGAATTTGCTCACAAATAGTTCACATTTTTTGACCTTCTCATCATTTGGTTTTTCCTTAGGTTTTTAATTCGAGTACTGAGAGTGTGAGGCACATAGGAGGTACACAAAAAAATACTGAAATATTGGGGAAGGTATAGCTCAGTGGTAGAGTGCCTGCTTAGCATGCACAAGGTCCTGGGTTCAATCCTAGAGTCTCCATTATAAATAAATAAATAAATAAATAAATAAATAAATAAATAAATAAATAACCAACCAACCAACCAACAAACCTAATTTCCTCCCCCCTAAAAATAAAAATGAACAAAAAAATTAGCTTTAAAAAAAATTGAAGTCAATGACTTCATCTGTGCTAAACCATGTGTGTTATTATGTATATAAATAATGATTGCATGGGTTGAACTAGTAAGACAAACAGAGAAACAGCCCCAAATTACTAGCACCATAGGCATAGCTCATTCCTGAAGGGAAAGATCAGCCCTAATTGGAAGAGGTCTCCGGGCTCATGGTCTCATTTTTCTTAGCTCATCTCATGTATGCAATGTTTGACCGCCCTGTACATTAATCAGCGTTTAGGCCATCCCTATGAGCCAAGTAGGGGAGGGGTATCATTAGGTCTGTATGGCGGATGGAGCAGACCAAACATGGAAATTAAATGGCTCACCTAAAGTCATTCAGAAGCCAGGGGAGGAACTGAGATCGCAACCCACAAGCTGTGTTCTGTGCAGCCAACCCCCAGCCCATACTGCGCATCCAGCCGAGACCCCGGATTGTCTCAGAGAAGCTGGTTCTCCCTGGTCACTAGCTCGGGGTGCCGGGCAAAAGGGAGAAGTCACTGAGCCAAGGACCTATCCCCTCAGAAAAAAACACATACATCTTTAAGCTTCCAAGTCGATTTTTGAAGTGCCCTTCTCACTCAGATAAACACTAAGCAAATTGAGAAGGAACTTTATCTTCAAGAAAAATAAGGGATTAAAAGGGCAATTGCAATGGGCTTTTTCCAGATTAAAAGGATCTGAAACATTTCTGTACAATGAGCTTGGAATGAAGTTCAAATTCAGTTCATAAGCTTATCTCCCAATTTCATTTTTTAAAGTACCTCAAACACAAACTCCCACTCAACTTGATCAAAAGCCTCTTCTGCTTCAAGAGACAGAGCAACAATCAGCCCTCTTGTTGGTTTAGCCAAGTCAGTGTTCTTAATCAGCATAAAAAACATCAGGAGCCAAAGGGTGGTTTTTTAATAAAAAGTGGTTTGATGCGACTCCAGGCTGGTGGCGGCCTTCTCAGCCCAGAAAAATATGAGTTGACTCCTCAAATACGCAAACAGACCCAAGAACGGGGCCCATGCCAGCAAGCGGTATTTCTCAGGCCTCAAGTCTTCTATTGTGTCCTTCTTTCTACCTCTTTCCCACTCCCCCCACCCCCATCCCACTGCAGCAACCCACATTTCCCACCCTTAGTGGGATCAGAGTTTCAGTGTCCTGTCTCCTTCCTAAGACTGTGCTTTTGGACTTTAATTCTTCCTCCTTGCAACAATTTCCTCCTAAAACTATTAGATGGGGCAGAGCCCAGCAACTAAGAGGTGATCAGAGCTGGCTGTGGGAGCGCCAGCAGGTGAGAAGGGTGTCCACACCGGGGGGAGGGGGGGAGCAGGCTGGCTTGGAGTGGCAGAGTCCACATGGAGTGAGGAGGGCGTCCCTGAGGAAAGGGCAGCCAAGGGTAACAGATCAGAGTCCAGGCCGAGCAGGGGGACATCCCTCCGTGGGTAAGAGGCAGGAAGTGGAATAAGAGGCTGGCTACATAGAGGCGATAAATCAAATAAGTAACTTATTAAGGACAAAGGGAGCTAGATTTCTCACTGGTGAAGAAAGCTGCAAATATTGAAACAGAGAAATCTGGAATTAACCCTGTAGTTATTAGATCAGAATCAGAGGTGAACTTACGGTTTCAAATATATTTATATAGATATAGAAATAAATCTATATATACCCACATACATACTGTGGGAGCTAAAATAACAGGCTCCCCAAATGTCTACATTTTAATACCCCAAACCTGTGAATGTGTTACCTTATGTGGCAAAAGGGGCTTTGCAGATGTGCTGAAGTATCCTGAGAGGGAGGAGTATCCTGGACTATCTGGGTGGATCCAGTATAATCACAATGGTCCTTGTGATTATATTGGAAGCCAGGAGGTCAGTGTTGTGATCTCCAAAGCAGAGGTCAGAGAGGAAGAGAGAGTGATTGGAAGATGCTGTGGCTCCTCGCCAAGTGACATTTGTGAAGAGGCCACGAGCTAAGGGATGCAGGCAGCTTGTAGAAGCCAGAAAGGCCAGGAAATGAATACTCTCCTGGAGCCCCCAGAAGGAATACAGCCCTGCTGACACCTTGATTTTAGGACTTCTGGCCTCCAGAACCGTAAGATAATGAATTTGTGTTGTGTTAAGCCACTGTGTTTGTGGTAGTCTGTTACAGCAGCAACAAGGAAATGGTCTACCTACATATTGGTTAGTTCTGTCCAGTGAGAGATCTTGGGAACAGCGTACCCCCATAGCAAGGAGCATACCTAGCTTCTAAACACCATTCTCCATTAAAAGGAACAAAGGCTCCTTGGAGAAACAGCTGATGCAGGGCTGGAGCCTGGAAAGTACAAGGTAAGTTTGGAATATATCTTGTATCAGAAAGAAGAAAGTGCTCAAAGAATGGTGGGGCTTTGTCTAAAGGACACAGGAGTTGGCTTGAAGGGACTGCCACTGGAAAAATCTGGGACAATCTGAGCATCAGAATAAATAATAATGGTAAGAGATGACAAACCATTGACTCCAATGGAAACACAAACCTTAAGGACATAAATTAAGAAATGAATGAACTTAAAGTTTGATTAGGACTGGGACATTTACATTATTTCAAAATACCTCCCCACAAAATAGTGAATAATTACAAAAGGGGAAAGAGTAGCTATACATAAAAGCAGCTTGGCAGGTGACACCTCAATCAGATTATCAGAGTGAATATTATCACCAGTGCAACAAATCAAAATCACACACCACCCAATAGGATGCAGAGAGAACATGTCATCACCTCTGTGATATTCCTGCCGAAGATGCACAATCTGAATCTAATCACAAGGAAACAAAACCAGACTGAGGACGTTCTACAAAACAACCGGTCCACAGCCCTCAAAAATTTTAAGATCACAAAAGTCAAGTAGAGATGGAGAGATTCTTCCAGATTGGAGAATTTGGGGTTTGGGTGTTTTGGTTTTGGGTTGTTTTTTTTTAAGTATAGTTGGTTTACAATGTTGTATCAACTTCTGGTGCACAGCAAAGCGACTCAGTCATACATATATATATACACCCATATTCTTTTCCATATTCTCTTTCATTATAGACCATTATAAGATATTGAATATAGTTCCCTGTGCTATACAGTAGGACCTTGTTGTTTATCTATTTTATGCATAGTAGTTTGTATCTGCAAATCCCAAATTCCCAATTTATCCCTCCACCCCTCTCTTTCCCCCTGGTAACCATAAGTTTGTTTTCTATGTCTGTGCATCTGTCTCTGCTTTGTAAATAAGTTCATTTGTGTCTCTTTTTTAGATTCCACATTTCAAGTGATATCATGTGGTATTTTTCTTTCTCTTCTTGGCTTACTTCACTTAGAATTACGATCTCCAGGTCCATCCGTGTTGCTGCAGATGGTATTATTTTATTCTCTTTTATGGCTGAGTAGGATTTCATTGTGTATATGTATATATATGTGTGTATGTCCCAGACTGGAAAAGACTAAAGAGACATGACAACTAAAGGCAACATGTGATTTAAAACTGAATCGTTTTTGCTATATAGGAATTTGGTGAAACTTGAATAGGATCTGAGTGTTAGATCATAGAAACATGTCAGGGTTAATTTCCTAATTTTGATAGATGTGTCTTGGTTATGTAGGAGAATAAAATATTAGGGGTCGTGGGACATCACTTTGGCAAATTCCTCTCATATGGCTCTGGGACAAAATTCTTTGTCCTGTACTTATAACTTATCTCTAAACTGGAGATCATTTCAAAACATTTTAAACAAATAGCCTTTGGTCTTAAATTCTTCTCTTATACTGTATGAGGTCCTCTCCCTCCAACCATCGCTTCTGTTCTCCTGGTGAAATGAACTTTTTTTTTTGATGTCCCAGAAGTCAGAGCAACTCCAGACAGCACAGCTTGGAGGATGTCTTGCGTCTGGGGCATGGAGCCTGGCAGGACTTGTGGCAGTCCTGATTGAATCCTGGGTGGTGCGAGATGGTGAGCAGAGGTGTGGAAAGATGATTTTGAAAAGCAGTCAGAATGTACTTGCTTCACTCTTTGTTTATTTCCTAACATCTGATTAAAATACCCAAGTTCACTATGGAGTGTCAGACAGAAGAAAAGCTGGGTTAGCGTGTCATCTGTTAGCGTTTTTGTTTTACCATCAATTTAATCTCTCCAGGGCTCTCTGATAGAAAAAAAGCAAACCAGTCTTTCCGAGCGACTCAGCCTAAAGGGCCAAGGCTCTTAGAATGTCACTGTTTTCTAAATCCCAGCTCTTCTTTTCTTTGGCTTTGCTGGCAGATTAATCCCATTTCACTCAAGCCTTATGTGCCTAAATGATATTTCAGGCTTTAGAGAAATCTGGCAGAGGGCAAAATACAGCTTAAAGTAGAAATTAAGCTTGTCTATGTCTAAGGAGTCCAAAAATCTTATGCCACCCATTAAAAAAATATATATTTGCCTTACCTTTCAAAAAAGAGCTATAAAAGATAATCTAGGACAACCAGGGGAAAATAAATGTTAGTTCAGTATTAGAAATTAGGGAATTATTGTTTATTCCGTTAGATGTGATACTGGTGTTTGGGTAGATAGCAAAATGTCCTTATTAGGGGGGCGTATGTGTATGTGTGCTGAGTATTTCTGTATTGTGGTGCTGGCAGTTTTCTTTAAAATGATTCCAAAATATGCATATATGCACACACAGACATAAATACCTATATGTGAATCACATATGGTGAAGGAAAAATGTTAATGATGGTTGAATCTAGGCGGTAGTCAGATGAATGTTCATGGTATTAATTTTGTGGGATTCTCCTTCTGTTTATCTTCCATATTCTAACACCCATCTTCTTTACCTGACTCACAAGCCTGCCTTCAAAAAGTCTATTGGGGAATTGTGGATGCAGCCCATGCTACACACACTGTAGGATGAATTTAGCTGCTCTGTGGCTACACCACGTTATTTGGGGAGCCTCAAAATCATTATCCACCTGTTTTAAGTTCCAGACTTAACACTTAAGTATCCACAGAGCTATTCTCTTTGCCATCAGGACATATGATATAAATGCTCTCATTCCCGGAGGAAAGTGGGATGTTAGATGAGTTTGTTTCCTCTCTCCCACCACTTAAAAAAAAAAAAAGCTGATTATTTCCTGGGGACATAGATTGTGCCTCCCAGTGGGCCTCAACCCTTTCCCATTGCCTTTGCTCTGCCCCTCCCTGCAATGTCCAGACTGATAAACACACACACACAATCACACACAAAGGTTTCACTTGCCCGGTTGTCACTTTCAGACTCCAGTTGCTTGGTTCTCTGGGCATTTTGTTCATGTCTTGGCAACAGTACTTACCACTTTGGTAAATTATAAATTTTTTCATCTGTCTTTCCCATCAGCTCTGATCTCTTCTAAAGGAGAAACCATGTATTTTTTCTCTGGTCCAGTGACTGACACACAGTAAGTACCTAATAAAAACTTGCGAGTGAATGAGTGCGTGAATAAATGCCTTTGAGTTGGGGTCTAGGTCCATGACTTGCCAAAGCTGTGGGAGCCACCAGTAGCATTTCTAATACCACCCTTGAGATCCTCATGTTTAATCTTCGGATCCTGATACTTGATGCCATGCAGAGGCATTAAACAGCAGCCACTGCACGGGAGATTAAAACCAAGGAACATTAGAGGTATTCAAAGCTTAAGGCTTTTCTCTCTAACAAGTTTCACTTTATTTTTTCACAGCTTGAAAATCAGAGCTCTAATAGCCATGCAGAACATCCAGCAAACACTCCACGGAATAATAAAAGTCACGAAGTATTCACAGGGAACATACGGATCCTCCAGACAGTTGGGGGTGGTGGCCAGGCAAAAGCCCTGAACTCAGGAAAATCGATCTGGGGAGGGAAGTATTTTTTAAATCAGATGTCAGCTAACATTTACACTGGATTCTATTCTAAGGAGTTCAGGAGTATTATCATATTTAAACCTCACAGCAGGCCCTATAACGTGGGGTCCATTATCAGTCCCACTTTATAGATGAGGAATGGGGCAGTGAGTCACTTAACCTAAGAGTCACTCTGAGCCAAGACCGTCTTGCACCAGACTTGCTCCAAGACTTGCCTATGCTCTACATCACGCTGGACATCATGGAACCTTGCCCCATACAGACGTGCAAGACTCACTAGATATTAGCTACATCTTATGAGCCACCTAGTCAGCCCACTCAAGGTCTAGAGAAGGAAATGGAGACCACAGCGGGGAATGGCTTGTCCTAGTCTACAGACTGTTCCCAGCAGGGCTGGGCTAAAACTGAGGGCCCCGGCACTCGCTCAGCACACCTTCTGGCCTGATGCCGCCCTCCGCTCGCCTCTCCTTTCTCTTCCTAGTGCAGCATCTGTGCTTATCGTGTGAATTCTCCTAGTTGGTTTGGGGGTAGTTGGAGAAATTGGTGTTTCTTTGCAAATGAATTTCAGAGTGCTCATCCCACCAGGCCATTATGTTAAATATGCTCAGGCTAAGTTAAGAATGCACCAGTCATATCATTGTGAAAGATAAAAACAAAAAACAAAAAACAAAAAACAAAAAAAAAAAAAGGAAGAGATGTTTAAGGCTGTTTCCTCATCAACAAGGTTCAGTTTTCTCACTATTTGAAACAAAATGGGAGTCTCTGTTAGAAATGTATGTTATTAAATATCAATTTTCTAGCAACAGAACCATTGGACACTCTTGTCTAAGTGAAACAAAGTCCACTTTGTGCTTCTCCGTGGGTGCGGAGCTTTAATTAAAGGCACGTGATTAAACTTTTTCAGTTGACTGAGAAAAGAAACCACAGGGGAGAGTCTGTATTAACTGAAATGATTTTCCTTTTAAACTCGATCTTCCTGCATTTAATTTTAAATTCATTTACCATTTCATTCGTCGTCACCAAGATTTCAGGTTTTTCCGGATTTCACATTAAATTTGAAATTAAATATAACGTTAGTGTGAATTCCAGATTTGTCAAAACTCGAACACTGGATAACTAACCAGCAATTTGCAGTTTTATTCTCTTACCTCCGCCCTTTCAGGCAACAGTCAGGCAAGGTCCCGACATGTTTCAGAAATCAATTTAACAAAGAAAACAGTCATTTATGCTGTCAACTCCTGTGTAAGACAAACACCTCTGTCTTCTATCCTCACTTAGAAGGGTGGAGGTGTCTTTCTCTCCCAAGAGGCCTCCTGCCACACTCCCCTGGGGAGAACAGGTTTCCCAGGATGCACCTCTTTCAAGCATCTTTAAAAGCCTAGTTCTTTCTTTCAAGTTGACTGTTCTGTTTAATTGAGACATGCAAAATGTGAATGTGTCAAAGCCAGATAAATACCACTCAGTTAAATCCAGATTCCCTGATTCTTCTTTCAAGACATATTTGCTCTCTTTCTGGAGCAAAGATGTCCAGGAATTTCATGACAGTTTAGCTGTCGCAGTACCGGAGAATCCAACCCGCATCACCATGACAACCATCAGAGCCTGCTGTGGGCCGGACACCATGCTCTGGGCTTCCCTGTTCATCGACTTAGTGTGACTAGATTATCTTCTTAGAACCAGAAGAGGCCCATCAAAGCCAGCAGTTTTGTCCAGGCAAGGGCGTTCTGTCTTTACAGGGCAGAGATAGGAAGGAAAGGAGTTGATTTGCATTCACTTTTTCCTTTTGAGAAGAAAGTGACCCTCTAACGTGCTGCACTGGCTGTTCTGCTGAAGGCTCTTCCATTATTTTTCTTTAGCTTTAACGTGCTGTCATCTTGATTCTTTAATAAGGGACCATGAGGAAGAACTTCCTTGTCAAGGTGAAGCAGGGCTGAGGGGCAGGCCACACTCCATCCTCTGCTCACCTCTCCCGCACTGCCCCGACACTGGGCCGGTCACAGGCTCAGAGCTGGTCAAACCTTGTTTCCTAAACCGAAAGAAATCTGCCCCAGAAGACTTCTCATGATGTCTCAAGATGTCTAGTCATGAGTACCAAGGCCATCCAGGCCTCTACCTCAGTCTGGATAAAACTACCGAATTGATAACATTCTCTTAACTAAGACCAAGGACAGGATAATCCTTTGTAACCAGGAAAGGGAATATGGCTTTTCGTGTTTAGAGAAAGATGTCCTCATAGTCTTTCCACTGCTTGTGAAGGAGACCCTCGCCATGTTAGGTTTTGATTCTCCCAGGCAGTAAGGGAGCCAGCAAAACAGAAGACCCCTTGTGCTCCAGAGTTCTTTAGCAACACTGAATGTTTTATGCATTATAAACTGAGGTTACTTTTCTTTATTCGAGTTTACATAGAGCTGAGGGAGCCAGTAGATATTCTGATTACTAAAGAAGCTGGAAAGATTTTTTTTTTTAACTGTACAAGGCCGTCTCTCATTTAATTCTTTAAAAAAGATATTAATTATTATAATACGGAGCAATTCCTTTTGTGATATGAGGACTTTCAAAAGAGAGATAACTAAGATAGTCTTATTTTTGGAGTTTCATCAACCAGTTGAGAAGATATGTCTACATATAATATGAAGAGTAAACCAAGAGAAAAGAGAGGCAAGAAAAGCACTGAGTGGCAGGGGCTTTTAAAATCCCTGCCTTAGGAGTGGCAGATGGTGGTGTTCTCTGGTGGTCTGAGAATGTCACTAATGAGCAGATTTGAGGATGCCGATGATCAAGGAGACAAGTTCCCTTGGCTTAAAGAAGCTTTGAATCTAGTGAGAAAGATAGACATGTCAGGAGATTTCAATAAACAAGGCCAGAGCTGTAAGAGATGGAAATGAAATGCTCTGAAACCTGAGAGAAGTGAGGGACTAGCTCCATTCAGGAAAATCATGGAAGCCTTCACATAGAGGATGCCATTGGAGTTGGGTCGCTGAGCGTGGTGGTTTTAAAGTATGTCCACAGATTTGGGGGGGAGGGTATACCTCAGCAGGAGAACACGTGCTTAACATGCATGAGGTCCTGGGTTCAATCCCCAGTGCCTCCATTTAAAAAAAAAAACTAAATAAACCTAATCACTGACCCCAAAATTAAAAAACAAAACAAAAACAATGCTACAAGTTTTTTGAATCCCTTTTTTTCAAGAGGTGGGACTTAATTCACCTCCCTTGAGTGTGAGCTGGACATGGTAACGCATCTCTTAGGGAGGCAGGAGTGACAGTGTTGTGTCCAAGACTAGGTTATGAAGAGCACTGGGTTTCCTCCTTACTCTCTTACTCAGATCACTTACTTAAGGGAAGTCAACTGGCGTGTGATGAGGATGCTCAAGAGGGTCTAAGAAGAGGACTACGGAGCAGGAAAGTGAGGTCTCCTGACAAGAGCCATGTGAGGGAGCCATCTTGGCAGGGGCTCCCCCAGTTCCAACCAAGCCTTCCAGAGACCACAGCCTCCACCAACATCTGGACTCAAACTGCATGAGAGGCCCCAGAACCAGACCAGACAGCAAAGCTACTTTTGAATTCCTGCCCCCCAGAAACTCTGAGATAGTATTTATTATTGGCTGAAGTCGTTACATTTTGAGATCATTTGTTAGCCCACGATAGATTTCTAATCCACCAACTGAGTATCAGGTGGCCATACCGGTAGGTAGGAGGTATCCAATCAGAAGAACTGAAAGGGTTATACTGAGTGGTTGAGTGTTTATACTGAGTGTGGCTAGAGTTTGGGACATGTGGTTCCTGAGCTTTTGGTGTCTTAGCACTGTCCTTAAATCTTCTTTAAAAATGGGATATTTTAAAACAAATGAATACTACTGAATATGGATTCCCAACACACTTAGGAAAAAAGTCTAAATTCTTTGCCATGGCTTAAAAGCTTTTTCTCTAGCTCACCACACCTATGTTACCCTGGTGTTCTTTGGTCCCCCCGCTGGGACCTTTGCACACAGTCTCCTCCACCTGGATTGCCCTTCTCTTCACCTTTCCTCTCACTGACTCCTCCTCCTCTCGTAGGGCTCAGCCTGAGAGTGCCTCCAGGAGACCCCTTTCCTGACCATCACACCTGGTCTCTTTCTCAGCCTTTGTTTGTTTCCCCCGTAAGAGGAATTGCTCCTGTTTTATTTTTCTGTTGGCAAGTTCTGTCTTCCCCTCCAGAGAGGACATTCCACTGTGGCAGGGACCACACTGGATTTTCTTGCAGTATCTCTAATACTTGGCATGGTGCCTGGCACGCAGTAGGTCCACAATCAATATGCATTGTGATTATCTCCTCTCTCCTCCTGTGCAGTTGAACTTTTGTAGTAAGTATTCCTATTTTAAGACTGCCTGTGTTATCCCCATCTTAGAGGGAAGCAAATGAAATTAAATTCTACAACACACTTTGAAAATACAGTCTGTTTCATTTTGCGTAACTTTACGCTTATATTATTTGCTTATCTCACCTCTCATGTCTTGAACAGTAATTCATTTGTTATAACAGAAAGCAATAGAAACATCTCATCCTGCTCCTAGTGAAAGCATAACTCTTCCCGTGCCTCTGCTCCATTCCCAGAAGACCTTTTTAATGATGAAATATTTAAAATACATTTCAGAAAGTACAGCCACTATGAAAAACAGTATGGAGGCTCCTTAAAAAACTAAAAATAGAACTACCACATGATCCAGCAATTCCACTCCTGGGTAGACATAGCCAAAGAAAATGAAAACTCTAATTCAAAAAGATACATGCACTCAGTGTTCATAGCAGCACTATTTACAATAACCAAGACATTGAAGCAACCCAAATGCCTATCAACAGATGATTGGCTTAAGAAGATATGGTGTGTATATATACATATATATAATGGAATTATTACTTAGCCATAAAAAGGAATGAAATATTGCCATTTGCAGCAACATGGATGGACCTAGAGAATATTATGCTTAGTGAAATAAGTCATGAAAAAATGCATACTTTATCACTTCTGTGTAAAATCTAGGAAATAATACAAATTAATCTATATAAAACAGAAACAGACTACAGATATAGAAAACAAACTTATGGTTACCAAAGAAGGTGGGAAGGGACAAATTAAAAATATGAGATTAACAGATACAAACTACTATACGTGAAGTAGATTAGCAACAAGGATTTACTGTATAACACAAGGAATTATACCCAATCTCTTGTAATAAATTATAATGAAATATAATATGCAAAAAAGAATCACTTTGCTGTACGCCTGAAACTAACACAATATTGTAAATTAACTATACCTCAACAAAAATAAACACAGTGAAAAGTAGAAACAATAGTACAATGAACCTTTATCACCAATAAATAAAAACATTCTCCTATGTAACAGACATAACAAAATTTCAGTAATTTCTATTACCATCTAACACCCAGCTTTCCACCAACTTTCTTTTATATCTGGTTTATTCAAACAAGGGTCCAAACAAGGAACACACGTTGCAGTTTGCTGCTGTGGATCTCAAGTCCTTTTAAGCTAGAACAAGCCCCTTTCCCCATCCTCCTTTCTCTGCATGACTTCGGCTTGTGGAGAATCCTAGGAGACTTGTTTTTTGGAATGTCCAACCTTCTAGATTTGTGTGATAGTTTCCTCGTGGTCTCACTTTGCATATTCCTTATAATCCCTGGGATTTCCTATAAGGTGAAATGTAGATATAGAAGGCTTGATTAGATCTGGATCAAACATTTTGGCCACAATAATTCACAGATAAAGAATACTTTACCACAGATGTAGAAAGCAAACTTATGGTTACCAGAGGGGGAAAGGGGCAGGAAGGGATAAACTGGGAGTTCAAGATTTGCAGATACTAACTAATATATATAAAATAGATAACCAGTAAGTTCATACTGTATAGCACAGGGAACTATATTCAGTATCTTGTAGTAGCTTATGGTGAAAAAGAATATGAAAACGAATATATGTATGTTCATATATGATTGAAGCATTGTGCTGTACACCAGAAACTGACACATTGTAAACTGACTATACTTCAATAAATATATATATATAATATAAAATATATATATATATTTATATATATATAAATACTTTACATATTACACCATATTAAGAGAGAGGTCTAGTGCCTCACTATTGGTGATGCTGAAATGGTCTCCCCTAGATTTCACCATTGTAATTTCTGTGCTTCCCCTTATAACTGGTGAGTCATCTGTGGAGTCACCCTTTGGCCCCATGCAGATATACAATGGACTTTTTCCCATTTTGCCAGAGACCCACAGGCTGCCTCCATGCTGTGTGTAGAGTGGGAGGGAGGAGCCCAGACTTTCACATGCTATGTGTCCGTTCCCACTGTGCCACACTGGCCATGAGGCAATCCCTGTGTGTTCAGCAAATGGTCACCTGGGCTTGACTGGCCGTGAGACAGACAGTAGGGACAGTTATGGGATGTAGGGAAGTTAAAAATACCTTGTCCTTTACTAGCACTGACAGGATGTAGGTTTGGAAATTTAAGGGAAAACAAGACTCAAAACACAATGTCAAGGAAAAGAACATAGGAGACTGAATTATACATACACTCTGATCAAAGTAAAAAGTATAATTCAGGAAAAATTGAAAGAAAATACAGCTAATGATATTTGGGGTAGGGAGGTGGGATTCTGAATTTTTCAATTTTAGTAATATTTTATCTCATTTAATAATAAAAATAATAAATGTACAAATAAATAAAATTCAAGGAGATAAGATGTTTTGAGAAGAAAAATCATGAATAAAAATGTAAACAGAGAGTATGAAATAAAAATTTTTAACTCACTTTACTTTTTATGTTGAAGTTTTTAAAGCAACTTAGAGACGGACAGAGACATCCTATCTACAAACACTGTAATATACATCGCTAAAAATTAGAATATTTTCCTTCAGAGTCAAAATAAGATTATCTTACCGAACAAAATTAACATTAACTCCTTAATATCACCTAACATGCAGTCGTGTTAAAATTTTCCCCTAATTATCTTCAAAATGTCTTTTAAAGATGGCTTCTAAACCAGGATCTAAACCAGAGTTTTTAAATACAAAAACTTCAGAACAGTATATCACTTAGAGACAAACTTTTCCTTTTAATTTCATATTTTACCCACTAATTAAAAAAGAAATATTTTGTTGCTGTTATTACATTAAACAGATATCACATGCATCTGGTTAGAATATTTGCAAGTTCTTTCAGCTCTAGAGTTTATGATAACATTTACATCATCATGACCCTCAAGTCCTTACTAGCAATAAAGAAATCTTAAAGTGACTATGAGATTTAAATATGTTTGTTTCTAGGTTGGGTCCCAGCAGAAAATCTTGTCCAGTGACTCAGGAGCAGAAGCAGAAGCAGCTCCGTAGCAGCGAGGACATCTCAGCAGAAGAAAGCAAAGCTTGATGGCCAGGTTCAGGCTAAGACTTCAGGCATGAGGGAAACAATACATTTCGACTTGTCAGTCAAGAGGACATGATCTAAAGGCTTACAGACACTCCTTTCACTTTATAATGGCACTTTAAACTTTCCATGCCTTCACTCAGGATCTGTTCATTTTCTAAAAGAACAAAGAGTATTCATTTTTCAACCACTCTCTGCCTAAGCTGGAAATTAGCAAGTCAAAGATGATATATCCAAGACATGAAATCATGGAGCTTTCATCTCTCTACACCCCAGAGCATTTGCACAATTTTGAAATAATAAACTGTGCCTTCGTTTTTTTTATTAAACACTTCTGATGAATAGGGGAAAAAACATTAATGTTTTTAACCATTTTGTTAATTGCTAGGACCTGTGTTATTCAAAAGAAGCAAGGAAACTTGTTTATAATTTTGTTTTTTGGTCTGAATGTTAGTCACTTGCTTGATCAGTAACACTCAACTATGTCATGAGGATAACTCTTTTTTTTTTTTAATGACTATTGGGCTGCACCCCGTAGGCCTGCAAGCCTTGTAGCTGCCCAGCCTCTAGACCGAAGAAAGAGCCCTAGAGGAGGAGACAGAGACATCAGGGGTCTATTGGACAAGGGGATCTTACACGTTCAAAGCAAAGTCCGGGAGCGACAGCCCACCGTGTACTTCAGATGGCGGGCAGGACGCAGCAGCAGCTCTTACCGCTGGGGGAGGAGGCCTCCATTTAGAGGGGAGTTGATGTCAGGTGGGCTTATCAGTTACCAAGGACTAATTCAGCCCTATAATCTAGAGTATTGGACAGTCATGTGTCATAAGTTTCCTTTCACAAAGAATTGTTAATCCAGAGTCCTCATAGGTTTTTATAAGCATTATCAGTTTGGTCACTTTAAGAAGAGGAAAGTTAAAAGAAGAAAACTACATACACCCTCAAAATTACATGAGTCAAGAATCAACTCAAAATTAAACACTGACGTGACCAATATCAATTTGGCTCAAGGACTGACTTAAAATCTTAAAGTTTGTTTCATCTGTTTCTCGTTCATGACTAGGCACCCCCGAGAGACACGAGAGTCTATATAATCAGGAACACGGGAGAAATAGACACTGATCATTTTCTGTTCTTTCCTCAAATTACAGAGGTAACACATATTTCTTGTAGGAATCATAGAAACCCAGAAAAAGCCCAAAAAAGAAAATACAAATGACTGATTTTCCTACTTCCCTCTCCTAGATAGCCACCTTTATCATCTTGATTTATCTTAATAAACTTCTTGGCATGCATGTCAATATCAGTAGTCATCTGGAACCTCCCTAGCCCTAAAGATATAAACAAATTAAAGTCAAATCTCTTTCCAGGCCTGGAAAATCCAGTAACCTCCTGAATATTTCTGCAAATTCCTCCAGGCCTGGTGGCAGGTGGGGATGAGGGGAATTTGGAGAGGGCTGTCCCGTGGCCCCTCCTGCTCTGATTTCTTGCCTCTGCTTGTCCCTGTTTTCTGCTCAGGCAGCCCCTTTGTGGTTTACACGCATATTGAATATGAGGCTCTTCTGTGCCAAACTTCCCTGAAGGTTTGGGAAAATTTGGAAAGATGGAGAGAGTGACAGAGGTTGACTTCACTACAATATAATCAACTTACAATTGAATATTTAACATCCCTGTTCTTAAATTCACTCAGTTTTTTAACAAGTTGGATTGTAGCCTCTAGCCATTTTTTTTGCACTTTTTTTGAATATATAATCTTCACTGAAACCCACTCTATTCCTTGACTCCAAAAAACTCTTTCCATTGTATAATGCTAAGCTATTCAGGTTTGTCTAAACTTCCAGTCTAGAAGTAGAGTGCCTAAGTTAAAAATCCCAGGGCAAGTAAATACCTCAGCTGATGTCTCAGCCTCAGCTTTCTCATCTGTAAAATAAGAACACTGACTAAAACCTTCTTCACAGGCAAAGCGCTTCTAGCTCATTGCCTAGCGTATTTAATAACATGAACTACTTTCATTCTTATTGAGAAATATTTCATCTAGGCTATATGGAGCCTGGAGAACCTGTCTTCTGTTCTCTGTTGAGTACCCTGTCTAGTAACTGGAACACTTTTACAGAGGAAGACTGAAGCTTGGAGATTAAGAACACAGAGTCTAATGCCAGAATGTCCATTATCTGTGATGTAATCAGGGCACTGGCCCACATGGGGCTCTCAGGAAGCAGAGATGGAGTTTGGGGTGCAATACCTGTACTAGGAAGGAGAAGGAAGCAAGACTGGGCCGGAGCAACCAACCATTCTGGTTTGCCTGGGATGCAGGTTTCTCGGCACACAGAACTTCCAGCACTAAAACCAGGATGGTCCTAGGCCAGCTGGGATGGTTAGTCACTCCTAGTTGCGGCAAAACTTGAAATGTGATACAGGCTCATCAAAGCTTCTACCAATGAGGCAGGGAGCTCTGCTGTGACTATTTCCCAGCAGAATTGTCCCCTGTTGGCTGGGCTTTATACCTTTCCTCTCTGTCCAATGCAGGCTGCCCGGGGAAGGCCATGACCTCGGGCCAAATACCTGAGGCAGAGCCTGAAGTTACTGACAGCTGGAGGGGGTGGGGGGGGGGCAGGGATCCTTTGAACGATAGCGCCTCTCCATGTCTACCAACAAAATGGGGATGATAATGGTAAATACCTGGTAGCTTTATCATGAGGATTAAATGAGTAACATGTGCAAAGTGCTTAGCACACAGTAAACTCCTAAGTCTTAGCTATTTCACCAGATCAATTGTCTTCCTAGTGTTTACTGTCAGATCCTGAAATTCTTGATCTTTGGGTCTCCTTTGTCAGACCTCCATACTAGGGTCATCATTACCTCCATCTGACGGTAACGCACACGGCCAGTCTACAGTTTCTTCATTTAACTGACTGGATTTGGCCACAGGCTGGTTTCTTAATTATAGACAAGAAACTGGGGTATGAATGCCTTCCATTTTTCTCTTCTTACCTCTTGGTTTGGGGTTGAGTTAGGAAACCTCCTCAACTCCTTATGCCATCCTATTTCTATTACTGGATAATGGAAAGAATTAAACAAGGAGAAAAGTGACAGAAAAGTGAGGACAGAAGGAAGAAATTTTGAAGTTAAAAGTAGCTTTCACGAAAGGAGAATTTAAGCAGGAGAATTTGGAAGCCAGGGGGAAAAGTATAAATGGCAGAGTGATTCAGGACTGTTTTTAGCCTGGGTAACTTATGTGATCGTGAGGCTGGTGAAATAAATGATCCTCACCCTGACTTTCCTTCCCTCCAAAATAAGCCATGTTGTGTAATTCCATCAGGTGGCCACTGGCCTGCTGGTTCCTCCATTCTGAAGATGCTAAAGCTACTAAAAGTCATGTGAATCACTTCATGAGTAAGAGCAGGAAACAGCACTAGGTTAAAATTTGGAGTGTGACATTCTCAGTGTGAAAACATTTCCCTCCCCCAACAGCTGGACACAAATTACTTTTTAGAGTGGCCCTTGGCTTTTCATTTATCCGGGAATGAGCTGTGAGGTAGCCAGGCTCCACACCCTATTTTACCTGGATGACGTCCCTCTGTGTCATCTAAACAGATGCTACTCAGAACAAGAAGGTGGGTTATTTACTCCTTCCTCTCATCACCTGAGCTAAAGCAAGCAAGCAAGCAAACCAAGCAAAGGAGCAATCTTAGAGGCCAGTTTAAAAAAAAAAAAGACTACAAGATCTCTTTGGGCTGTTCTTCCTTTGATTTCCAAGGATTTTTTGTGTGGTTCCTTGCCTGAACTGTTGGCATGAGATGTGCAATTGTATCCTCAAGGCAGGGTGTTGCTCTGGCTTGGAGCCAGTGCAGTTGGCTCATTCTCTTCTGTCTCCGCTTCACTTCTTCAGGGCTTTCTGCATGTCAGAAGCCGATTATACGATGATTCAGGAAGGGATACAGGACGCATTGTTCCTACTCTGACATTGGCTATTCACCTATTTCTGGCCCAAATTGGTTGACTTCACCAAGGAGGCCACAAAGTTTCCTTCATCTGAGTTCCTTTCCAATTGCGTAGTTATCATGATGGAAATTCACAGTAGAAGACCTCCCTCCTCTCTCTACAAAAGAAAGTGACTGGGACTTGCATTCCTGGAGAGGAGCATGGGCTGCCACGACCTGAGCCTTGTCTGATTTCCAACAGTTATGCTGCTGGGGTGCATTTGTGCTTGAGCTAGGTGACCCAGCTAAGGACACACACCTTCACGTGTGTGCATCATGCAGGTTGACATGTATCATGGCAACCTTCCTTACCTGCCTGGTGCTTCTCAAGAACCATGACATACATTTCCTATTCTAAAATGTTTAGATTTAAGGCACCTGGCCCAGACTAGACACACCTGCTCTGTGTCTCTTTCCAGGAATCACATCGATGACCTTGATCTCGGGGCTCAGCCAACTGTATAAACCATTCCCAGGGAACCTAAAAGTCATCTCCCTTTTTGTCATAAAGTGAAACTAAGCCAGACCTGCCTGCTTTTGCATCGCCACAGAGGCTCAGCGTTCTGATTCAAATGGAAGTGACCCAGGGGGAATGGTACTGGAAACTTGCATGTAGAATCGTGGGAGAGGATGATCTGGGTGCAGAAAGCCTGCCAGAAACCAGAGGGAGGAGAAAGTCAGGGCTGCAGGTTCAGCCTTCCCCTTTTCATCATGCGACTCAAAGATCCTCTTACCTACTGGAGGTGTGCCCAGCTGACGCTTCTCATTCGACAATGCATGAGCTAAAATTTCTGGGCTGGTGTTTGAGCAAATGACTCACTCACCTTTTTGTCATCAGAAAGGCTCAAGAAGGGTTTCACCTTTCCATACATTATGTACTTTATCCTTATACTTTTCTGATAAAAATAAGAAAAATGAAAAAGCAAGCACAATATCCGAGAAAATTCGTTCATGTGCCCCAGACTCAAAGTTTACTTTATGGACTAAACCAAAATCATACCTTATCTCAGATCTACTTAAACGTTATAATTAATGCACTTTAAGGTTTCAGGTTGCCCCTACATGTACCGTGAGACTTTTTATATCCTACAAAAATAATTGGATATATTCGGTCTCTTCTTCCCTCATTATCTTTTTTTCACTCTACATTTTCAATATAACCACTGCTAACATGATCTGATAATCTATTTCATATACACTGAAACATGATGTTTAATTCACGCGTGGTTGGATATTTTAAATTAGTACTTGTATATGTCCCAGTGGATGTTTTGAAAAACTCGTTGTTATAAAATGTGAGAAGGTAGAAGCTGCATTACAGTGGTAGGAATACACATTGATAAAAGAATCACTTCTCCCTGAGGGTCAGACTATCCCCCATGTACATCTTGAGTCACATTCCTCCTCTACATCTCCTGCGATCCCTGCTCATGAAGCTTATCTTACTTCCTAACACACCCTCAGAATATGCTTCCTTTCTCTTCTAGGATTCAACTAGAGATAGGAGGACTGAACTGAGATCCTGAGATCCTTTTTCAACAGTCAGATCACACTAGAGTGCATCTTTAGCTTGACATCAACTAGCGGGCTTACACCTTCCTTGGACTGTCTCGTCCCTTCAACTCCCTTTGGGCCACATTGGCAGCTTGTGAAATCTTTCAGAACATGACTGGCTGTCCCTCATCACATCGCCAGTGTTTCCTTTCTTTACTCTTCGATGAATTTGGAAAAATTTATAGGAATTTATTCTACAGGAGCAAACCATTTCCCCCCAAATCATAACACAGACCAAAAAAGCAATGGAAATCTTGTAAATATAGAATTCTGAGGCGTTTTGGGTAATATTTTCTACAGGAGAGATTTGTGAATGCTATTTGCAGGACTCAATCTGTGGGCATAAGATTGCTTTATGATCTTTTACGAACCGTAAGCTGGAATTTTTAAAATAACTACAGGTGGACAGATGCCAAATGCCAAAGTTGGGATGGAAAGTAGTGGTAAGAAAGGATTTTTACTGCTCCATTTACTCACAGAAAATCTCCACCCAATAATTTCTGCAAAGCAAAACTAGAATACATTGAATCCTTTGCTGATCTCTAAAATCTTGAGCCTCTGAGTTAGGGTGAATAAAATCTCCTGGTTGAAGTCATTAAAATAAATACTGATATAAGTGCCCAGGGAAAGCTGGCAGTGGTACCACTGAGAAATCCCCTAATTGTTCCATTTTCCTAAGAATCATCGCCAGGGATGACATTCTGTATCTACTTGCCAAAAAAGTTGCCTATATTCTGTTAATAGAGAAATACCTGAGGGTGTAGGGGAAGAAGACATCTGTAAGAAAGTATCCTGGCAAAGGCAGGCTGTATCAGCATAAATTCCACCAGACATATTGACTGTTTCAGGTCATGCTTTTCTACTTGTTGGAAAAATAGCACTATAACAGTAACTGAAATGCTGAAAAATAAAAATCATGCTTCAGAAGTCCACTAGCTTGGTCTGAAATCCTTCCCATTTTGAGGACATGGATAGGACAAGACTTGAGTGAGGAACTATAATATCATAGTCGGCGATACCTATTTGTGGATGGCTATTTGCATGAGTTGATTTGCATGGGGGATGAAGGGAGGAGAGCCTGTGCGTTAGAGTTAGAATAAGGAAATGGAAAAGATAAACAGCACCCTCTTTGATCCCTCGGATCAGTCACACATTTGAGCCTTAGAGAAAAGGGTGGTGTGCAATCACTAAAGGAAGTATTTTTGTAAGGGTCACCTGTAAAACACGTGGACAGAGGCTGTGAGACTTTCTGTCCAGGCATGACACAGAGTGAAAGCGTTAGAGGTAGTACACATTTGACATGGGTATCAATCTCGTCATGCTTGGCACTGATATAGGTACCCACCCACACATGGCTTCTCAGGCTACAGCCAAAAACACAGGAGGCAACAGAGAAGAACATGAGAGAACTGTCTGTGAGCATGTAGGAAACAACTCTAGGGGTTCTGAAGAGACTTTGGGCAAGGCCAGAAAAATTTACATTATGTAATTGGGAGCAAGAGCCAGTAAAATATAGGAATTGTCATTAATGTGACCCTCTCTGTATCTACCAGCTGGTGAAGTGTGTTGAGTAAGAAAAACAAATCGTTTCTCAGTCCTTCAGCCTAATAAAAAAAATCATGTAAGTCAGTGTATTATTCAAGATTTTTAGTTGCAGACAATAGAATCCACTGGTGCTAGTTGGAAAATAAAAAGAATGTTTTCAAGAACGTTAGATAGCGTGCAATCTCCTGAAAGGGTAAGAGGCTCTGAGGCTACTTTGCAAGAAGTCATATCCAAATCACATGGCTGGACGGTGTAGCAGGGACTGCCACAGGCACAGGCACTGTGGTGGCACCACCCACCCCTGCAAGGGACACCAGCACGAGGGCTGCTATCCTTTCTGCCTCAGTGCCTCTGCCAGCCTCTACAGCCTTAACCAAAAAGCTGATTCTGCATGACAGCTGCCTTCTCATGATTTTCTCTTCTGCATTGCAGTCTTGCATGGCTGAATCTGATTTCAGAAACTAGATCACATGCTTACACCCCAGTTGCAAAGAAGGCTAGGATAGTGAGTTCTCATTTTACCTTGAGTAGGCAGGAATCAAAATGTACAAGTTTTCTTGATATGGGAAAGGCTTTCAAGAGATGATGTGTGGCCACAAACACAACAAATGTCTACCGGAGCAGGCATGAGATAATTAGGCAAACAAACCCTTGTAGAGCAGCAAGAGGCCAGTGGTTAACTCCTTCTGCTTGTTAAGGAGACATGTCAAGATTGGCTCAGAAAACAGCCATAGAAGAACTTTTCTGTTAATGGAAGTATTTTAGGTGGTATTTGGTCTATAAATTGTTTTTTTTTTTCCTACCAAATACAAGAAGAGAGTAAATGTCTCTCTCTCTCTCACCCCAGCTTTGCAGGGTATTCTCAGAAACCTTGCAGAAGTTATCAGCACACTGCAGGAAAGTCACATCTCCACCTTGTCACCAATTTGAGAAATAGTAGATTTTAAAGAAGGAGGAGGAGGAGGAAGAGGAGAAGGAGGAGAAGAAGAAGAAGGAGGAAGAGGAGGAAGAGGAAGAAGAAGAAGAAGGAAACCAATCTTAATACCGTTGTTGAAGATCATGATGAAAAGCATAATCAGTAGTTCACATCATCTGGGAGTCCGATGGACAGGTACAGGAGCAGATCAGCACAGGGCATGGAACCAGGCCAATAGAAGAAAAAATTCAAGACCCGAACCAGGTCAGCAACTTTTCCCTAGCCAAAATCATCTAAGGTAGAAATGCCCCCATAAATTTTATCCTACATTCGAAGATCTAGGGATCTACCTCAATTACCTTGTGGAGGCTATCAGGAAAAAAATGTCCTCATGGGAACCTGTTTTCATATGGTCAATACAATTTTGTATTCTGGTTTTTCCCTTATTCCTTGATTCATAGATATCTTTCCACATTGTTTAATCTTGGCAGTTACCCTTTTTTAAACATCTGTATAGTGTCCCATCAGCTGGTGAACCCTAATTTACTCAATCATTTCTCCATTATTTTATACTTATATTAGTTCTAAGAATTTTAGAAGGGTAAGTAGAATTTTTTGAAAGGCTCCTTCCATCATTCAAGATTAGCATCTGAACTTTTCATGGCAATGGCTACCTCCCAGCTGGGTCAATGTTGGGCAACAAGTTCATCTAAAGGAACACAGCCTTTACGAGAAAACAGGCTCAACCCTTGGAAACTTTAAGTGGAAATACTCTAGTTACTGCTGACATATATTCCCAAGGTCCAAGGTGGCAGCTACAGATCTCAAGAAGATCTGTATTTCTGGACAGAATAACTCTAGTATACTTTGAAAGAAAACCCAAAGTTGGACTAACTCCCATCAGAAAATGAAATTATTCACCTAGAAAGCTTGGTCACCAAGGTCTGGATAGTTAGTAAAGGGAACACAGAAAACCACTCATTCTGTTGTGGGTTTTGAGATAAGACTTTAATTTCCATAATCTTCATAAAAAACAGAACGGTCTTTTCACCCCAAATTATATTCACTATGAATTGGCATGTCTTAGACAGGAAAAATTTAGTTGCAAAGAACAGAATTCCACTTCACTCAAATAAAAAATGGAAAGGCAGAGCTTATTATGGGGTTACAATAAGCCCATGCAGGAGATAAAGCTAGGCATTATGGAACCAAAAGGGGATTATGCAGATTTTTTTCTCTCTCTGTCTCTGTTCTACCTTTTGGGTACATGGTCTCTCTATTTGTCTTTGGGCATCTGCTCCATCCTTCTGCAGGTGGACTTTTTCTGCTGACTCATGATTTCTCAGCTTCCCCTCACTCACTGGTATGAGGTTTTGGGCTGCGGTGGCAGGCCAGCTGGGCATGACCTTGCAGCTTGGCTCCGCGTAGCTAAATGACTCAGCCTCTTTGTCCCTTTTCCAAATTCTTGGGAGAGTATCCTCTCAGCCCAGCTTAGGTCAGATGTCTGTCCCTGGGTCAGTCACTGAGACTGGTGGGGCACAGTCACACGGCATGTAGTGCTACCCCTCCCAGGGTGGTGAGTGGGGCAGAGTCTCCAAGGTGGAATGTGGGTAGGGAGAAGGGAATGTTTGGCATTTCTGAGACAGACTTGGGTCTGAGAGAGGCATGCTGAGTTGTAATAAAAAGAGCAGAGGATTTGGAGTTTAAAAAAAAAAATCTCTAACATTTCTTAGTCATGAAACTAAACAACGGTCCTGATCTCTCAGAGACTCATTTCCTCATATGAAACCTGAGAGAGCTGAACAAGATGACCTTCCAGCTCTTGCTGTCTTCAGTTATTATTTTCATCTTTAGAATCTCATAATGTAAGGAATGACCAATGCTAATATCAACAATTTGGCAGGTTTTATACGAACAATCATTCAAAAAGCTGTCTTTACAGTATGTCCGGTGGTGTATTATCCCCAACATTACCATTACTGTAAACATTTTTGCAAGTCCATTGTATGCACTAGCGATGCTGAAGTCCCTAGGTAGGCATTCAGCAAATGTTTCTTGCTTAGAGTGGAATTCTAAAAGAAGAGGAAAAACAAATCTTGTTCTACAAGAGTTTGCCTGTCAAGGTTTTAGAGGTTTGAAAAAATAACATGGTGAAATCCACTCAGTTTTAATGCTGTTGGTGTACAATGCTCTAAAATGCACTACTGGTAAACTGCCTACTGTAGGTAAAGACAAAAGACTGTGTTAATTGAAATTACTTTCTATTTGTGTCAAATTAATACAGCTGTCCTGCCATATGTGAACTTGAGACATTCTTATTAATTTGCCTCCACAGCAAGTTTAATTTTTATCCCCATTGAAATCTACTACGGTACTGAAAGAAGTTACAACTGGCTCTTTTAATATTTAGCTTGTTCCTATCAAGAAAGGAAGGATCCAAAGGGAAACATTTAAAAAAGCTTAATAATTGCAGTGAGAATTTCAATTTCCCAGCCTATTCAAGTTCCTTTAAAAAGGCTTCAAGCTCCCACACAAACCCATCATTGATAGCAGGTCAATGTGTCTTTGGAATTGACCCAGGACATCCGTTTTTTCCAGGTTGGCCACTCACTCTTCCCATAACCAACCCTCACTTGACTGTACACCTCAACTGTCATCATTTACAACCTGCCTCCTCTTTTTATATGTAAATATGTAGATATGTTATCTTTAGATTTGAGCTGATGAAGTTCAACTCAGCTGAGTTTATTAATTCATCTACAGCAGAAGGGGAAGGCCCTCTGGGTTGCAGATAAGCCAAAGTCTCCCAGTAGGCTAGCCCTAATGCACCTGGTACTGGGAGAAGCTGACTTTCCTCCTTTCCACCCTGACAAGCTCTTGCCCAGCAATCCCAGGGCGAGGCAGGGGCAGCCTTTGTTGCCCCTTCCTGTGCCTGTTTGCTACTGGGAAAATGGATTTTTGTTGTCCTTCTTTCATTTTAAAATAGCAAATGCTTCTCTTTTGTGTATAAAATCTGTATTCTCTTCCCCCATGACAAAAAAAGAACACCTTACTGGCTTTTTTCATCCAGTGTTCAAAATAGTTTATGCTTGTTTCTTAAAAGTTCAACAGTATAGAAATGGATAAAACAGGAAGTGAAAACTTTCCATAATTCTATTTATTCCCAGAGATGGCCACAATTATTAGTTTTTTTATCTATCCTTATAGATAAATATAAATGTGTATATGTGTAATGGTTATACTATATCTAATGTGTAATATGTTATATATTATATATGCACACACATACACAGGCAAATACATATAGATGTGTATGCATACATATTTCTAAGATAGTAGTACAGTATATATTATATACTTATGTGTTTAACAAAAATGGAATCATATTAGTTACTTTTTTCTGTGGTTTGCTTTTTTTTTTTACTTTAAACAACTGGCTGTGTACATCTGATATATAAATCTATCTCATCTTTTATAACGGCCTCTCAATTGTAATCCTTTGTACCAAAATCTCTCCCCTCTACTGAAGAGCATCTATAATGTTCTAAGTTTTCCTTAAATATTAAAAATACTGCAATAAACATCTATATACATGTATGCATATACATATAGATATATGCCTGTTCCTGTTCAGATTATTTCTTTAGGATAAATTCCTACAACTAAAATTACTGGGGTAAAGCTTATGCACATTTAAAATGTTACAACCTAATGCCCAGCAGCAAACCAGAAAAGTTATATTACCTTACAGTTTTAACAAGTTTCCTGCAATTACCTTTATTTTTCATTATGGCCAATATAATGGTTCAAAAAGAAGAAGTGAGCATTTCACGTTGTCGGCTAATCTGTATTTGTTTGAATATTAGTGAAGATGGGTATCTTTTCAAGTGTTCCTTAGCTGTTTGGTGTTCTTCTTCTGTGAGTTGTTTGAACCTGTGTGTCCGTACCACTCACTTCTATTTCCTCCCTCTCCTGCCCCATATACACACCTTTTGGTTGACAAGAGCAGGTATGTTACAGGAGCTGGCTAATAAATTTCCTCTCCTGGAAACTTGGACACGGAACAGGGAGCCTCTAATCTACTGCATTTAAACAACAAAATGGTGCAAAGCTGGCCTGAATCAGCCATTTTGGTCACATGTATCATAAAGAAGAGAAAGTAGACCTGCAAAGAGAAAAGGAAAAAGCAGGTGTATCCTGGAAGCAGAGATGAGGGCCTGTGGTCTTGAGTACTTCCTCTCCTCCAAGCCTGTGTGAAAGCTCTCGTCTCCTTAAGCAAGTTTGAATGGATTTCTGTTAAGATAAGCAGTACCACAAATTCTTCACCATGGGGAATACTGGGTGGAGGGGAGGGAAAGACATAATTTTGAAAGACTGTTTTCATCTTAATTTTCCCCTTTCATGGTTCCTAAGAAGCCCACAGGAGCCCTAAGAAATCAAATTCCCAAGCCTGAAGAGAAGCTGAAGAAAAAAAAAAAAAACAAAAAACAAAAAAACCCACTAAAAATGGGCCAAATACGTCTTCACTGTGGTAGTCTTTTGATTTGTTCTTCCAGGTTTTCCCATCCAACTAGACGCCGGGAGCCCCGTCTCAGCACTGCATGCCTTACCAGAGTCATGGCTCCATTTACCGGCACTTGCTCTATTCTTGCTAAGTGTTTTGCTTCTGTTATGCTATTGAATTGATAACATGGGTATATTATTACTCAATTTTTCAAAAGAGGAAACCATGGCTTACGGAGGTTTATAGTAAGTTGCTTAAGAACACTCAGCTAGAAAGTGATGGAGCGGGATTCCAGTTTCTAACTGACTCTGTTATACCTTCTGCTCACTAGGCTGGTCAGGTGCCCTCTGACTGCTACCTTAGATGCTTGTCTTACCCAGAACAAGAGGTCCACATATCCCAGCTGCCTTTTTGGTCACATGCAGAGAAGCCTTGCTGTTCACTTTCAATGTGCTGGACCCTTTGTTGAATGAGTGAGTTCTGACAGCTGGGCAGACTACATCCTGAAGATGGGCTGGAGTCACAAAGACATCCTGACTTACCTGTCCACTCTAGGCTGGCCCCTCTGACACAGAGTTTCCACCCTACCCACCCCCATGTCTACCTCCTCTATAGTAATGACAGCCAACATCTATGAAGAGTTTGCCATTCACTCTCATTCTATCAGTAAAAATGCACAGAAATTTTTCTAGGATGCTGTGCCAGAAATGTTAATGATGGTTATATTTGAATGATGAAACTTGAGGTCATACTTTTATTTCCTTTTTGTACTTTTCTGCTTAAGCTCTTTATGGGGAGCATGTCTTATTTTCACAGAAAGAACAAAGTGATTTTTCTTAAAAAAAAGTTTGCCATTCAAAGCACTTTATTATATAGTATAAGCTCATTTATCCTCACATCAGCCCTAAGACTTAGATACTATTAATACCCCCATTTCACAGATGAGGAAATGGAGAAACAGAGAGGTTAAGTGACATGCTCAAGGTCACAGCCAGTGAACAGTGGCCAGGATTCCCACCCAAGTGTCAGAGACTCCTCTGTAGAGTTGATGAAAGCTGAGATGCTCTCCTTAGAAAAATAGGTTCATGATTCAGTGTAGTTTCAGGGTTTCATCTTGAGGAGTCCTCCTACCATAGACCACGCACGTTGTATTGCAGGGCCCAGAAAACTCAGACGTCCTCAGGGGCAAGGCAGGGAACATTGATGAGTGAAGGGGCTGAGTGGGAGAAAGGACTGTGGGCCCTGGATATTTCATGGACTCCTTCCAAAAGCATCTGATGAAAACAAACTAACCAACCAAGCAAATCCCCTGTACTGGGTGAAGAACCCTCACTTGTGGGCTGAATTCAATGACAGTGCCATCAATGTGCAATTTCTGCTAGAATGCAACACAGTCCTTTATTTGCTCACCTGCCAACAGGCATGTTTGTTGCTCCTAATATTTGCAAAATCTGCTCCCCTAGCTCAGGGTGATCTGCAGCTAATTCCAGTCAGATCTTCCAATTTCAGAGTCCAAAGCTATTATCTCCACCACCACCACCCCACCCCCCATCCCTCCAGGCATCCAAGGTCCCAGCCACCTTCCATTGGGCTTCTGATGGGCCAGGGTGTTTTGAGGGTACAGGTGGGTTGGATCAGAAAGTGTTACTCCTGCAGACGGTCTAGCTGGCTCCTAGAGACACTGGATTTAGGCTTTGGCAGTTCCCAGCTCCCACATGGCTCTTGAACATTGGAAGGTGCCTGACCGTGGCTGAGCCATGCCTAGTTTCTGTCTTCCTGGCCCCTGCAGCCCCATCCTCACCTTTCTGTTCTCCTAATCTCTCTTCTGTATTTGTTCTCCCCTCACCCTCCACCCTCAAGAAGTGAGAAATATTTTTCTAGTTCTGGGAAAAGTGCCCTCTCTCAATATCGCTATGATTTTTTCTCAGTGGCACTTGCTATATTTTGATACAACTGCTTCAAAGCACCTAGTATAACTTCCCTCATGGGTTTAGGCTTTGGGGAAACACAAAAGCTAGACACTATTTCTGCTTTCCGTTTGTTCATGTCCTTCCCCTGAAACAATGAATCACAGGGATTACCTACTTAAAGGAAGAGGGGAGTACGCAGGGGAGGGAAGGAAGGGTGGAAATATTGGGAGAATAGAAGTTTCCATTAAAAACTTACATATAAAACAGAAACAGACTCACAGACATAGGATAAGACTTGTGGTTGCCAGTGGGGAGGGAGGGGGGAAGGGATAAACTGGGAGCTCGAGATTTGCAGATACTGACTGGTATATATAAAATAGATGAACAAGTTTATACTGTATAGCACAGGGAAATATATTCAATATCTTGTAGTAGCTCACAGCAAAAAATATGAAAATGAATATATATATATATTCATGTATGATGAATTGTGCTATACAGCAGAAATTGATACAACATTGTAAATTGATTATAACTCAATAGAAAGAAAAGAAAGAAAGAAAGAAAGAAAGAAAGAAAGAAAGAAAGAAAGAAAGAAAGAAAGAAAGAAAGAAAGTTTCCATTAAAATTAGAAAACATTATTCCACCACAGATTTCCCATCTTAAGACCCCTTTCATAGTCTTTTATTTTCTATTGAAGTGTAGTTGGTTTACAATGTTAGTTTTAGGTGCAAGGCAAAGCAATTCAGTTATACATATACATGCATACATATATTTCTTTCAGATTCTTTTCCATTATAGCTTAGTACAAGAAATTGAATATAGTTCCCTGTGCTATATAGTAGGTCGTTGTTGTTTATCTATTTCATATCTGGTAATATGTATCTATTAATCCCAGACTCCTAATTTATCCCTCCTCCCTTTCCCCCAAGACTCTTTTATACTCTTGATGACCCCAAAGAACTTGGTTATGTGAGCAATATATATATTGATGTTGAGTGTATTCAAAATTAAGATGGATACATGTGTAAAATATTTAGTTACTTATTCATTTAAAAATAACAACAATAAACTCATTCTATGTTAACATCAATCACATATTGTTTAATTTAAAATGAATTAAATTTTATTTTAAATTGTATTTTCTAAAATGAGACAACAAACAAAAATGATGGCATGTTTACATTTTTGTCAATCTTTTTAACGTCTGGCTTAATCAAAGGCAGCTGGATTCTCATATCTGCTTCTGCATTCGATGTGTTGTGATAGTACGTGCCGTGCAGCCTCTGAAAACTTCCCTGGACACTCATAAGTGTATGAGAGTGAAAGAGACAAAGTCTTTATGATGAAAATCCCCAGAGGAGGACCTCCAGAAAGGAGCACGCGGTGAGGACTGCTGATTTAGATCGTGAAGTATAATCAGAGGATGCTGGAATGCCAGTCCTGGGAGGAAAGAAGCAGGGCTGACATCTAAGGGAGGCAGTTCTATGTAGTGGGTAAGGGCACTAGTTTTGAAAGCAAACACTTCTAGGTTTGAATCCCAACTCCTCCCCTTCCTACAGAGTAGCCTACAGAAGTTTACTGAACTTTTCAAAACCTCAGATCTCCTACCTATACATGGAGAACAATCATACCTACCTTGCCGGATTGTTGAAAGATAACAAAGTGTTTCCCAAACTTCATTAGTCATAACTTTTGCCAAGTCCATGTGAGAACTGCACTATTATCCTCTTTGCATTTTTCCATAGCTCACTTTTTAAACTTAAATACATTTTGAAGGGATATTTTATATCCTTATTATAAATGGAGAAACCACTTGCCCTAAATTGAAGGTGCAGTGCAAATAAAAAAGATCTCGTTGCCAGAGACAAGTATCCAGCTTAGGTCTGCTCTCCACTTGTAATAAAAGAAAATAAATCAATGTAAGGGAGTCACTCAAGACTTGCACCAAAGAGACTCGACCAGATGTGATCAGAAGGGGTCAGAGACTTGAAGAAAGAATAGCTTTCTCATTATGTGATGCAGTTGGACTTCTGCCTTGCCCATGTGCCATTAAGTCATCTCCCCTACTACCTAAACCATTCTCTCCAGCACCCCACCCTTGGGAGACACTGAGATCATGCATATAAAGCACTTAGCTCAGTGCCTGGCACTTGGGAAAAACTCTGCATTGCAGCTTTTTGTTATCTTTTCTAATTCTTCCTTTTCTTTTCCTACACGAGTTAAATGACTCATATAAGCTCATAGTTATTTGATGGAGGGCCATGACTACAAAGCCTGTGTTCCATCCCTCTGCTGATAAGAGTGTGGACTCTGGAACTGGGCTCTGTGACTTTAGAGCTGTGTGAACTTGAGCAAGGAACTCAACCTCTCTGTGCCTCAGTATTCAAAACAGTAATATGGTGATATGATAGCATCTAATTCATAAGGTAAGAGGAAATGAGTTCATGCTTGTAAAGCACACAGAATATGCCTGGCAGGTAGCCAAAACATTATACATATAAGCTAATTGTGTTCTTTCTTTTTCACCAGCTGGACTTGACAGTAGTCATTAACATGCAGGTTACTATGGAGAAGTTTTTCTCAAACTGTCTGAAGTGAAGGATCAGGTTTACCCATCCTACCTCCATCCATGTGGACCAATACTTTTGTAAATAGAGCAAAAAAAAAAAAAAAAGAATTATGAGAAAAAGGAAATAAAAAGGAGAAAATATAAAATAAAAGCCCACATATTTTATTAGACTCAAAACATATATTTTAATAAAGATATTCAGAGAATAAAATATAGGGTAAAATAAATTACAAAAATGTACACTTTGAAAGCCTGAGTATAGGCAATTGATAGCTTTGCTTCAGTACTTTTTTGTCATTCCACATTTGTGCTGAAAGAAAGTCATGAGGGAAACAGCAGTTTTCCACATGAAATACTGATATGTGTACTTTAAACAAACATTTTGTATATTAATATTTAAAGTTTTTCACATTATAGGTGAGCTTGCTTTATGCTTGTTAACTTATGTAATCTACAATGGACAGATGAAAGTCCTACGAAGAGGAGATCGTCTATATCTAAACGTTTCTGTTTGCTTTAATAATGTGCATAGTAGAGAAACCAGTCTCACAGAGGGTAGGTTGATGAGAAAGGAAAAACAGAATTTAAAGCCATTTCTGCAAGCTTTAGAGATTCATTTTCTACTTTTATCTGAAATGAAGCACACATCATGTGGTATATTCAACATTCATTTTCAATCCTTCATTGGTAGTCAGTTCCAAAACTGATCTTTTAAACTAACCCTTTAAGGTTATAGGTAAATTTAAATTACCTTTGATAAACAAATGAACAAGATGAAATCTGGATTTTATACACCTTGGGGTTACAGTTGACAAATTGACCTTAAAATATCACATGTGTATTGGGGTGGCTAGTAGGAAGCTACTGTCACCTGTGACTCACCCATTCCAGTTCAGTGCCTGACCTGTACCCTGTATCTTAGTTTGTTCAGGCCATTACAACAAAATACTATAAGCTGAGTAGCTTAAAAACAACAAACATTTATTTCTCACAGTTCTGGAGGCTGGGAAGTCCAAGATTACGGCACCAGTAGAGGGTTCCCTACTATTTCATAGACATCACCTTCTCTCTGTGTCCTCACATGGCAGAAGGGGCAAGGTTGCTCTCTGGGACTCTTTTATAAAAGGGCACTAATGCCATTCATGAGGACTCCACCCTCCTGACTTAATCACTTCCCAAAGGTCTTACCTCCGAATACCATCACACTGGGGATTAGGTTTTAACATATGAATATGGAAGGTGAGCACATTCAATCCACAGCACTCTGTTTCATAAGACTGGTCCTCTGGTGATGCCCTTGCATGTTGTGACAATGTCAAATTGCTCTGAAATTTTCTTAATGTCATTGTTGATGTCTATACTTATATTGTTGCAGCTGGGAACAAACCCACAGACCACACTTTGAGTAGCAGTGGTATGGAACACAGAGCTGGAATGATGCGTTACACAATTTTAGGAGAAACATTTTTGGATGGGAGACACTGCTTCAGTTTTTTATCAAGACCATTTCCACGTTTCTAGAAAGTAGTTGTCTCCTTCTTACACCCTTGCATGTCAGGTGCTAAAGAAATTCTTGATAGGAACACTCAGGCCATGAAAGTAATGTTAGAAAATTTATAGAGGAAAGGAAAGAAAACTGGGACAGAATTAGTCCTTTCTTTCCAAACTGCAAGCCTCAGCCTTCGTTCAAACAGTGCTGGGTAATAATTGTTCCCACATACCTATGCGTTCCATAAGGGCTGGGACTATGTAGTTTTTAATCTGTAACTGGAGCATCTAGCACCGAGATGGGCGTATAGAAATCACTCAATAAACATTTAAGTGAATGGATCCCAAGAATTTTAGCAGTCTTACATCTCTGTTGGCATTCTACAGAGGGATGGTTACTAAGAAAGAACAGTTTAGCAGAATGGGAGACGTATGCATCTTTTCTTTTTCTTCTCACTGCATTCCTGGGTTATGATCTCTTGAAAAGCAAACACAGCCTTCAGGTGTGTTGTCTCCATTGAAAGCCATTCTGAACTTCACTCTTTCACAGAGCAGAAAGACACTTGATACAGGAATTCTCACTGATCGAAGTGAGCATTTTTAAATTGCCTGGACCTCCTTTTATTCCACTTTCTCTTTATCACAGGAGCCATATCTTAGTTATCTCAGTATTGCTATGGCCTCACAGAGAGTCTGGCACACACCTGAGGACCACGGCATAGTGTTTTTAGCGCATCTGCGAGGGAGAGGCTAAGTGAACTAGAGCAGAGCTTCTCAGATTTCATATGCACATGAATCCCCTGGGGCAGCTGGTGAAAATGCAGATTCTGATGCAGTAGCCCCAGGTGTGCGCTCAGGTGATGCCAATGCTTCTGGTCCTTGGGCCACATTTTAAGTAGCAAGCAACCAAAAGGAACGAAAGGAACCTGAGCTTCTGTTTAGCTGCGTGTTAGCAAATGAAGTAAAAGGCATGATTAATATTATTTAGGAATGATTTTTAGTGATCTGTAGCTAGCTGTTTTGGAGACAAGACGAAAGAGCTGCTTAGGAAAGGAAAATAAGTCATGTGGGCCAGATGTGATTCCATAATACTCCCCGGGATCTCACAATTGCCTTAGAAGGAAACATGATACCACAACAACCCATCATCTTTTAAAGCTTAATACTCAAGTATCAGATTCCATAGGGAAACAGAACACAGTGAAGCAGTCATAGGATACATTCTTTTGTGTCTTCTGGAACATATGCTTAAACTGTCCTTTAAAAAAAAAACTTTTTTGATCAACCACTTACTACTTATTTCCATTATGACGCTTTGTAAAATTTAAATTAAACCATCTCTTTCTTTCCAGGTTTCTTCACTGCTCAAGTCAATAGTGTGGAGTGCAGGAACACACCTTTAGGATCTTACAAACTTGGGGTGATTGTCCCAACTCTGACCCATGTAAGACAGCGTAACCTTAAGCATGAGCCCCAGGTTCAACAGTAAAATGGGATTAACACTACCACTTTAGGTTTTTATTAGGACAAACTGAGGAAACACCTGGGCCAATGCAGGATCCCTATAAATAACACTTTTATTCCCCCAAATATTGCCAACCTAGGCTCAAACTATCCGGGATTAAAGTGAGGCACACTCTGTAACCCAACTACACCAATTTGGAGCCTAGATCTTGTCTAGTTCCTCCTAGTGGCAGGGGAGGGAGAAGAGGAGGGAGAGACTGTCTCAGAAACTAGAGCCCAGTAGCTGTGACTGGCCTCTGTGCAGTCTAATGGACGATAAGGTACTCTCTATATTCCTGCTTCTGGCTTGGGGAAATTCTGGAGTTGGCCTTAGCATGGCCATAGCAGCCGTCACTCACTAAGGGTTTACTATGTGCTGGGAGATGTTTGAGGATGTACAGGCTTTCAGTTTTCAGGCTGATGGTCACTGAGATGTCGTATTTTTTTTTCCCAGAAAATTGTATTTTATTTTTCAAATAATTATGATAAAGGGGGTTCTTGCAAAAGTATCTTCAGATGACCAGATACAGTAGAAAGTAATCCTCTTTGAAGGTGGGAGCCGTGTTCTGTTCATCTTGTCACCGATGCATTCCTTGTTCCACAGCTCAGGGGCAAATCCTGTTAAGAGGGGCGATGTCTCCTTTCAGATGGGACGATTGCTTGGACTGATCAGACCACAAAGAATAACTAACTGTGGGACAAGAGTTCCAGATGAAATCTAGCAGTTTCTTGGGCATCCAGGGAAGCCCTAACTTTGATATAAGCCAGAAGGGCTGCAAGTGACCAATCATTGGTCCCAGGTTGATGCTGTTATCAGCAGGTGGGGTTGGAAAAGCTGCTTCTAGGGAAAGAGTCAGGCCTGTGTCTTCATTTCCTTCATACCTCACACCTGACTGCCCCTTATATCAATGGGCTTGCGGAGGAAGATCAAAATATTGGGGGAAGTGTAGGCATCGTCTCATTCTCTTGGAAAGCCTCATCAGGGAAGGTTCACGGTGGCGTCATGGAAGCCCAAGAAAACAGGCACAAGAGGGCACGGGAGCCTGACATGGACAGTGACACCAGCTCTGAATCAGGCTTGGACTCGAGCAGGACAACAGAACTGACCTCTGTGGTAGAAGGTGTGAAGGAACTCTAAAACTAAATGACCGCAAGGGGCTACCCTCAAGGGGCTTGAGGGGTCCCACCGTTGGGGAGATGGTGTGTTAAGCTTTTCACTCTTCATCCACAGTTTATTAAGTGTTTATTCTATGCCTGACACTCTGCAATGAATAGAACATTCATGATTCAAAGTATTTCACATAAATTAACTTTCCAGACAACTGAAAGTTTTGATTTTCTTAACCTTAAATACAGTCAATGAAAAATTTTCTAATATTAGTTACACAGTTTTTGAACTGTTTTCTAGGCACAGTGTGTGCTTTATTGATCACTTGGGGTCACTGTCTTACTTAGGGTTGCCAGATAAAATATAGGACACCCAGTAAAATTTGGATTTCAGGTAAACACAGGCAATACTTGAGACATGCATGTTATTCCTTGTCTAAGGACAAGTTATTCCTTGTTCATCTGAAATTCAGATTTAACTAGGCATCTTATTTTGGTTGTCGTTGTTGTTAAATCTGGCAACCCTATCATTTTTATACGATGTTGTAATAACTCAGTAATGCCTCGAGTGCAGTTGGGCTCATTATCCTGACACTCTGTGGTTCAAGGCTGTTGTGCTTTTAGAATTTTGTAGTTATTTTTCAGTCACTTTCTTTGCTATCCAATGATTGTATTGCTTGTTGTAGTCAGTACAGAGTGTCTTCAATTCCCTCTCCCCTCTTCTTGATTCTTCTGATTGGTTTGGGTTGAGAAGTGAGATCCTCACCGACTGCTCTGTGAAGTGAGAGTAAATAGCTTTTAAAAGGATACAGGTCCTTGAGGGCACATACTTGAGAAAAGTATGCAAATACTTTTTTAAAAAATGATTTCATAAAAACTTATTTTGACTGCCCAGAGAGCATCCTGTGGTTTCTCTCAAAGACCATCAGGATAAGTGAATCATGCTTATTTCCTGGAGAGCATTGTTTTTTATAGAGCACAAGTAGAAATCAACCTCTGATGGGAAGCTAGGTATGAGAATTTGCAGTTGCCTACACAACGGAGTTTTGGATGCTGTTCCTGAAAATCTTTAGGAGGAGTCAGGTAGATACTGATTTGGCTTGAGTAGTTCACAGGTAGTCATGCCTTGGAGGCTAGGGACGAGACTAGATGATCTCTTGCAATCAGTCACAGATATATGGTTTTGATGACTCTATGGTCTATCCAGTCAACTCAAAATAATGACCACAACCAAAACAATGAAACCAAAGTTAAAATTAGCCAGCATCGTACCTACAATGGAAAATTTAGTATGTAGTATTCCAAATATGGTGCTTAAAAGAGACTTCGGCCAGCCTGCAAGATGTTATGTGGAAGGAATTACAATGTCTCTTCTTCCCTACTGCACTCATTTACACGATGATTAAACTTTTTTTTTTTTTTTTTTTTTGCCCTCGGCAATGCTTGCTCTGAATATAGATCTGAAGTGACTCCTAAATTAGAGCTGCTTTTCCTAATGCTGAACCGGCCACTACAGGCAAAGTCAGCAAACACCTCTCTACACCTTATGTATTTGTATTTAACTTATTTGACGTCAGAAAAATTGTTTGAAAATGATTTATGGTACAAAGAGGATCTTCAGGCTCAAGATGATGACATTTTGTGTCATCCAGTGACATACATACATATATATATATATATTTAATTGAAGTATAGTTGAATTACAATGTTGTATTAGTTTCTGTTGTATAGGAAAGTGATTCAGATATATATATGCATTCTTTTTCATATTCTTTTCCATTATGGTTTACTACAGAATATTAACTATAGTTCCCTGTGCTATACAGTAGGACCTTGTTGTTTATCTATTTTGTATACAGTAGTGTAGATCTGCTAATTCCAAACTCCTAATTTATCCTTCCCCCACACCCTTTCCCCTTTGGTAACCATAAGTAGTCATTTATACTTTTACTGGCTTTAGTCAAAGAATGACTCATCAGAATCAGATCCTGGGGAATATTTTGGGAGCTGTTAGAGAAGTCTCATACCAAGCAGAGACCAGCATCTTGGTAAAGAGTTTGGTTTTCTTCAGAGACTTCAGAGATTGTACAAATCAGAAATACTTGCTGGATTGTCACAAAACAATTCTAAATATTTCAAGCCTTTAAAACTTGTTACAGGCCATTTAGTCACAACAAGAGCAATTCTGATCTGTATAGGTCACTAGAGCCATTATCTGCACTATATATTTAGGTTCATGTGGCCTGATTCAACTTATTAATGTGTTCAATTCTCTTTTCCTCTTGATCAACAAAATAAAAATTCACTTCTAAACTATTTTAATGCTTATAGGCTTTCAAGCATTATTATATTTTTAATTTTAGTCAAATAAATATTTTTTAGAGTTTTTAACTTCTACAATTTTCTTCTACCCTAAAAGGTTGTTGTAATATTTTAGTAGGTGTCTATCTTAAGGGACATGTATAATGTGGACTACTGGGAGGATAGGGTGATTTAAAAAATGTTTGAAAAAACATTCAGTTGGTATTTGTTGAAATGCATGGGGTAACCCATTATTGGCAAGGAGATAACACAGCGGTGGGAGAGGCAAATTCATCAACAGAAAAATTACAGTATTACAAAGTGGTGAGGGTAATGATGAAGTTATGCAGATAGATGTTTCTTTTTCTGTGAGTCTAGGAAATGAATTCAGCCTTGACGTGTTAGGGGAAGGCTTCCTATAGGAGGTAATGCCTGGGTTGAGTCTGAAAGTAGTCAGGCCTAAGAGTGTGGAAGAGAACCCTAGTAAAGACACAGAGGTGAAGAGGGAAGAGTTCCCTTGTTCCTCTAAGCTTCTGAAAATGTTCCTTAGTCACTGGTAGAAGGGGAGGCTGCCCCACCTTGTCACTGTTTAATCCTAACAAAGAGCCTTTTGCAGATAATGCTGTGCAGCGGTGACTGCATGGGCAGTTATTATGACTAAATTGTCAAGTTGGCCAGATATCCCCTGCCACCTTTACATACAACCCTTTCCTCATTTTCCAGGCAGTTCAGTGTAACTCAAATAACCACTACCTCCTTTATTAGTTTCCTGGAGCTGCTGTAACAGAGTGCCACAAACTGGGTGGCTTGAACAATAGAAATTTATTATCTCACAGTCTGGAGACTAGAACTCTGAGATCAAGATGTCAGCAGGGTTGGTTCCTTCTGAGAGCTGTGAGGGAGAATCTGTTCCATGCCTTCCTTCTAGCTTCTGCTTGTTCGCTGCTGGCAATCTTGGGCTTTCTTTGATTTGTAGATGCATCACCTAGATTTCTGCATCTGTGTCCAAATTTCTCCTTTTTATAAGGATACCAGTCATACTGGAGTAGGGGCCCACCCTACTCCAGTATGACCCAGTATGACCTCATCTTAACTAATTATGTCTGAAATGACCTTATTTCCAAATACGGTCACATTCTGAGATACTTGGGATCAGGACTTTAACATATGAATTTTGAGGAGACACAATTCAACTCATAACATTCCTTTTCAGATGTAAGCTCTATAATTTAAGGTTCTATCTTAATTTCAGAAAATATTTACCAGGAACATAAATGCTTTGTTGCTTGTTTTCCATGGGTTAACCTATAGTTTCCTACTTATTCACATAAAATATGTATATTCTGTTATTTTCACCATATCAGAGATTTCATGGAGTGTTTGGAATTTAGTAAAAAATTTACCTATTAGGTGTCACAGTTAAGCTGCTGTTTCATTAAATGCTGATCTTTTTCCAAAGGTATTTCCCAAACAGTATGTTAAAATTAGCACAGCTTAGTTCTTGGCACAAAAAGTGTGATCAGCACTGTTGATCTTTGAGTTTGAAAAGTTCTATAAAACAAGAATAAATATATTAAACTACTGTCCAAAAATAGTATAAAGAATAGTTGACAAAATGATCCAAACATCTTTTGCTTACTTAATAAATGACATCAATGAATAAGCATTGAAATAAATAACATCAATGAAATATGAAATAAATAACATTGAAATAAATGACATCAATGAATAAGTATTTGATAATTAAGATCATTTGATAATGTCATTCACATAGACAACTAGTTTTGTATTGGATACCTTCCACAGGCAAAGGACTGATGGCAGTTTTCCCATAAATCACTTTTTTGTTAATGCTGTATTTGATTTTTATTTTAGGTAGTACAACTTTTAGAAAAAAATGTGTTTTCTCTGCTGGCAAAATGGGCCCATTATCTACTCCCTAGATATTTCATTATGTCTTTTGATTTAATTTTTTACTTTTCACAAGATACACACAATTACTTAACAGGGATAGTACAATTTCTAATATCACTCGTTTTTTATCCAAAGCAAAACATTTGGTTCTGTACGTCGTTCAAATCCTATTCATTACAGGGTAAAGCTGGGCTTGCAGAATTTAGTAAGTGGATGCAAGCAGCTACCTGGGAAAAGCAAAGCGTCAAATTCAATCAAGGCTCCTGTAATCTGATACTATCAACTGTTGTTCTCTCTTGCAGTCCTAAACAGGTTCCACAATCTTATTATTTCTTAGCTCCTTGATGTGACAGGTTTCGTTTTTGGCACTCTTAATTACTGAAATTAATCTGTCTTGAACTGTTAGGTTGGCTTAGTTTTCTATTTCCCGGTAGTTAAATCACTGTGGGAGCGGTACCAGGACAACTATGTCCTGAATTTTTAAAGGTTTTTTTAAGCCTGCCTTCCCCACTGGTTGGCTTCCCTTTCTCCCACCCCTTCACAGCCTTTTCTTTTTTCTCTTTCGCTCAGTTCCTTTTACACTCAAGCAGTTGCAGGGGGATTTAAATTCCAATCCGGAACTCTGACTCGCGCGCCTTGAATGACGGGAGTCGTAGTTTTCGTGACTCCTCCCTAACCGCTTTTCACAGCGATTCCGCCTCAGAGTGGAAAACTACAACTCCCAGAACGCATCCGCGAGGCGACCACCCCCCCTGTGCGCACGCGCCTTGAGGCCGCAGGATTTGAATCGGCGGCGTTGTTATTGACGCCATATTGGGGCCGGCGGCGGGTGGAAGAGTCGTACAGTGGAGGGGGAAGCTACTGGACGTGTTTGTTGGAGCTCCTGCTGCCACCACCGCCGCCGCCGCCGCCGCCGCCGCCGCCGCCGCCGCCGCCGCCGCCGCCGCCGCCGCCGCCACCACCACCACCACCACCACCACCACCACCACCACCACCACCACCACCAGCACCACCTTGTAATCCCGCCGCATCGACCGCCGCTCTCTAGCTTCTGACCCTGCCTGGGAGTATTAGGAGCCGCGTTCCAGCCTCACGCCTCCCGGGGCTGGTATCGACTTCTGAAGGAGCCGGTCTCAGAGCAGGAGCGCCTCGGGCGCAGCGCAAAGCTCGAACGGACGGCGGGGGCGGCCGCAGCCTCTCCCGGGGGAGCCGCGCCTGAGGAGGCGGAAGAGCCCCCTGACGCGGCCGGCGTGAGCTGTCGCCACCGCCCCTTTCGCCCTCGCCCCGGCCGGTGCGGACCACTGCCCCTGCCGCGGAGGCAGCGGTGGCGGCGGCTCTCCTCTCCTCACCGGCGCCACGCCACCCGCCTAGCCGCTCCTGAGCCCGTCGGTTAGGCTCTCTTCGCGGCCCCGCTCTCCTCCCCTTCCCTCGCCCTCCCCTCCCGTCACCCGTCCCCGACCCCACCCGAGCCGGCGGCCCCGGCCATGGCGTGCGGAGCCACTCTGAAAAGGACTCTGGATTTCGACCCACTGCTGAGCCCGGCGTCCCCGAAGCGGAGGCGATGTGCGCCATTGTCGGCGCCCACCTCGGCTGCCGCCTCCCCGTCGTCGGCGGCCGCGGCCACCGCCGCCTCCTTCTCGGCCGCAGCCGCCTCGCCGCAGAAGTATCTCCGAATGGAGCCCTCTCCCTTCGGCGACGTCTCCTCCCGCCTCACCACAGGTGGGACTCGGCCCGGCTGCCGCCGGATGGGCGAGAGGTCGGGGGGCGCGGGATGCGGCCGCGGGGTTGGGGGTTCCCGGACTGCTCCCCGACCTTAGCAGAGTCCTCAGGGGACCACATTCCTTTAAATGAGACCCTCCAGCCTCGGAGTCACAATAGAAATGGTCCAATGTCAAGGAGGGCGCGTGGGATGGGGGGGAGTTGAGAGATGGGGTGGGTAGGGGCCGTGCTTTGCCAGGTATTGTGGGGAAGAGGAAGAGCCTTTTCTTTGGGCCGAATGACTGGAATTGAGCGTTTCCGTAGTCTGGAGAGCCCCAGCGGAAATGATCAGAGAGGGTGCTACACGGAAATCTAGGCAGGAGAAGGGTCACACATTTCACCCGAGTCTCGATGGCTGTCTCCTGGAATCGATTGGTGGCAGCTACTAACTCTGGGGCTGGGTGGTTGGAGGCGAGGCAGCAGCCCCTCCTCCAGTTCAGACATGGCTGATTTTAGTACAGAGGGGGTGGGGGTGGGGAGGGATGTCACAGAAGCGAGATCTAGGCCTGTCATTAATCACCCACAAGAACGCCACTTTGGCTGAGTCAAGACCTGTTTCCCTAGCAGGGTCAACAACAAAGAAAATTCTCTTCCCGATTACTGTAATATGATCACACTATACGTCTAGACCTTGAGAAATGAACGTTTAATGAAAAGCGAATTGTATTGAAATTCGGGACTGAGTAGTTGCTTTTAGTTGAAAGTGCTTTATTTCAGCTCAGCAAAGTAGGTTGGGAGAACAAGCCTCGGCCTTGAGAATAATAAAGAAATCAACCCAAGATTCCAAGGGACTTCAGACTATTTTTGCTTTTCATCTTGAAACATTTCCTGAAAGTGGCTATGTATGGGGAATTACCTTTTGGCTGCTTAGTACTGCATGTGTATGTCCAGTTTTTCCTGTATTTTGAGAATCCTTGTGTCCCCCTGGCATAGTCTTAGGATAGGCTTTTATGGATTGGTAGTGTAAATGTTTTTGTGTGTGTAGCATGCAAAGGTTTCGTGTGTTGCCTTTGGTAATAGTATGATCCGTAGACAAAGCCTTTTTTCATTGCTTGATTTGATAGAGAAACATTTGTTTCTCTATCGTTTGCTTAAAAAATATGTGGGCAGTATTTACCTCTATTTTGTAACTTCCATTTGGAATTGACTTAGTTTTGTTTTTTCAGGTCAGATTTTAATATCCTTTCTCCAGATATATGGGGAAACCCCCAGATGCCTAGGCTACCATTTTTTGCTGTTGAAAGTGTCAAGAATGAGCTCCCAGTGATTAACATTATTTTTAGAGTTTGTCTTTTTAGTGAAATGGTATCATTGAAAATTGAAATGATACCATGGAATCTGTACTTAACAACTAATAAGGCCACTTAAAAATAGCTCTAGCTAACCAGCAATAAATTATATTCGAGGCGGGTTAATTAATACAGTTTTAGATTTGGGAGTTAAAGAATATCTCCTTGCTAAAATAGTCTTGAGTATATAAGGTAAGTCACCTAGGGGCTGTATTTGTCCTCAGTTTTAAAGGGAATTAATTCAGAAAGAATTGTGATCCTTTTCAAATTTGTCATTTCATTGATAGAGTTGTAGCACTGGCTAATGCAATTGGCTCCATATTATCTTAAATTTCAGTCAAGTGGACTATAATAGTAAAACAACTGGAATCATTGGAATTGTTTAAGCCTACTGATTCGAATTCACATTTTCCAAAATATTGCTGTGTCTTCTCTTCTTCAAGGTGTTTTTGACGTCTACCTGAAGTTTAGTCATATCCTGAACTCTAAAATCACACCCTAATTGACATTTATTGAGCCTGCAAAAAAGTTTTTTAGCTATTTCAGCGAATTTTAATATTAACATAAAAAGTTGACTTGAGAAGAGTAGTTATTGTTAAAGTTTTGGATAGCTAAAATTTACTTTTTTAACTATAATTTTGAATGACATTCTACATCTAGTTTAATATAGCCTTGTGTTTACATGTCCAGTTTTGGGCATGCTCCTGTGTGGTTTTTGTAATGATGGTGTCATAATGGGAGCTGCAGTGCTGTGCAGGTATCAAAAGAGCTTCCCAGTTTTCATGTCATCAAACTTGGGAATAATTTTCCAAAGTACCTAATTTTTAGATTCCTATTTTAAAAGTGTTAATTCTTAAACTTTACAAGAGTGAATACCCATATATCCTTAGCAGAAATAAGTAGCTGAGTTTGGAAATGGAAAATGACTTAAACTCACCAGGACTCTGGAAGCTCTTCATTTTCACTTCTGTGAGATCAAATATAATTTAAACAATTTAGAACTAGAGTCCGAAAGTGAATTTTTTTCAGAGCTTGTGTATAATTTACCAATATTTTATCATTGTTCTTCTCTAAATATGTAAATAGTGTCTTCTGATATGTAGCTTAAGTCATGTTGCAGCTTTACTAGTAGTTTTGGGAACTTGGGCATCAGTTTTAAACCCTAGTTTGTTTTTAAGTCATTCCATGAAGATTATTCCAAAGTTTGACTTGATGACTTATTTCAATGTTTTTCAAACTATTGCAACTAATACCAGGAAAAAGGAGAGCTGGCAGATAAAGTTTTATTGAAACACAGCCATGCTCTTTTTTTTTTTTTTTTTTTTTAAAGTATTGTCCATGTCTCTTACAGGCTACAGCAGTAGCGTTGAGTAATTGACAAGAGCCTTTATTTTCCCAAAGCTCAGATATTTACTGTCTGGTCCTTTTCAGAACAGGTTCGTCCACCGCTGGTCTAAGATGTTAGCAGTGAGGTTTGTAATAATCCCTGGATTTGGAAAAGGAAAAGTGAATAACTGGAGGTGTGGGGAGAGGGGAACCATTGGTTGTGGTTGGGAAAATGAATGCCTCCAATAGCTTTATCAGTACTCATCCAGTTGGTAAGTTAGTTGAAAACAGATTCAAAGTGTTCTATTCTTCTCAATTGGCTTTTGAAACCTCTCTGAATACTATAATTTAGCCAAAAGATTGTCATCACATGCCCAAGAACAAAATTATTTTAATAAAACCAAAATATTATCCAACATTACAAGAGTGTCAAATCCAACACATTGTTTTTCATGATTGTATAGTGAATGAATGAATGGCTGGATGAAAAAAATCCTTCTATGGACTCAACCTGTTTGTGAGTTTGATAGGTATTTTTATACATTTTTTTTGACTTGTTTCCATTGCTCTAGCCTGCCTTAGGAACTGAGTTGGATGAAGAGTTAAATTCCTTTGTAAAAACTCATTGTATTTGCTGGAAGCTTGCCATTAAGAATGGAAATTGCAGCTTGTGAATGGGGAAGGGTTTACAGGAACTTAGATTGTTCTGTAGACATTGATGCATGCCTGCAAATGGAGACACCAGCTGGCTTAAATGAAGTATAAATGGTTCTAGGCAAACAAATGAGATATCTGTTGGAGGAGACAGCATTTCCCTTCAGATGTCATTTATATTGAGCCAGAAGTGTTTTTAATACTTTGTGGTTATTTAGACAGCTGTTAAGTTGCTTCTAGTTTCTCAGTGGATTTGGCAAATAAACTGTTTTTAATGGTCTTTTGTACTTTGGATTTTAAACCTGATATTTTATTTAGGAATGCGTATGTAGCTGCAGTTATTTCATAGTTCTGTGAATTATGCATTTAAGAGTCCTGTAAGTTTATAGCCATTAAAAGCGGGGTGCAGTTGTATTCATTATTGAGCTATTTTGTTTTTAAAGTAGAAAAATTATACTTATCTTGAGCACAGAAACACATAGGGTAAACATGGGTAGTTCAGAGGAGAGATTTATTAGTTCTTCTTTAGGTGAAAATGCTCCTAGCTACCATAGTTGCCACAAAGACAGAATCTGAGATGTAAAGAAGAATAATAAATTTCTTCAGTTCTTGAATGGCTTTATAGAAAAAAGCATATACTGTGTATTATATTACCCAGATACATCTTTCCCAAGTGTTTAGACAGACCTAGGATGACACAGTGATAGAAACGCTTTTGTTTTGAAAGGTTGAGAATAAGGGAGTAATTGGAAGGGCCCAATTTTGTGTATTTTTCCTCTTTGAAAAGAAACTTGATTTTCTTTCCACTTGAAGAGGGATGCATAATGATAGCATGGGTTAAGTTTGAACCTCTTGGATAGTTGGTCCATGAAACTAGATAATGAATGGTATTGGGTTTGGGCATTTTCAAATACCCATAACTGATTTAATCATCAGTTTATGGTCTTTGTGGTCTTTGCATTAACACTGTGCAAGTACTGTTGACTCACAGAATGTTCTCTATGCATATGTGAAACCACAGTATTTCTTGCTTTTGAGAAGACTGCCTACTTTCAGAAAAGTATGCAGGGTGGAATACTTGTTCCAGCTTATATGAACCAGTCTGACATCTGCGATGGTAAAGAGGTCTTCACAAATAAGTTTAAGAGATTCATCCTCAGTTTTACTGCTGAATATAAGTGTTCTAGAACTCAGCTTACCAGTGATTCTCAACTTTATAAACACACCTGAGAAATGTGATCCTTTAGTAGCAGTCTGGGAGCAAAGACTGTTAGTTAAAAGAAACGCCCCCTGGATTTTGTGAGGTAGGAAATATGGGACTTGTACTGTTCGAAAATAACCCCAAAAGTATTCTTATCTGCCATACCTTACCTCTTAGTTAATGTCTTACCTACCATAACGTTTTAAAATATTTATTGAATGTATTTCTTGAGTTAATCAAGCCTTGACATCTTCCAAGATTCTTAGAAACTTAGGAAGTTTAAGGGAAAAAATGTAATTTCAGTTCCACTCCTTCTATACCAGTTTTTCTTTTGAGACTCTTTTGTAACAATAAAGCCACAATATATGACAACATATTTTTTTAATTATGATTCAAACAAATGAGTAGTACAAGAAATACAGCATTTATTTAGTTTAAGACTTTGAACAATACTTTTTTGAGGTGTTTGAAGTATATATACTTCTCAGTATTCCCTCATCTTTTGGGATGATAATGATAAACATGGTTATGTGCATTACAGTATTTGAAATAGCCCCAATTATCAGGATTTTTATTGTTTTCAGAGGTTTGCTGGTTTGAAGGATTACATTTTAAAAGATTTTACATGATTTTGATATTTATTTTGGGCCTTTTGATTATAATTTTTGCCTTATGCCAGATTGTGTAATCTTTGTTGTGATGGTAGGTTTTCTTGGGTAGTGGTAGTGGTAGTGGTTTTTATCCTTCCAGCACTAGAAAAACAGCTCATAATATGCTTGTAGTTTTGTCTTGGAGAAACTTTTCTTCATCCCTTTAAAAATGTAAGTCATTAATTTTTGTCTGTCACAAATGCAAATAGGCAGATCATCCTGAAATGTATTAGTGCTTTGCAATATTTTGATTTTATTAAAATTGTGATATTTCCAGTAATACAATTTTTGAATTTGACTAAATTTTTAATTTCTATGTCTATTCATGTACCTCCATTTTCTCAGCCTTATTTAAAAATGTAAATACTTCCTGTAGAAGTCACTTGTTCAAGCTTATATGAACCTCATTTGATTTCCAGATTCTATGCTGGATAGGCAAAGAAAAGACAAGGTCTCTTCAGGGACTGGTAGAGCTTTCACTGCTGATACTTCATAAAGCCAGCTAAACTTGAATAAAAACACTGTAAACTTTATGCTTTACCAGTATACCTATTTTAATTCCTTGTGGACATTTGTCCACATGAGCATTATTTTCACCTTTGGCAGCCTGACTATTGAAATTGGTTTATTGATTAAATCACACTTTTACTACTTTGGAAGCTTATTGGCTGAAATTGTTTTAATCTTGATGTACATTCTTAACTTTGGTTTAGCATTTATTTTCATTTCCATTAATGTTAATTCTTAGAAAACTCCCTCCAAAGATCAAACTAAAGTGGGGAGTTTCGAGGGAGAGACCTGGAAGAGTTGATTTTCTTTTTTTTTTTTTTTTCCCTCCCTTTTTTTCTCTTTTCTTTTCTTTCTTCCTTTTTTTTTTTTTTTTTTAATAAAGGTAATACTTTTGAACTGATGTGGCAACTGAAGAATACAACGTGGAGTGGAATTTGAAAGATTGTAGAAAGCCAACTTTTCAAACATTACTTTCCTTGAACTTTGCCTTTTGTTACAGAAGATTGCATTGTTCCTAATGCTGATATATAATTCTCTGGAAGAAAATCTTTTCTAAGCAGTATAATTGGTTAAAAGTATAGAAGGTTTTGGGTAATTGTGACAGAACAGGGGAACCTGATCTATGCATGGCCCAGGGTGAAATCGTACGTTATCAGAGGGCTGGCATTGTAATCAGTCCTGTGTGTTTGGTAATGCTGACCTACCAATTTAGAATGATCCTTACTTCTGAAACACTAGTAAAACATTACAGTTGTTAAAATGCCTATCCTAAGAGGTGGCAATTTAGAGACTTTTGAAGCATCCCTTACGTAAATACCTGAATGTAACATGACAATTTCTTAGAATTATTCTGTTAAAGCCAGTGATGGCATTTCCAGGGCTCCAGGTAAATGAGAATTATGCTCCATTTTGGTCACCACCTTAATAGTTACAGAATTTGACATCTCAGTATATGAAGTATTAATAACATGGCAGTGGATCCCTCTATTCTGTCTGACATCTTGTTTCTTAAAAATTAGCTCTCCTCATTGTGATTTATTTTAACTTTTGGTACTTTTAGAATATTGGCTAGGTGTAGTAATAAAATACTGGAGAGGGTAGTAGGTGTTAAGAACTTAGATCCTGAGATCAGGTGTGGCTTTGCCGTGTTTCAGCTGTGTGCACTTTAAGAAGACATTGAAGCAAGCCTTATTTCCTCATCTATAAAATTATGCATGTGGTAATAGTCATATCTGCCTCCTAGGGATGTTGTGAGAATTAAGAGCATTTTCTGTCCCTGAGTGCTGGAAATAGTTACAATAGGGCAACCTCAAATGGAACTTTCTATTCTGTCCAGCAATCCTGCCATTTTTCAGTGAGTAACCAACCTTGCCTTCTACTTCACAAAGATAGAGGGCATCAAACAGCAGCTTCATTTTTCCCAGTACCAACACTACCAACATTTGTGCCTGTTCTCTTTTTTTCCATTAAGGTTGAGGAAGATTAAATGAGATAATTAAAACCTAACAGTGAGGGAAGGATCCCACTTCTCTCCAAAGGAACCTTATCCTGTGATTACTTTTCTCTCTCAACCAGATGCTCTTTGCTTTTGGTTTTAAATATTGTCAAGCCTCCCATTATAAAGTAAATAAAACATACTCATTTTCCTCCAGCAGTCATCCAGATTCCTTCACTTTGAAACTAAAGAGCTTTGATATAGTCTGTTTGCTTCCATTTCTTCGATTCTAAACGTACTCCTAGTATTTGTACCTCAGACAGCTCTTGTCAAGTCAGCGGTGACTTCCATGGCACACAGTCAGTCCTCATCTTCTTTGACCTTTCTTACAACATTCACATTGCTGACACCCCCTTCTTGTTGAAATACTTTTTAAAAAAACCTATGACAGCATTGTTTTCTTCCACTTCTCCAGCTGCTCTGTGTTTATCTGGCCATTAAACTTAGGAGTTCTTTAGTTCTAAGTTCAGCTCCATTCCTGTCTAGCTTAATAGCCCCCAAAGCAATCCTATCTGCATGCTCCTGACATCCCTTTTCACTTACAGGTGGACTTCCTAAGTTACATCTTTAGTTCAGACCATTCCTCTCAGTTCTGGCCATGAGAAATTTGTATTTTTTATTGTCATATCCTTCCAGTAACCTTTCTTCTCCCCAGAAGTCAGGATTTTTGTGAAATCATTAACTTTTTCAGTATTCACAATGAATTTACAAAATATATGAGATAAACCAAAGATGTCTGTAGGTTTCCAGTCATTGCCTTCTGGTGTGAGAAAGAGTCTTAATTGCTCTTTTAAAGCGGACAAAATTGAAAAGCAAATGTGTTTGTTCACTATCAATCAATAATGAACATAAAATTCATATAAATGAATCAATCTATGTGCTACTGTCACGTAATGAATCTCCCTGAGTAGGTCCAATCAAATTTAAATTGATTTGCAGAATATTTTCCTGCCAGGGATGTCTCACTTAGAAATACAAAAGCCATGTAGGTGAGGGTGGCAAAATGATTTAGATCACCTTGAGTATTTTTGTACTTGCAATAATCTCTGCTGTTACTGCTTTCCTTCTCTTCCCCTTTATTCCCGGCATGTCCAATAATAAATACACCAACCACTTTTCTTTTTAATTGCCAAAGTAGAGGAGTTATTATTTTAAGCAGAGGATAGAAACTTAAATGGCCATAGTTCCAGGCAAGTAGTAAAAAATGAGTGAAGTAAATTAGGTGGGGACTTGTAAATTCCGATCCTGGTCCTGACTTGCTACATCACCTGGAAATTCATTTGAAATGCTTAATCTCAGGCTCCATCCCTTTTGGTCTGCATTTTAACAAAATCCCCAGGTGATTTGTGCGTGCATTAAAGTTTTAGAAGTACTTGAGAATTTAAGCCCAAAAGGCAGCAGCCACTCTTCAGCTGAATTTTGCCACATGGTCCAACTCCCCCCTCACCACTCCCCACCATAAGTAGCCAGAAATCTTTTAATGTAAAATCACCCAACTTTTAAATGTTGGCCACAAATTCACACTTGTTTTTGAAAGGAAAATATTCAGGCCAGACATGCCTTTGGGCTCCATTTAGCCCATGAATCATCAGTGTGCAACCCCTGGTTTCCAGGTATGCTGTATCAGTATTTTTGTGTGTATGTGTTTTTCGGGTGCCCTAATAAGTTGTTACAAGAGACAGATTTGATCTTTAGCTTGATTGTGCTGCCTTACAGCCCTCTTGAAGGAGTCTGCTCTCTGTCCTTCCAAACCTTGCCTTGGCATTAGATGTTTTCTGTAGCTTGCATATTGGGTTTTAGATTTTGCATGGTTTAATTTCCCCCTTTCTTTTCACCATTTACTGCTTTTTTTGGTTCTTATTTCTTTGTATTTTCCTAGCTTATAAGCTATTTGAGAAGATACTGGCAGATAGTAAAGAAGTAAACAACAGAAGCAACATGGTTTACATATATCCCTTTAGAATCTAGTGTAATATAAAATAGATGTATGAAACTTTTGGATATCAGGGAGGAGCCACCTGCTGATTTCAGCATTCTTGGTTTGGACTCCTTGCATTATTGCAGTTGATTTGTAGCTTAGACCTGAAGGGTTTTAACAAGTTGAAACATTTATTTCAAATAAGTAATCATTGGCTATTACAGCACCAGTGAAATAACAGAATCTGGGCTGTAGCTATTATTCTTCCTCTTGTAGGAGATAAATGAATGCCTACTATACAGTAAAATATTATATAACATAAATTTAGAATCTAGCCAGTTGCTTTTAAAGTACTGTAGCCAGTACTCTCGTGTTTAGACGTGTGTGCAGCTATCTTATGGTTATTAGGATTCATGCTAATCCAAATAGAAGTTAAAGCTGTGGACATAACTGGACAATCTTGGGTTAAAATTTGATTCCAAGTTCCTTTGACATAGCAGTAATTTTAAAGTAAATTTAAAATGGCATCACCTCATTCTTTTTAGTTAGATATCTCTTGGCTGGATACGAACATTGTCCTTAAGGTTCCCTCAAGGAGTCCATAGAATTATTTTAGTTTCTGATCAGAAGGTCTGGCAGAATAGTTGAATTACAGTGATGGGTCTCCAGAGCAACAATTAATTGTGTGCATTTTAATTTATAAAGTAGACATGGCAGTGTCTAGTATGTAGTTCAGAGCTCTAGATTTGGTCTGTTATTTTATTTGGAACAGTTTCAGTTTTAGGTCTTAATAGCTACTGCGGGTTTTCTATACTTAATTGTGTACAGGTCTTCCATTTAATTTGTGTTCTTCCCTAGAACTGACAGATTTTCAGGATTTATTTTTAATCCTCTTGTTTGAGCTGTTTAGATGAACATCTGTCTTGTTTTTTTCAAAGATACTCCATAGAGAAATTAGCATGTAAGGTGATAACAAAAGGGTCTTACACACCTAAACTTAAAAGTATTCATGAAACCTTAATGTTTGATCTAGTAGTTATGTCAGGAGGAAAACAGTAAGTCCATACAGGTCTGGAGCAAAAGTTTAGTTTCCCATATTACAGATTTTTAGACATCTTAATGGACTCTAGAAGGACCCTGCTCCCCTCCCCCCCCCCATTTTGTGGTTCTCCTTTAAACACATTTTTAGTTGCTTCTAATTCCTTTTCCCTTTGCCTGCAGTCCCATCTTGTTGCTGTTTCTCTTATTATCATCAACTGTTATTTTTTTATGCCATCAACTGCTTTTTCCTGTTTATATTGTTGACCTTGTTCTTTGTGTCCAGGGTTTTTAAAGTAATCATTGGCAACTAAGAGTTGTAAAACAGGCTTTATTTCTCAGTCCAGGCCTTTCCACATTTACCTAGGGTTTTAAATATTCCAAAGGAGTAAGTGCTGGCTCATTGATAATCTGCCTATTATGGAAAAGAATTTTATTAGCAATATCAATGGTATTAACTAGATTTGGGAATGAAAGTGCCATTAGCCATAAATTTGCTAATACTGACTTTCACTTAACCTAGTACAGTGCAAGGAAGTCTTAGTAGTATTTTATAGTTGACCCTTGAACAATGTGGGTTTGAACTACGCAGGGGCACTTACATGTGGATTTTTTCAGTAGTAAATACTATAGTATTACATGATCCAAAGTTGGTTAAATCCAAGGATGTGGAACCACAGATGTGGAGGAACCGTGCCTGAGATATGGAGACCAACTACAAGTTACGTGGATTTTGACTGTGGGAAAGGAGTCTGTGTCCCAAGCCCACACATTGTTCAAGGATTAACTGTATAGTAAAAGGGTGATGTAGTTTATTAAGAATTTTGAAAAGGGATCTACCACAACCATTTGTAGTATACACTGTCATGAAGATAACTACATGTTTTGCTCTTAAGTGATTTCCTGCAAATTTAATCTGTGCTTCATAAGCCAAATATGAAGCCTGTGTGATTAAAAGTGGAATGTGCAGCTGATGTTAGTGAACCTTTATTTGACTTTCTTTAATAGACCAGTATATTTTGTTGGCAGCATAATATCAGATGTTACATGTACTTGGAGTAAGATGTCACTTTTTAGTTTGATAAGAGCTGGCTAGATTTAAGTAGCTTAAGACCAAGAAGACGTACGTACTTTATTGATGTATGGAGGCCTTTATCCAGCTGGTATGGAAGCAGCTTAAGTCAGCCAAGTATGTAGGCTGAGCTAGAAATGTGAACTGTGGATTATTGAATCTGGGAGATTTCTTGGTTATCAGCTTCAAAATTGCACAGATAAACTGAGCTTGAGGCTTGCACTTAGCTGTTTGCTACTTTGAGCTGCTGAGATTTTGATCAAGTTAAATTGGATCATTCACTGCATAACACTGTTGATCACGTTGCCAGTATTAGACCATTTGAGGGCATAGTGAGGCTTAGATGACATAGTTGTATCATTAGATGCGAAAAACGGGGCAGGCAGTAGCATTCAAAATTCTTCAGTTCTTTAACTGACGATATCAGGTGTTGGCATAGATGTGTCAGCAGAAAGATGTGTCTCAATGCAAAATGTACAGTTACTCTGGAAAATGGTTTGGCAGTTTTGTACAGAATAAAGCCACATACTTACCATATAATCAGGCCATCTAGTTCCGCTCCTGGGTATTCAAGAGAAATGAAAATGTGTCCACCTGCACAGACTTGTACTTGACTATTTGTTATAGCCGCCCTCACTGGAAATAATCTAGATGTCCACTAAAAGTGAATAAATTGTGGTGTATACTATATATACACAATGGAATACTAACTCATTAATAAAAAAAGAAGGAATTACTGGTTGATGCAACATCATGTATGAAACTCAAAAGCATTTTCTGAGTGAAACAAGACACAAAAAATCTACATTCTTTATGATTCATTTAATGCAGTTTTAGAAAAGGTAAAACTACATAATGACAGTGGATGGATGAGTAGTGGTGGTGGTAAAGGGGGTGAATAGGAGTATGAGAGAACTTTTGGGGGTGATAAAAAAAATTCATTATTGTGGCTGTGATAGTTCCAAGACTGTATGTATGCACTTGTCAGAACTCATCAAACTGTACCTTTAAATTGGTGAATTCATTTGTAAATTATGCCAGAAAATTCCTTAGCTTGTAATGATGTCTCTTAAATATTAGATGGTATGGAGATTTACAGAGCTTCATTTTAAGAAGTTTTACTGTATCTTAATCTTAGGCAAGATCTTGTTTGAGACTGTCAGATAAACAAATAAGAGTTCTCTACAGCTGTTCTTTGGTACATCTTAGTTGTGCTTTGGTTGATTTTGTGAAGCAAAAGGAAGAATTATCTGAGAACAGCTGTGTGGTGATCAAAGACTAAGTCACACAAAAGAGGTCAAGGTCACGTTACTTTGTGCAAGCATATTTGAAGTCTTTGGTTGTGAATAAACTTCAGGATGCTTTGGCACTTTTGATCAGGATGATGGTAGCTTTGAACAAAAAAATGATAAATGAGTGAAGCTTGCTATGAGATCAAACATCATTACTTTTAAAACTTTTTAGAATACTGCTACTGAAAGAGTTCCGTTATTTAAAAAATAAGGATATGTGTGCCTGACCTGGTTGGTATAAGATGCTGCACTAGTTTTATTGGACACCTCTGAAATCTTAGGAAGCCCATCTCTATCAGTGTGCTTAACTGTACAGTAGACAGCCATTTTATTTCACACTGGTAACTTTGTTTTTAAATTACAGTTTCAAATAAATGAAAAGAGCTGAAAATGACCATGTTTAATATAAACAAATGAAACATATGTATACGTTTATATATTTATAAAAACATATACATATATGTAGCATTCTGAAAAATGTTAAATACGGCTAAAGGACTGCTCACACAACCATCCTGAGGTTAATTATTCCAGTGTTTGATTTTGTAACTGCACATTCATATATTTGTAAAACAGATTTGTTTACACACAAAATTTACATAAAGGAATCTTCACTAGATATATCCTTTACAACTTTTTTCAAAATTGATTTTGTTATAGTAATGAAACTGGCATAATCTAAATGTTTAAGAGACTGATAGATGCCCCCTCAGAGTCTCTTTCTCAAAAGCCCTCAAAGTTCATCTTGTATAAATCTTTAGCCTTCAGTTGAGTTTCAGTTCATTTTTAAATTGCATCATTGTAGAATTGTTAAAGTTATACTCCATTATATTTATGATTCATTTTATTGCCTGTTGCCACCTTAACTTAATTTTTGTTTAATTTTGCTTTGGATTGGGCTTAATAAACTTCTTGGGATATAGCTTCACATGGATAACCTATTAATTTAGGAGCTGTGGTAGTGGTGAGAAAGTCTGTTTGGAAGGGAGTGGAAATCTAAGGGATTTTCTGAAGAGGCTAAATGGTAACTATTTTGAATTAGAAATCTTCTAAAATGGATCATACTGGCCTAAACGGTATGTTGGATAGTTTGATATATTTCGATGGTTGTGGTTGAAAATAATGGGACTGTGGTATAGTGATTCTTAAACTTACTATCTGTTACATACCAGTCACATTACATGGGTTTTTACCCTCAAGATTCAGAACACTTTGCTGTTAATGCTGTTATATTCATAGGTTCTGTTGAGCTTACTATTAATGGCCACGGCCATTTAATGTATGATGATTTTTTACTTTGCATCTACTCTGTCATTATTGCTGACCTACTACTGTCATCTCTCACTGGTATGTGCATGTATTTACATAGTTCTCCCTGCTTCTAATTATTTATGGTCTTGGGAAAAGCCTGTTAAATAGTTTCGTGTGTGATGAATAAATGACCTTTGTATTGGGTACTCTTAAGAATCTGAGTAAAAAATGTGTTTCAGTTCACAGACTCCCTTCCTTATCTTTATGTTGAATGAAAAACTTAGTTTGTGCTAATCAGCGCTCAGAAAGAATGGTATTGTGGAGTAGCTGAATTCCAGGTGGTGTGTATGTGCTATTTCTGAATCAGTGTCCCCACTGTGCTGAAACTAACTCCTCCCAGACGTACGTTTTCTAGCTATTTGAAGAGAGTATTTTTGGTAGATTGGTTCTACTAAATAATTGTTGGAAACCCAACCTAATTTTGTTTTTTAACTTGAAAGTTTTATCTTGCCAAATTTTGACTTTTTTCTTTTAGAACAAATTCTGTACAACATAAAGCAAGAGTATAAGCGTATGCAGAAGAGAAGACATTTAGAAACTAGTTTCCAACAGACAGATCCATGTTGTACTTCTGATGCACAGCCACATGCATTTCTCCTCAGCGGACCAGCTTCACCAGGTAATGATAAACTTAATAGGTGAAAGGAAATGTTTCCTAGCACGGGAAAAGTAATCCAAGTTGCCTTTAGTCATTCAAGCTCCTGTTTCTCCCCTTGATTTTTAAAAAACATACAAGTAATGCCGATCTTTTAAAAATAGGATACGAAATAAGTAGTCGCCACCTGGATTCCCGTGACTCAAAGACAACCACCTGTATATTATATCCCCTAAGTGGATGTCCCCGTAAGTGCTATGATTTGTAGCCTCCATTAAAAACATATACATATATATAGCCACATGCTTCTCTATTAGGTATAGATGCACCTTGCGTGGCTGAATACTATGCCATTTTATGGATTTCCCAGAATCATTTAATTATTAATGATAGTCTCAGAATTTCTGCTATTACAGTATTTACAAAAATATCCCTGAGCATATACTCACACACTTGTCTTTTAGGATAGATTCCTAAGTGTGGATTATTTTGATCCTGTATCTGTTTTTACCTACCTTTGGTTGGAGAGAATAGTTTGTAAATACATATTTTTTTTTCCTTAAGGTATAAAAAAGAGGGCTATTTGAAGTGAAGTAAAACTTCTTACTGAAGAAGAGCCATCAAAAGTGGCTCTTGCCTTCAGTAAAGTTCTCAGCTAAACAGTTCTCGTGACAGTAGTTGCCTGCCTGCCTTCCCCTCCCCTCCCAACAGGGATAGGAAAACTGGGCAGGATAACAAAACATTTCAAAGGCTATAAACCAGTCAAATAAAATTAGGAAATGTGAAATTGTTCAAAACTAAATTCTGCAGTACTGCCGATTTGGAGGGCCAAGTATAGGAAGTGAAACTTGGGAAGGGGGGTGAGGGTAGAGACCGTATCAGCAGGAAGGCAAGCTCATCATCATTTGTCAGTTTACTTTGTACAACCTCAGTTAACTGGCAGCTAACAAAGCAAATTTGAAAGTAAATAAAGACAGCCTTAGTTCAGTAGCTGTGGGCTAACATTGGTATACTTTATTCTTACCTAGCAGAATACAGTTACGGCTTGTCGATAGACACAGTTCAAACATTAGTTAACTGGTCCCAGCCATGCACTGCATGAGGTTACAAGGAGCAAGTAAAAAAAGGAACTGGAGCAGATAGATGAACAGAGCTGGACAAACAATTGATAGCAAATCTGTTATAGGATGCAGCAGTGTTGTTATGGATGGCATCATAATCCTGAGTTCTCAGAAAGATAAATTTCAGATGTTATTTTCAAGAACAGAATGATGTTTTTGGGAAATCAAAGTGCCTTAAGTAACACGCATTCTAAAGAAATCTTTTATATCATGTATTACGTATCACTAAGTGGCTATTACATAATCTTTAAGGAGGCTGAACCATAAAATTTAACGCTGAATATTAGGACTATGTTCTCAGTATTTCTTTTTACAGAGTCTGTCCTAGCTAGTATCATTAATTTAAAAATAAAACTTCTGTTAAGTTTTGTTTGTATCTTGTTCTCTCCACTCACCTTCAGACTTTTCCCCCTGTATGATTGCCTGCATCTTGCTGTGTTTTCCCAAAATCATAAGCTGATAGGATTAAACCTGTTTTAAGACTACTTGGGAAATACTGTGCTAAAAACTGATAAAGAAAATGCTTTTATATGAGCGTTGAAAAGATTCAGATAAAACGTCAGTTAGATGATGCTTTCTGTGATAGCTCTAAATCTGGTGTTTTATTGTTGTTCATGTTGTGCATAGGGACTCCATCAGCAGCATCCTCACCATTAAAAAAAGAACAGCCCTTATTCACTCTACGGCAGGTTGGGATGATCTGTGAGCGTTTATTGAAAGAACGTGAAGAGAAAGTTCGAGAAGAGTATGAAGAAATATTGAACACAAAACTTGCAGGTACGAGATGAGTTCTAGAGTCAGAAACCCAAGCTAAGAAATGCATTCTTTCCCATGTACACTTCATGTCAGTTAGATTTCTCTTTCTATACACTGGTGTAGGGTATTTTCTGAGAAGTTGAGAATTTCAATTCAAAAAAAGGAAATGAACTTTCCTATAGCTCATGGCCCTCCTTAGTGACCTTTAATAGCATTTGTTAGCCTTGTAGATCAGCAGCAGTATTAGGGACCTGGATTTTTCTTTTGATACACCCTGTGCTTGACTTTGTTTACCTCAATTTGGTTGTGGGTTTTTTGACTTTGTCTTGTTCACGATAACTTCACCACCAGTCTGGACACATGAACTAATCTAGGTGGCACTGCGTACATAATTTTTTCCCCATAAAATTTGATAATTTAAGTGCAATAAATAAAACTTACTATGGATGGTAACTTAATCAGTCCCCCTCCCCCCGATTTTTAAGCCATAGATTTTGCTGGATATTGATATTGTAAGCTTCTTGTTAAATCAGGATGCTAATAGACATGAGAGAATTTGCTTAGTTACATAACATCTTTTTCTGTGGCATCTGATTAGGTTACGGGTAATATTTTTGGACATATCATATATTTTGTTATGCTTTTGTTGTCCTACTTTGTCACTGCAGTAAGTTGCCATTCATAGACCACTTACAATAAACTTTCAGAGAAAGATCTCTTTTTATTTCAAGACTTTTATTTTTAATACATTAAGCCCTACCCAGCCTATACATGATGTTGTGTGATATGAACTAATGTAGGTTTCCTGACTAAGCTCTGTGCTCTTTCCATCTGATATGCTATTACTGAGGTTATATATCTGATTAAGTGCTAACTTAGAATTTTTATATATATATATATATATATATATGAGTTTTCAGTTTCTCTGGCTGTAATATATTAGAGAATGGGGCATTTTTTCAAAACATATAATTCACATGTACCTTTATTTATAGAACAATATGATGCATTTGTGAAGTTTACGCATGATCAAATAATGCGACGATATGGAGAACAGCCTGCTAGTTGTAAGTATTTCATTTTTGAGCTGAAGATGAGACAGTCTTTTAAGGAGAAGACACTTACTATAATTATCTTCACACCCAAGAAGAGAATTTAACAGAAAATCATGGAGCAAATGTTTGGAGGAAACAGGCAGCAAAACTTCACTGAGGCTTACTTCTGGTTACTTAATACCTAGGGCAATATATTAGGGATGAGGATCCGGCATGTACTTAAATTCTGACCTGGACTTTGCACTAATTTCCCTTTTCTCTCCCTTTAGATGTTTCATGAATCACGTTTTCTGCATTTATGGGCTGCCTCGTTCCTTGTTGAGTTGTTGCAAGAGGTCCCAATTATGACATGCAGCAATGCCAATACCCCCCTGTGAATACAGGTTATTTCAAACTTTCGTCAGTGGCAACCACTCTTAGGCAGCAACCGGTTTTGGAAACTTCCCTGATGTCAGTGCCACCCGGATGTGGACTTTTGCTACTTGTATTAATGCCAGTGGCCTCATTTGCTGTATCATTACAATTTGGCTTCTTATATTAATGTCTGAAAAGGATTAAAGCTGGTATTCTAAGAACGTGCCCTTCACCGGTTGTGTAAATAAAACTGTAGAATGACACTTCAGATGAAGTTAGTGTGATTTTAATTGTGCACTACAACCAAGCTGTAACCAGTTATTAATAATTTAGAATGTTAATTCCAGGACATTTTTAAGCAAATAGCCTACAGTGCTTCCTGTGAAATAGTGGAGGAGGAGGGCATTTCTGTATTCCAGGACTTCTTGGGGTTGTCCAGAATGGGTTTATATGATTTCCTTTTTTTTTTTTTTTTTTTTTTTTTTTTTTTTTTTGGTAGTTTTTATTTATTCTATCAGTCTTTTTAACAAGTGTTTATTGCTGCATTTTTTCCCCCAGTGTATCATTGTTTTACTGCCCTTGTAGTACTGGAATTTAGTTGGAAGAATAAAACATTTACTTCTAATCTGCTTGTTTTTAATGTACAGGTGGGTAGTATTTGAATAAAGCCAGTGTTTTAAATGTAAGCATCTTCCAGGAATCACTGAAGTTAATTTTCTGATAAGATTTCAAAATCAGTCTTTTAACATACCAAATAACCTAAGATTTGAAGCATCTTCCAGGAATCACTGAAGTTAATTTTCTGATAAGATTTCAAAATCAGTCTTTTAACATACCAAATAACCTAAGATTTGAGTGCTATTTTCAAAAACTGAGTTCTAACTCCAAATTGTTTCTCTTCTGACTGACTGCATGATAGGATGTTAAATAATAAGTCAGTTTTAAATAGCTATAGAGTTTTTGCCTCAACCAGTAGAATCCAGGTTTTGTTATTTTTTTAAGACAATATATGAAAGCATGATTCAGTACATTTAACTCCTCTCCACACACGCTTTCTTTCCAAACACAGCTTTTCTATAATGAAGCGAGCAAAAACCACTTTGGCATAATTAAGTTATAAATACACTGGAACATTTATAATTGACCTAATTAGTGGAAGACAGAAAAAGGATTCTCCACCCCCCCTTTTTAACTGTGGTGATTATATTTCACCAATTCTTTGTCTGAAACAAGGCCAAGAGGTGGTATAGGGCTTTCACAAGAGCCTCAGGTAATTCATGTGCCCATTAAGTGTTTTAGACACAGGGATAGTGCAGGGTGGCCACAAACAAAGTGGATGTAATTCTGCCCGGTTTTAATGGACAATACAGACAACCTCAGCATTACTGACAGTTTGGGCCAAGGCTGTCGTGTGCACTATAGGCTGTTTAGCAGCATCTCTGGCCTCTACCACTAGATGCCAGTAGCATCTCCCCCAGTGATGACAACCAAAAATGTGCCTCTAGATACTGTCAAGTGTCTGGGGTCGGGGAAGGAAACAGTCCCCAGCCAAGAACCACTGGTAGGGTGGGCTAGCGTTTTAGAATGCAAGCAGTACGTTAAAATGTGGAGGAGTAGGGGTAGAGTGAATGCAAATTGTTCTCTCTTCTTAAACCCTAAAATGTTGAACATTCTTTTAAGTAATAAGCGTGTGTGAATTTTCATGTAGATTTAAGTTTATAAAAGAGCGGTTTTTATACCTGGAGGGCAAGAGAAAAGGAAAATCAGTGCTGGCAATAGGAATGAAGCCACAAGTAATAAATGTTTTAGTTAATAAATTCTGGACTTCACTTTGATCAATAAAATTTCCCCCACAGCCAAATTTATGCATATCACCTTACCCAAAAGATGTCCTAGCTGATCTGCTGCTTACTGACTTCAAATAATGTGTGAGGTAGTTTCAGAAGGTAAAAAGTGTGGGCAACTTCTTGAAATTAGTTGTAATCAGATGGACCCAGTAGGTGGTGATTAGTCCAAATACCAGCCACACTTTGAGCTCCCAAAGATCCCTGAAATTGCTTCCAGTAAGCACCTACAGAATTTAGTGCTAACAGTCATCTTACTCTTTTTATAGTAAAAAGCAGTGCGGGTGTAGTGCTGTGCCTCGGTTACTGTAATGTGTTCAGTAAATCACTATTAACAAGAGCATCACTAGGTGTGATTCTCTGTTAAAACAGACACAGGCAATCTGGAAAAAGAGAGGGTTTAAAACACTAAAGCTATCTTTGGCCTTTGGCAAGGACTTACATCCCTAAAGAAAACGGGTTCCAAACGAGACATTTATTGCATCAGCAGTATTAACTGGAGCACTTCCCCAGGTTCTACCCCAAGAGACTGCTTCAGAAGACGGGAGGGAAGGCTGCTGGAGTCTGTTTAGTATGCTCCCCAGCTGGTCCAAACTGCTAGGGTTTGAATTGACTGTAGTTGCCTTATCTGAGTTCTCTTGACTCCCTTATTTCAAAATTATACAGTACTTGGTATTTGTAAGTAAATATTCTGCTAAAGCACCTAACAAGCCTGTCCCTGTCTCCTCAGATACGGCTCCAGCAGTTCTCTGCTCCTGCACTTGCCCTGGGTAAGGAGCATTAGCTCCGAACCTCGTCTCACTTGAACACAGTGCCAGCAGCCCTCGCCTGCATCCATTTTCTTTCTCTCTACTAGATCATGCCCATGAGCATAATGAACATGCCGTCGTCTTTTAAACCAGTAATCCTTCTGTACTACCCGATTCTTCTGTTCTATAACCTTTAAAGCAAAACTTAAAAATTTTCTAAACTTCGTCTTCCTCCCATAATTTTGTTGCCAAGTTTTATTAGGGAAAAATCAAAACAGAAAAGCCGAAAGAACAGTCCAACAATCCACTTAAAGTGAACAATTATGTGGCTGTATTTGCTTTTTATATATTTTAACTGCTTCAAAGAACGTACACATGATGTGTCTCCTAAGAATAAGGTGGTTCTTCTACACAACTTCGATACCATTATCCCACTTAAAGGAACGCTTCCCTCATTTAGTCCATACTCAGATCGCATTTGTCCCCAAAATGTCTCTTGCGGGTTTTTTTCTCCCTAAAGCAGGATTCAAACAAGATTCTGACTTTCTGGAACAGCTAGGCCTGTTGTCTTACTGAATGTTTCTTTGTGATATAGTAACTCTTCTATCCCTTTGAACTTCCTGTAAACTAGAAGTTAGGTCTAAAGTGTGTATTAGTTTCAGCTTAAACCTTTTGTGCAAGAGCATGAGATGTGCTGTGGTCTCTGTGATGTATCACACAAAGTATGGCTTTCCCAGGGCTCATGATCGTTCATCTGACAGGTGATGCCTGTCAGGCTTTGTTTTCACTACCCAGCCACTTAGTCACCAATATTTTCCACACCACCAAATCTAATCAACATTAGACCTTGAAACACTGTTCAGTTGTCTTGCAAGATTTTCCTCCCTTTATTGGCTGCTGCTCCTCAGTCTATCTGGTTCTTCTACATAATTGCTTTTTTTTTTTTGGTGCTGCTGGTCTAGTCTTCTGAACTTTAAAACATGCTCGGAGTTCAACCTTGGGCTCCTTGCCTCCTCTGGTCATACTCACTTTGGTTATCTCACTAATCCTAAAGACAGGCTATATAGTTGCCTCCCTGTGTGACATTTCCACGTGAAGATCTAAGAGGTATCGAAACTTACACCCAAGACCAAACTATTTTTGCCTCTTAAAACCTTTCCTCAATTAGTTAATGGCATTTCTATTCCTTTAGTTTCTCAGCCAAAAAACAGCCTTCAATTCCTCGGGTTCTTCATCTAATCTTGGTTCTATCTAAGATCTCACTGTCTCTGTTTCCCTCATCTAAGGTATTTTCTTTCTTTGTCCGGATGATTTCAGTGACCTCCTTCCTAACTGCTCTTTGTTTTGCCTCATTTGTTTCCTCACCTATTCTAGTCTATTCTCGTAGCAGTCAGAGTGAGCCTTTAAAGGGCTAGTAAGTCTTCTATTTAGATGGCTCCTTACCTATCAGAGTTAAAGGCCTTACCGGTCTGTGGGGCCGTGACTCACCTGCACTGCACCCCACCTCACTCAGTTTTGAGTTTCCTTCTTGCTCAACTCCATGCATCTCCACACTGGCCCCCTCTGCCGTTCCCCAATACAGCTCACATAGTCCTGCCCTTAGGACCTTTGTTACTGCTGTTCTCTGCCTACAGTGCATTTTTCCTACAAAACTTCATGGCTAAATCTTTTTGTTCAAACGTCATTATCAGTGAGGCCTGTCCTGACCACTGTTTAAAATTAAAAGCAGCATGACATCTTGCTTCTTCTTGCTGTTTTGTTTTAGTTTTTCTTTTCTTTTTCCCTGTAACATATAATTAATTGTTCCACTGCCTTTACTAGAATGCAGTGAGGGCAGAGATCGGTGTTCACTGAAGTGTCACAAGTGTCTGGAACAATGTCTGGTGTGTGGTACACACTCAAGTTTTTGAAAAATTTCAAACTACTTCAGGGTTTTCAGATTAGCATTTCATTAAACACAAGATTTAGTGCATCAGAATATCCCATTTGTAAGGTATTCTGATTGAGGTTTTACTGTATTAAAGAATGGACACAATTCAGTTGACACTTCACATGCTGGCTTGAGGGTTTTGTGCTCCATTAATGGCCACCACAAATGCAGTGCATGTTTTAATTTTATAGTTTTTTGGGGGATATTCACTGAAAATAGGGCAGTTTCTAGCCTGCTACTCTCTTACCTAATCTTTAAGTAGATAGTAAGGAAGATCAAAGTGATTCACTGCATGCATGACATGCATTTAGGTAGGCTGACTTCAACTAAGGGCCTAGCAAAAGGGAAAAAAAAAAAACTGGAAGCAGGACTACCTGCTGGTCTGTGAGGCCAGTTCCTCTACCTTACAGTGTAAGCATTTTGCCGTATGAGTCCGTTGTTGAAAGAAATGGTTTCTAAACACGATTATACCTGGTACTCACCTGCACCATGCTGACAGCGGGAGGAAATCTCATTGTAGACACTGACGGTGTCTTCCAGTTAGTAAGACATGGAGTGCTGGGAAACCCCACTGCGGACGGCCTCGCTCAGACAACACATGGGAAGTCCTGAATCATCCACACATTCTCTCCCTAGATTGTACTAACTTAGTCAAAAATGAAACATGATTGAGGGTGCATGTGATTGGAGGGGAATGACTACAGAGAATACTGAGGGAAAAACAGTTGCTGTGAAGATAAATCATGGAAGACTTCACGTAATAGGAAAATTCTTAGCTCTGATCATGTCCATTTAGCAGAGCTCGGCTCCGTATCCTCACTGAGGGACCCCTGAGGTGACAGAGGCTGTGTCTTTAACACATGTTAAAGTTTTTTGGGTTTTTTTTTTTGACACAAAGTGTCAAAAGCCTCTTACATTTGTCCAGTTTCTTCCTCATGGTGGTGGTATTTGTGTTTACATATAAATTCCTTCATTTCCAAGTTGACAGCCTTTTGTGCACATGTACATTTGTTTAAATTCTGCTGAATAAGGAATCCTGGCATCTTTTAGATGAAGATGATAAGGCATTTAGTCAATCCTAACTAATGCTGCTCTGGTAATTGTCTCTCTCGAAGCTTTGTAGGGCTAGACACTTTCTGCTCTGGCTTGCAGTTGATTCTTTCTCGTACCTTGGGATTACCCTTCTAACCCTGGCAACATTCTGACAAGCAGTTTTTGGGATGTATTTCATCAAGCACTTTCAGTTTTTGGAGTGGGAGGCGGGGAAGAGCCTGCTTAGATGCCCTCTGGGCTCATATCTCCTTTACACTCCAGAATTAATGAGGTTTAAATTATATATTAAATTTTAAAACAATTATACATTAAATTTGTCCTCAGAGCGCACACACACACACACACACAAAGGCTTGCCGGTACATAGTTCTAAGATTTGCGACCAAAATGGTCTTTACTGAATTTGGACTTTTTTTTCCCTCCTGGTCATATTTGCATGGTAATTTTGGTATGTGATTGAGTATACTTGAAGACACATCCCATAATTCTCTTGGAAATAGAACATTAAATAATGAACTTGAGGTTTGTTTCATCGTATTGAATAGTTGCTGTCATGGGAGAGATTCAGATGTCATTCCACCTGAGCCTTACTTTATTCATCTGGGTTTTGATAAAGTTGATGTGATCTGAGAAGGCCTTAGAGGCTCTCAGACTCCATGATGGGTCATCCTGAGGTAGAATCTTCACTGCGTTTAAGCATAAAGCCAAACAACTCAGGACTTTTAAAGTTGTAAGGCCAGGAAATGGGGCAGCAGAGGCGGTTTTAGAACCTATGCAGTCACCAGGAGAAATAAGCCGGCAGAATATTCATCTTATCACCTCGTTTACTAAAGTGAGGAACGCCAGTGCAAGAAATGGGGGAGCAGGAACAAGTACAGTTAAATCAACTGCAGATTACTGATACTCCTGGACAAAGGAATTGTTACACTTATACATCATACCTGTTTAAGAACAATTTGTTTATAATTCCTTAATGGCTTTGAAAATAACAGTGACACTCTGACAGAATGTTACAATGGCAGCGTGTTATTTGCTGGAGTCTAAAGTACTCCCGAGGTGTTTTGATAGAGTCCTCTGTGGGGTAAGCAGTTGACTTTTCTGTTTAAACATCACATAGGGATTGCACATTCCTCTTCCTCAGTGATGTGTAAGTGCCCCTGGCCTCCTTTTTCTCTTAAGCTGTTATCCTTCTGGCTTCACTCATTTGCTTTCTAGCAGCCTCCCCATGTTAGCCTTGCCACGTGGTCAGTCTTTTGTTTGGTAGGTTTTATAAATCCTAAAAGTTCTAGTTCAGAAACAGCTCTAATAAACCGAGCACTGGAGGCTGTAGCTAAGGAAATTCAACATGTTGTATCTTTGACAAAAAGGTTAAAATCTCAATTTTAAAACATTAGTTGGTAAACTGAAGTTTACAGTTCAAATATACACTACTAAATTAAACTACAACCCTTACTGGAAAACTTGAAATGTAATTAGACTCTACTGTCAATAAGATACAAATGGAAAAGTGCTTAACACTTGCCTAGTTCTCATCTTTTAAATAGTATGAAAACTGCTTCTCCGCCAACTTCTGAAAGTACGTTAATAACCTTAGAAAAACAGAGAATTCAATAATGGCAGTTTGGGGACATTTTTGTTGAATTCTGGATTATGACTTTGATAGAAGTTTCAGACCAAGTGTTTTAGACTTGGTCTCACTTTTAATTCGGAGTAAGTATTTAGAAATGAGTTACTCTGGGATGCTATGGTTAAATCTCTAATGCAGATCTGGAGAAACTATAGACTATTCTCTGTTATCTACCTGGACACTGAAGAACTGATTTTAAAAGGATACTGGATAATTTCATTCCTTTCTTCTGAGGTTACAGAATTTGCATCCATTTTTTCAGCAGCTGTCACAACTGTTGCAAAAGCCTTTTGAAAGACAGCACAGAAGAAAATAAAAATCTCTGCCATCGCTAAACATCTTTTATTGCACTTGATGGCTCTGTATTTAAGCCAGGTCAAACACTGCGCTGCTGCTAGTGGCACACTTTTTTTATTACACCAAACTTCAGATTCAAGAAACTATACTGATGATCACTTTAAATCAAGTAAGAAGATAATGGAATGGTACCTGAATAATCTTCTATTTCAAAGAACTAAGAAATGTGCAGAGAAAAACCAACAAAACTATTTGAAGTTGAAAAGCAAAGGATGCCCTATATCCTTTCCTCCCAACTTCCATCACCCTAGGAAAATGCCTGTTTTTCTTGGAAGCAGCCAATTATGCATATTTTCAAATGGTGGTAAGACAGCTGTCAAATAGGGTCTTTAACAGAGTTAAGTTTTAATATTCTTAAGAGGGAAAGAATAATCATTTATCTTAAAGAAAAATAACAGTTGTCTGCCTTGCCAAGTATTCCTTGTTCTTCCTGATTGCTACCTCTGTTGTGTAGTTATTCTAGTATTCTATTTTCTTTTATGCAATAAGGGAAATGCTTGTTAATAATATACTTTAAAATTTTATTTTGTGGAATAAAAGAACTGACCTAAAATTTAGCTTTTGTTAGACATACTAAAATGTGCTTATTTTGACCTGGTGTGGATGCAGAATTGGCTTGACTGAGGCGTGTGGGTGAGATCAGAGTGCAGGAGTTGGGGAGTAGGACTGTTGCAGCAGTTGGCTGCTTTTCTGGAGAAACTTATAAGGTGATTTATAATGCTTCCCAAACCAAAGACAAGGCATTAAAAAAATTAAGGATGAGTTGCAAAGTACCAAAAGTATAAAAACATCCTAGGAAAGCTGCCATGGACGGCTGGACACAGACACAGCTTGCTCTTTCCCGCCCCCCCGACCTACCTCCAACCAGTCCACAAGGTTGATCAGCCTGCTACACTCTAGGTGCAGTTTGTATGCTATGCAGATGTCTGGGGCCACATTTGGAATGCAGCCTTCTTCACTTCTCAGTGCTTCATTCTAGAAGTAATAGTAAACTAAGATAACTATCTTTCAGAAATGATGAGGAACCAAAAACCAGACATTAATTAACCTCCTAACCTAAATTTAGTAAGCCAATGAATGGCATCTTTGGTTTCCTTTATTTGGTGAGTTGCATTTACTCTCCAATAGTTAGCTAGTTGCTTAGGATGAGGTCTTTGTCAGAATCTGCCTGCTCCTAGTCACTAGTCTCAGGATCAGAAAGAAGATAAGCATATTTTTCATTTTTATTATAAATTATTCATTTCTTTTTTCATTTTAATCATACATTATTAATTGATGAAACTCTAATGCATTTCTGGTTTCCATAAAAGTTTATGGAATTTTATAGATGTTCAATAAAATGCCACTTGCAACATTTGTAATTACCTGAATTCTAGCAATTACAACAATGTACTGATAAATACTAACACACCACCACCAGGGCTGTAAGTTCTCTCTCAAAGAAGGCTGTGTTGTCAACACTGCAGATCCTAACCCCTACAGAATCCTCAGGTTTTCTTCAACCTATTTGAAATCGATGGTTCTTACTAAGAAACAGAATTTCAAACATACCATGAGAATTGTAATATATCCTCCCAAAGACTGTGAAATCACACCAGTTCTCTTCTGTGACCTACTATTGGCCAAAAAGATTTTTTTTTAAGTTTTAATTTGTCACTTATATAATAAAAATAATTGATATTTGGTGCCGTAAATATGAAATTATTCAAGCACCTCACTGCCCCCATCATTGAAAATCACTAATTTACATCTTCCTACTCAGTAGTCTCGTGAAATGCTTAGCACGTTAGTTCGTGTGCCATTTTGGACAGGAAACTAGTGCACTGGAACGCTCTTCATAGGTTTTATGAAGTCATTTCTTAAGTATCCTCTGTTGCAAGATTTCTAGGTGCTTAACTGAGCTGATAACTTATTAACAATTTAATATTAACTTAGCAAATTATCAACAAATTATGTGTGTATATATAATTGAAATATCGCTTACTGACATGTTTAAAGTGATCACTTTACCTGGTCATAAAAAAGTTGGTTTTTAAAATTCTGAACTGTCTTGAACTCTCTGTTAAAAGAACAGCTTGGTACTGGCAAGTGTGTCTGGAGTTGAGTTTTATCCCTGGCTGACTGCTGGCATCCTCTACACTCAGCTCTGCAGATACTCTCAGAGTAGATCTTTGGTTTAAAATCCAAGATGAAATTCCAAAGTATTTCTTTTTTCCATCAGAAACAATCATTTGGACCTTTTAAGTAATTTCATTCAGCCACATGGTTTGACCTATTATCTGTGGTTACATCTGTAGGAAACCTTTCCTTTATTTTCAAGAGTAGGAGCAGTAAATTCAAGTCTTAGTGCCTATGATCTGGTTTTATCACGTGAAGGAGAAGACAATTACACATGATCAAAAGTTGGCAGCGCTGGTTCACTGGCCTAGAAAAAGCCCTCTAAAAATCTAAAGAATTTTTTTTAACATAATCTGAAAGAGATGCAACCCTGACCTTCCAATTCCCTGATCATTAGAACTGCAAATTTACAATGTTTTTGTGGTACATAAAGCCTGGAGTCTGAACTAAACTGTCAGAAATGGCGGCTTCCTACCTTGAGATAATAATACGGGTTGTTGAGCGCGGTGTGGAGAGCAACCCGTGGGGCGGCGTTCAGGCGCTCGCGCAGGGTGTGGGCCGCGCTGAAGTACCCCACCTCGTGCAGCGGCTGTGTCTCTGGGGGCAGGAGGCATTCCCTGAAACCGCCAGAGTCAGGTATCAGCTTTCAGATAAGCACAGGTTTATTCTCCATATGAGATTTCTAGCAATCCTCTGTGGAAGATGGAGTAATTTACTTAAAAAAGTAAATCAACAATAACCCAAACCAAACAAGTGAAACAAAACCCAAATATCAAATCCAGTGCAGCTGCACTCAGAATTCTACCTCTTCTATGTAATATTGTTTAAAACTTCCAGACTCTTTGGCTTTGGAGTACAAGAAACAATTTTAGTTCTGATTTAAACCTTTAGGAACAAATGTATATAAATTACATTTCTGCTCAAAATCTGTAAGGGAGAATTTCTTAAAGTATTAATGCTTTCTTAAAATTATTTAGAAAAAAGAGATTTCTGTATCCCTTACCATAGCAAACATTTAACTCTTGGCAATGTTAAACACAGGCCTCAGACCTGGAACTAAGAATTTAGAAAATTCTTTTTGGACCACAGAAAATATTTTAATTGCTATCTCTCACAGAACTAAGACCTGGAAAGTTTTTTATATGTTAGAATTACTTTTTTACTTTATAGGCAGAAAAGGCTAAACTGTAGCTTCAGAGTATTAAAAAGTAAGCAAATTGTTTATTATTAAAATATCAGTTATTACAAAAAAAAACCCACTGCAACTTGGGATTCTCCTATCTTAGTTATGAGACAGATGACAAATCAATTTTAATGAAGCATTAAAAAGTTCACTTTGAATATATAATGAGCCCATCAGCTGGTCTCGGCCATGACAGTTCAAGGTTCCTGGGTGGCCCAGAGGGTAGCTAATTAGCAGGGAGAAGCTTTGGCACCTATAACCCAGAGAGTAATAAGTCACTAACTCAGTTCAAGTCATTAACTCATACGCCTTCAGAAAGATTCCTGGGGCTTAGTCAGTTTGGGGCCTAAAGTATTTTGGCCACATGACAGATTTGTGTCAGCTCCTTTTCCCACCAGTGCAGGCAGAACAGAGCAGCCCCCTCAGCCCAGCCACCAGGGGATTACTCTTCTTCCTGGGGTCCTGCCTTTCGTCCCTCCTGGAGAGGACAGTACTGCCTAGAAAATCCCACCATATCTGCTCCACCCATGTGGTCTGGCCTTGAGGAAGAGAGGAAGTGAGGCAGTTATTAACCATGCACATCACTCCTCACCATCTCCGTCCTGCCCGTCTCAAGAACTCCTGGCTACCTGCTCATTTCACTTCTGGATGCTGCTCTTTCTCCAGTCAATTGAAATAAAACCAATTTACAAAGAGTGTGTGATTCTAACTTGGCCCTGAGGACCAGCATTCTATATCTCAAGTACTGTTAACATTTTACTCAAGATTAAGTTAAGCTGTAGCCTCAGGAATGGTTTCTGTGATGCCGATTGCCTACCTGGATGGCTGGCTACCCATTTGTAACTTCTGACTATAAACTATCCCTATAGCAACTACAGAGTGTTTCTCTCCAATCACTATATATGATTGTCATTAAAAGATCATGCTGAACTATTTACAATAGCCAAGACATGGAAACAACCTAAATGTCCATTGACAGATGACTGGATAAAGAAGCTGTGGTATACATATATAATGGAGTACTATTCAGCCATAAAAAAGAATGAAACAATGCCATTTGCAGCAACATGGATGGACCTGGAGATTGTCATTCTAAGTGAAGTAAGCCAGAAAGAGAAAGAAAAATATCATATGATATCACTTGAAATGTGGAATCTAAAAAAAAAAGATAAACTTTTTAAAAAACAGAAACGGGCTCACAGACATAGAAAACAAACTTATGGTTACCAGGGTGGGGAAAGAGGCTGGGAAGGAATAAATTGGGAGTTTGAGATTTGCAGATATTAGCTACTATACATAAAATAGATAAACAACAAGTTTCTACTGTATAGCACAGGGAACTATATTCAATATCTTGTAGTAACTTATGGTGAAAAATATGAAAGTGAATATATGTATGTTCATGTGTGACTGAAGCATTGTGCTGTATACCAGAAATTGACATGACACTGTAAACTGACTATAATTCAATAAAAACACATATACAAAGAAAAAAAGAAAAAGATGCTGAAGTCCCTGCTAGAGTCCATTTCAGAAAAACTACTGTCTCATATTTGTCCTCCTCTCCCTTTTTAATGTCTTTCTATTTAATGTTTAGAGATTCCAGTAATTCCCAACACAAAAGACCTTCCTGGATATCCACAGAGAACTTCCAGCAGAGTCAAAATAAAATATTTGCCTGCATTTTGTTTCCACTGGGCAAAGCTAGCTGAACAACAGTGACAAAACATCATCATATATCAGAATTTTTGTCCAACTGCAAACTTGAGGAGACTGGCGCAGAAATAAACTTCTGCTGTGCACTTGCTGTGAGGAATCAGCAGTGAAGCTGGCACTAGAGCACTGCATGATGCTCATTTTGGACTCAGATCAGCGTCCACAAGCAAAAGACGTGGGGGTTTGGGGGAAACTGGCAGGACCACTTATTATCCACAGAGGCTACAAAGTTGAAGCTTGCATTTTGGTGAAAATAGTAACTCAGAAAGTGCAACTTATTCTCAACTCAGTAATTTCACAAGAGCTGCCCATGGTACACCAGGAACTCTGCTTCCTGGAGCCTACTGCTTATACTTATCTTTAAAGGACATCTTTTCTCCAGAACTCCAAGCTCTGTACAAACATCTGTGATGTGGTCCTTGGGGACAGTGTGGAGAAATGGAGCAGGCCTTCTGACAGAGGTCAGCAGACTGGGACTGGGTGACTTTCCACAAGTTCCAGCCTCTCTCTGGGCTTTAGCTGCCACATGACCCCTCAGGTCCCTCTTAGCTCTAATAGGCGACAACCCTAATCTCTCCCCTTCCGGGATGCTCTATCTTGGTAAAGATAGTAAATTCTGGCTTGGAAAATTTCTTGATTTTTACAACACAAAACGTTTCAATCACAGTTAGTTTTATTTCAGCAGCTCAGAAAGTTGACAGGTCAGACATAGTAGATTAAAGATCATTCAAAGGGGAATGGTTGTTTGGTTTCAGAGTTTACAATTTGGGATCTGTGGGAACTTAGAAAGGAATATGACATTTGACCTATAAATTATGCCAAGTTACATTGCAAAATTATTTTTGGCAACTACAATGGTTATAACTTGGTAAAAGGGAAGAGCTAGGAACTTGGGGCTAGAAACTACAAGAACATGAAAGCCCAGGAGGGCAAGGTTAATTCTACGAGTTCTACAAGGTCATTTCTAGCCAGTAGGTCACTTCAACATTGCATTGCATCACTTTCATGTGACACATTTTTCTCCTTGTAACCTTCCTCTTGTCACACTTGGTTGATCCTTTGGATCTCGTCCATGACATTAGTAATTTCTCCCGAATGACTAGGAACAATGCCTCGGCCCCCACACTGTCCTGCAAAATGGAACTGTTCACTTTCAAGAAGGACAGGCAATCTAACAGAAAACCACTCTGTCTTCAATAACTGGGCTGCTATTTTTGTAGTACTCGATTCCATTCAATGCCTAGCCTGCTGCTGACTCTGAATTGCCATTAGAAACAGAATAAACAATGATAAGAGTTTTTTTTCCTACTTTTTAACTATTAAATCATTTTATATTTCACACTTCTCATTTTTTTTCTATATAGTATGTCCCAATTGCAGGTTAGGTGGGTGATTTTACAGAGCTACACAGAGCTGGCTCTTGGGAAATCCAAAAATCAGAATGATGTGGATTTCCTAAGAAAGGAATCATCTTAAAATACAGGTAGGACTGGTGGACTTCTACATTTACTATGAATGTAGGGCTGATATAATAATGAATTGCACTGGTATTCTTTAGAATTAGAAGCTCTTTACTCTGGATAAAATAGAGCATTATGGCTGGTCTGGTGTATCTGTTTTCCAGGCTTGGCCCAGACCAGCATACTCCTAGCAGAGACAGAGCAAGGATAAAGTGGGATGCAAGCACTTTCTTACTAGAAAGGGGAAAAACACTTTTCTGTTTCCACTCCCATCCCCGCCCCAGCCTAATAATGCACCAGATCAAATTTAAACCCATGTTCCTGAAATGGCAATGAAAGAATGAACGAAGTCATTTAATTAGCCACCTTAATAACGATGGGAAAGGAATCAAAACTACAAGTCTAAGCTGGATGGAGGGGCCAGGGGAGCATGAAGCCTAATCTAGGAGAAGTGTCCTGGCCTGGCTAGAACAGCTATCACACCAGGGTTATTTGGGCAAATAGGCTGCCTTTTAGCTCTTAAGAGCAACAACAAGACTCACCTCACCAGACCGTCAATGAAGTTCACAACTTGTTCTCTGAGGACTTCAAATTTGGTCTGCTTCTTACTTGTTCTTCTTAACTCCTTCATTTCCAGTAAGGACTACGGATGGAAGAACATAACTTTTCTGGTGACTGAGACAGCAAATCCCTCCGAGGGGAGCTCTGCTGCTCACGCAGAGGCAGCAGATGCCTCTGCCCTCGGACAGGATGTGCAGAGACAGAACCAGATCAAAATGGGCTGTGTTTCTTTTTTATTTTTAAGGACTGGAAAGAATCTCTTCTCCAAGGTGTTTTGCTTAAAAAAATACCAAGTTCCTTTTCAAGGAAAGAGGAAAAGGGCAGCTTGCTTCATCACTAAATTATCCACAGGGAGAGTGCTCATTAGTTCATTTAAGAAAAGGACTTACAAGAAGAAGAAGAAGAAAAAAAAGAAAAAAAAAACCAAAACCCTTGCTCTTTGGCCACACTAATAGAACAGACTCCATTTGCTTTATTTTGCTTAGATTGATACTTTATTCTACATTGATCATAACTTGGTATCATGGTGCAAAGAAGGTTCTTTACTTTGACAACCAAGATCTTAAAGTTAGAACTATCTGAAAAAGACTATACTAGATACACTGAGGCTCAATTTCTGCTCCATATGCATTTTTTTCAAATTAAGAAAAGCATCTAAAACTAATGAGTTAGGCTCCTTTGAATCTCTCAATTTGATTAAACAGAAAAACAAATACATCAGATAAATAATCCAGGTTCCTTTTTGTAACCATGTTCCCATTTTCCTTTATTACTATTTAATTGTCTCTCTCTCTGGGGCTATAGGAAAGTTTCCACCTATGTTGGCTAGTAAATTCCAGACTTCCTACATGGAGAATGAGGATAGCAGTATGGGATAAACAGGATGTTCAATTTATAAGTGAGTTACAAAGTCTGCTTTGTTCCTACTTGTGGTTTGAAAATGAAAACAAAAACATCCAGGCAGAGCTAATCTAGAGCACACGGGAGCATCACGGCATGTGGCTGGAAGGAAAAGAAAGCGATCTGACCTTCTGAAGATGATAGAGGTCTGTCTTCTGAAGCCCCTTTGACTGTGACCCAGGCGTATCTTCTTCCTCTTTGGCTTCTGCTTTTAATATACAACCAACATACAGCAGCTAAGGTAAATCCACTCAAGAACAAACAATTCTACTACTCCAAGGGAAATAAAGTTTCATCCTTTTTTTTTTTTTTTATGTGGCAAGGGATCAATGTGCCATCAGATAAACGATTTCTTCCAGAAGTTTAAGGTCAATAAATATTACATAAGTTGTGCTGCAGAGAGGTCTTCAAAAAACCAGCTATGGAACTTAAAAAATGTGACCACAATGAAAACAAAACAAAATATAAACAAACACCCCTAAACCAACAGAAAAAGCTTCCAATCTTTGTGCTGCTGTAATAGCTTTTAAAAAACAAACAAACTGAAATCATGTTCCTTTGATTATGCTACGGCTGTAAACAATACAAACCTATACCCTGGCAAACATGGGCTCGATCTTCCAATTCACTGTACCTGACACAACACTATTTAATGGAAGAGGGTAGTGCACAAAAGTTCTGAAATAATCTAAAACACAAAATGCATCATGGTTCTTTAGCAAAGGAACAGAAAACCATATCTGATAAAAGGTATATCTGTGTTTCCAGAGAACATGAGGCTTTAACAGGCTCTTCCTGGTGCAGGGCAGGTTTGGGGAACTTCACACTCAAATGGTTTATTTGGCCAAATCTAAGACAGGAGGATGCAGCTGGAGAATCTGCCTTGTTCTCAAAGAATAAATTTCTTTTTAGCTATGGATAATTCTTGGCCCAAGAAAGACATGACTTAACATTAAAACAGCTAATAAATTCTTTGTCCCATTTCATTAACATGTAGCAGAGACTTAAAAATAAATCTGATATGACAGTCTGACCTACTTAACCCTCCAAATGTAATTTTAGACCCAAACTGTAGTATGTAATAACTGTCAAGGAAACAGAGATCGCATATCATCAAGTATTTCTACTTGTCCAATACGAGGGGTGAGGTTAATTTCACTGTGTTGTTAACAATGTGTCACTTTTGAAAATAGAGAAGCACATTTATTCAAGACACTGATTTCACTTCAACTTGTAAAATACTGTGTTTTTCAGACTGTTAATCATCTTAATTTCCAACCTTCCCATTTTTAAAAACTACATTCCTTTATTTAGCATTAGCACATCACAGAATTTATTCACTAGCTTATGCTACAGAAACTTTAATTAAAATTATAATATCTGCAGTTTCATTTTACAAAAATCCCTAGGTCCAATTCTGTAAAAGACTGAAATTTACCTAATTTATCTTATATTCTTCTAAGTCTTTTACCCTATTTAGATACTTAAGGGTGGCCCCTGACTGTCCCAGTGACCATTAATTAGGTGGCATTTAAACTGTGAAATGGTGAGGAAAAAAACAATGAGCTGGTGGTTAAGAAAAAGGTGGGCTGTAGGCTGGGAGCCACCCTGTCCAGCTGTGAGATCTCAAGCAACTTACTTCCTCTTCCTGGGCTTTAGTGTCTGCTGCAGCTGGACTCAGGAATCTCCATGAGACCAATTTCCAGCCCTATACAATTTTTATGATTTGAAAATGGTTCAGCCACACTGTCATGCAAATGCACCGCAGAGCACTGCCCAACTTGTCCTGTGTGGCGGCTCCTCCTCAGGCTCCAGCCATTCCAGTCGAGCAAACTGGCTCTTTCCTCTTCCACTGGCTACGTACTCATTAGGTACCTAGCACTGCAGCTATGGAGGGATTTCAGCAAAAGCAGTTTCCTAAATCCAAAAGATTTTTAAGACAAAGGAACACTTGCCAAACACAGAAAGGATTGAGAAGGACATCCCATGTGAAATCTTTTCACCACATTCAATCTTGGTGCTTATACACCAAGCTGCCTCTTTTCTCCAAACTGTGTTAAAAATTGCCTTCAATAGGGGAAAATAAAAAGTGCACGGTCATTTTGTTTGTTCTACCAAAAGAGTACTTTGGTGCTAGAAACAGAGCAAGAGCCCAGGAAAAGTTAAAGATCAGTATCACCCAGGGAGCCCCACCTCAGAACAAAGATGTCCTGTAGTTTCAGAGAGCAGAACAGGCTACCTGTGCTCAAGCGGGCACCCCAGCACCCGACAAATGACGATCCTGCGGAGGCCACGCAAAATGAACCGTGCCCTCCAATACTGAAATGCCAGGGGCCGCAGTTCATTTAGGACTGAAAGAGTAAGCTTTGTAAATCTGATTAAAGCAAGCCTCATGCATATCTTGGTAATCAGCATACCAATAAGCCTCGCTGCTGTGAAAGCAGTTCATAGCTATTAATTTTCAGGCTTTCATATGATTTATGCAGTGTTTTTGAAATCTATGAAGAACTTGATGAAATGCTAAAGAAAAAGCATCTAAAAGGAGCCCTCAATTATGATGCCCTGTTACTCTCTCCAATCCTTTTGATTTCTTTTTGTTGCTTTTTTTTTTTTAAAGGTAAGTCCTCCAAACAATCCATCCAGAGAAAGAAATTTTTTTTCCTGCTCATTTGCTGGTTTTCATTTTTTAAAACAAATCTGGAAGAGACCCATTTGGCCTAGTTGTGGTTGTCAAGATGTGATATTCTGAGGCTTGGTATACTGACTGATCACGAACTATGTTATCTCTCCATCTCTCAGCACATCAGAACGTGGGGTTTTCCATGTTATTTTAGTTAAGTGACTGTCATAGCCAGTAGAACTGGCAAGATATTATATTCTCACCATCAAGGCTCTGAAACTGGGCCAGGAACTCTTCTATTTTCTTTGCTGAGCTGCCAAGCTGCTTTTCAGAAGAGGACTTAAAAACCTTGAAACATTTCTGAAGTATGGATATCAGTTCATCCTTTGCCAACATCCTAGAACAGAATCAGTGACAGGAGATGTAATATAACTGGAAAATTAATATACTTAACACTGTCTACACAGTAAATGTTTCTGGCCAGAAGAAGATGGTGCAAATCCTTCATTAGTAGCTAACAACTTTTTTGGGAGAGATTTTCCTCAATGTATGTGATAATCATGAGCATTCGGAAAAGTTCTCATGATAAAGCTCAACTTGGAAAATTTACGAAGATCTGGGTTCATCGCCTGGCTCTGGCACTTACTATGTTTATAATATAGAACAGGTGACTAAACATCTTTCATCCTTGGTTTCCTTGTCTATAAAATGGAAATAGGAACTCATACATTTCACAAATTAGATGGAGGCTTAAGAATTCAATGAGAAGATGCATGTGGACAATCCAGCACAGAGCTTATCACACTTTAGGCATTTAAGGTTAGTTTCCCTTTTCTTCAGATCTACACTATATAAATAAGAGCCAAGAAATGTCTGCTGAAGATATAACACTCATGCTACATGAAAGCCTGTTTTAAATGACCAAAAAATATCATAATGATTTTTTATTATTGCCACTTTAGCTATGCTTTACATCACCTATGGGCTTTATGAACATCAGTCAGTAAATCCACTGAACTTTAAACAAGTAGGCAATTCTCCTTGTTTTACAGCACAGGTAGAATGACTGTGTAACTCATTCAAGGCCACAGAGGAAATCTTTGTTAGAAACAGAGAAGGAACACAGATACTCTAAAACTAAGATCCTATTCTCAGAGACATTACTTACAGGATCTCTTCCCCTAAGATCATATTCAGTAACAGATGAAAGTACGATGATAAAAAGATCTTATATTTATCATGAAGAAACAGACAGACAAATCCAGAATCTGGGCCATTCTGTAAGACAACTATCTTTGACATGTTTCATAATAAAAAAACTTGGGGAAAATACTACTACTACTGAGTTAGAAAAAAAAATAATAAAGCTAAGTAGATTGTGATTACCTAGAAATTAAGCTGGTTACTTCAACTAAAAGTAAAACCCAGACAAACCAAAAACCAAAACCAACCCCAAAACAAATGAAGAAAACAGTCATACAGTCAATACATATGGAAACTGGTAGAAGTGGACAAAAAGTAAATTTTCTCCAGTTTTAAGGAAAAATATTTTCTCTTCCTCTTTCTACAACAATGAAATAATCATTCAAAGTATAATCTGTGTGACTGAAAGGCATTTAATAGGTCAAAGAAACCTAAGCCAACACACTTAATTCTTGATTTTTGAGGTTACATAAAACTTCTGGCCTTCTATCGCCCAGATGGAGTCAAACTATTAAGAGAGTTAACTCAAAGTCAGATACTCTTGAACAATGTGTCATACCTGACCTTTAGCCCTACTCAAACAGACAAGCTCAGCACTTCCAGGGTCCAAGGACTCATAGCACAGGCTTGCTGGAAGGACAGAGGCTGAGGAGGTCTATTATTCATTTTCAGGATGGAAGAAAAAGTGGCACTATGTCATAAAATTTTGAAAGCAAATGTTATTAAGCATACCTCTCAATGTGGCAGTTGATTGGAAGGGACAGATCTGTCATCCCGGGTTTAAACTTCCAGGGACTCCGACAATTATCACTCTTCGTATTCTTAGCCAAATACTATGTTCTTATTTTTCCAGAGTAACAAACAATCTTACACTTTCCCAAGTACTCTCAGATTTAATATAAAACAAGAGTCGAAATAAGGCTGATTAGAGCTAATAATGTGATCAACTCAATAAAGTTATTAATGAAAAACTTTCAGTTAGATTTTACATACACACAAAGAACCAACAAAGATTCCTGCTACCATCACTATTATTCAACAGCACCTAGAAAGCATTTTACAACAAATTAAGAAAAAAGAAGTTGTGGCACCAACATCAGAAAGGAAGAGATATATTTTTTGAATATGATATGACTGTAAGGTTAGAAAGTCTTAAGAGAACGACGGAAGTATTAAAGAGTGTAACAGTGTGTGTGAACAGTATGTCCACACACATTAATACCTTACATTTACCTGTAACCAGTATTTTATACTGAACTGAAAAAAGAACATGTTCAAAATGGCAACAAAAACTACAGAACATATGTGTAAGACACCAAAAAATGAAAGCCCTGAATAAATAGACATTTCAAGTTTTAATGCTCAATGTCATAAAAATGTAAGTTCATTCCAAATTAACCTATATTTTTAAACACTTTTTGAAACAAAATTCCAGTGGGTATATTTTAAAAGCCCAGTCAAGTTATTCTAAAATTTATCTGGAAAAGTAACTGCTCCTAAAAAAGAGGAATAATGTGTGTATACTTGAGTGTGTGTAATGGGGCTATTAATATGTTAAAAGGTATAAGCTATAGTGATTAAAATCAGATGATACTTGTATAGGAATAGATGGGCCAACAGAAGGGAGAAAGAGTCTAGAAAGAGATCAAGGTCTATGTGAGAATTTGGCACATGACACAATGGTAGCATTTCAAATCAGTAGGGAAGAGATGGGGAGTACTGGAAATAACAAGTTTGAAAAAAGTAGATCGCTACCTCAATATATTTCAGAAAGAATAAAAATATGAGTATGGTGTGGGTGTGGGGGAAGAATTAGCCCATCAATCATGAAATACTAGAAGACAGAGATATTTAAGTCTGATAACATCCAGCACCAGCAAGAGTGCAGGGAAGCAAATACTGACAAACTGTTGGTGCAGCTGTACTTTGGTACAACAGTGTTTGTATCTTAGACTCAGAAAGTCAATGTATTTATTTTGTGAAAATAATTATACTAATGTGCAAACACATAACCTCAGTGATTACTGTTTGTAAAAATGCAGAATTAGAAACAACCTAACCATGTATCAAACAAAGGACTAATTTAAGAGTTATACTCAAGGGATATTACATAATGGTGATAAACAATGAAGTAATACAGGGGGTGACAGCTAACATTTATATGCACACGTATATATACCAAGTGTCATTTGACCCCCACAACACTGTATGATACAGGTTCTACTATTATTCCCGCATAAAGAGATAAGAAAAACAGAGGCACAAAACTTACAAAACTTATCCAGGGTCTGGTAATTGGCAAGGCTGGGATTTGAACCTAGTCTGTCTTGGCATCCATGCACTTCCCAACCATGTTATACTGCATCTTGAGACCCAGTATCCATGGTAGAATATTAGGTGCAAAACAAGTAACTACCATGACAAAACCAATCAAATAGACAAATTCAAAAAACAAAAGAATGCAAGTTGTGAAATATCATATATAGTACGATTTAATATGTTTGTGCCTGGAAAAAAGTCTGAAAGTACAAATTGCTAAGAGTGAATGACTGGCTTTCAAAGCTATATAACACAAGGGGTAATAGCAGAAAAGTACTTAAATGTTTTCATTTAGATTATCAGAGTGACTCCAACATGCACTTTGGACAAACCAAACTTAACTGACCAAAATTAACTGAAAACCACTAAACAATGAAAAATTTAATTTATCACCCAAAGTTTGTTATATATAGCAGCCCAAATAGAAAACTAAGGATTGAGTCTGGCCACTAGACCAGCATTTTTCAAACAGGGTTTTCAAAGTGGGTTTCAACCATTAGTCAGTCATGAAACCATTCACTGATTCAGTGAACATTTACTGAATAAGTAAGCACCAGGCATTTAGGATACACCTCAGTGAACCAAAAAGCCCTGTCCTCATGAAACTTACATCCTAACAGGTGGGGTGGGGACGGCGCAGAGACAAGAAATACTGTCTAGCTCATATTACTATGTGTATGTTAAAAATTGATATAATGCAAAAATACTGAGTGGAGTAAGGGGGAAGGGTTGGGGAAAGGGCAGATAGGCTTCAACTTTAAAATGGTTATTTTAGGCCTCATTGAGAAGATGACATTTGATCAAACATGTGAAGGAGGTAAGACAGCCATACAAGAATCTAGAAGAGCTTTTCCTGGCAGAGGGAACAATGAAGGCAGAGGCCCTACAGTGAGTGTACATCTGGCCTGTTCAAGAAAACAAGGAGGCTGAGGTGGCTGGAGTGGAAGGGAGGCCGAGCAGTAGATGAAATCAGAGAGAAGAACGGAGGGCTCGTCATGAAGGGTCATTGTACAGACTCCGGTTTTACTCTGAGTGAAAACGGGAGTTTTGAGCAAAGGACTGACATTATCCGACATATTTTAAAAGGATTATTCTGACTGCTATTTTGAGAAAAAACCTGTAGGGGAGGATGTGTGGAAGCAAGGAAAGCAGGTAGGAGGCTACAGCAATAATCCAGGGGAGAGGTGACAGTGACTTGGACAATGGTGCTACTACCAGGGAGGGAAGGTGGCAAGAGGTTTGATTCTTGACAGGTTCTGAAAGCAGAACCCAAATTTTTGGCTTTGAACAATCAGAAGGATAGAGACCCTGCAGAGAGACTGTAGGTTTCAAGGGGAAGATCAGGCATTCAGTTTTGAACATGTTTACTATGAGATGTGCATCAGATATCCAAGTGGAGGTGTAAATAGGCAGGTGAACACAGAAGTCTGGCACTCAGGAGAAAAGTATGGGCTTTCGGTTAAGCCCTGGGACACCGAAACGTTAGGATGTTAGGGAGAAGAGAAACCACCAGAGAAGACTGAGGGGGAGGAGCATGCACTGAAGTAGGAGGAAAACCAAGAGATTCTTGGGCCTGGAAGTCATGAAGGAAGCAGTAATGAACTGTGTTAGACACTGGTAACAGGTTAATGCAAATGAAAATAAAGAACTGACCACTAGATTTAGAAACACTAAGGTCAATGGTAACCTTGGTCAAAGTAGTTTTAATAGAATACAAAAACGAAATCAGCTGAAGAGAGGAGAGAGGAGGAACTGGACACAGTGTGACAATGCTTTCAATTTTTGATGGATTCCATCTAACATTTTGCTTTAAAAGAAATAGAATAAATTTGAAAAGAATATACAGTTGTCCCTCAGTATCCATGTGTGATCAGTTCCAGGACCCCTGCAGATACAAAAATCTGAGGATGCTCAAATCCCTTATATAAAATGGCATAGTATTTGTATATAACCTATGCACAGTCTTCCTAATACTTTAAATTTTCTCTAGATTACTTATACAGTGTAACCTAATACAGTATAAATATTATTTAAATAGCTAGCATGTAGCAAATTCATGTGCTTTTTTTTTCTGATTTTTTCAAAATTCTTGATTTTTTTTTTTTTTTAACATTTTCAATCTGTGGTTGGTTGAATCCATTGATGTGGAACTTGCAGACACAGAGGACGAACTGTATCAAAACTAGATGTCTGAAAACCAGCACACTAGATGACTTTAAAGGGAAAGGAAAAACAAACACATCTAAGACAGGCCACATTAATGCTGAAAAAGCTATTTATTTTTAACCAACTTGATTAAATGATTATATCACTCTCAGGTAAATGGTTCAAAAAAAGCTTGTGATACTTAATGTGTTAAAAAGCTTTATAGGTTGTTATATTTAAAAAAAAAATTCCCTTAACTAAGACAGAAAGAGAATGATTTAGCAATCATTAAAAGCAACCATCCTGCAGGGCAATGAGTGTTCTGCTTCATCATGCAGAAAGCCAGTAATTTCTGGTTAAGTACTGATTATATAAATGTCTGAATGAGAACAGGCTCTAAGGAGAAACTGGCCAATCCATGGCTAATGCAAAGATCTTCTGAATAATGCGTTCTCAAGGTCTAAATAGACACTACCATCAATAAAACAGCTCTGAAAAATATTCAAAGACTCAAACCTGCAAATATATCAATAAAGACTAGAAGAAAACAAAACAAAAAGGCTTTAAAAAATTCAGAGATTTTCTTCAAAGACAACACAACAAAGCAATCACATGTGATCATAACAAGCAAAACAGAAACCAAAAATACGCACAATTCCTTCTAAGCCTTGGTAGTTCATGTTAGAGGCCACTTCCTCTGAGAAACTGCTTGACCTCCCAAAACAGAGGTTAACTGCTCAGTCTGTCAGTTCCTTGGCACCGTACACCTCACCCAACACAGCACTTTTACTTTGTACTGTAACTCCTGTCTACTTACCCACCTTTACCTCCCACTGGGCCAAAACTCACTGTAGGTAAGAGCCAGGGGCATCTTTGTCATCAGGTCAGTGGCTCCACAAATCAAGCATTAAAAAATTATTTTTTGAATGGATGAACAAGGCAATGGCTATGCATTGGTAAAGAATTTGATAACCTCAGGTGAAGAATAGTTTCTCTAGTCTCAAATTGGCTCCTGTAGGGGAGTACCTGAAAGTCACGGTGCCCTCTGTGGAACAACAACATGCTTTTTTTTTTTTTATGTAAAAATGAATAAATTTAATTTTACCATATGGTTAGAAACAAACTTAGGAAGATAAAATATATACAAATTTTACTGACACACTACAAAAGTACAACCCTGAGTTCAGAAGAACTAAAAAAAAGTTGTCTAACTTTGATCAGCTATTTTTGATTTTTTTTAAATTAGTATTTCTTAGCAACCTATCACTTTAAAAGTAGCAGAGTAGTAGTAGGCATTAAATGTTTAATAAAGAAAACCTTAAAATACAAATTCAGACTATTTTGTTTATGAGATAAAAATCATTGCTCACTATTAGTAGTGGAATACCTTAGTCCAGTTTTGGAACCAATGTAAGATCAACTGCCTAATGCTATCCAGCTTCTCCACAAAGACTTTTCTCTTTTTCTTTGATGGCTTCATTTTTCCCTCAATTTTTTTGTACCTCCTTCTTACTCCCTTTTATTTTCTAGAACAGTGTTTCTCGAAGTGTGGTCCCTGGATCACCTGTCCATGAGGTAAAGTGCTTGTTAAGTGCAGATTCCTGCTGACCACCACACCCAAGTTCCAAACAGTCAGACTTAGAATCTTTGGGGGGAGTGCAAAAATCTACACACCTCAGCTGATTCTTACGCACACAAAAGCCTGAAAACCATTACTCCAAAAACAGTGACTCTTAGCAACTTCTGCTTTAAAATGAGCTTCAATAATTCAGCTGTTTGTCTGATTTTACCACAAGCCTACAGAAAATTGTGAAGGATCTGATACGATGCAAACTCAGGGTTAGCAATCCCTGTTCTAAAAGGAATCATATTTTAATGGTGCAGTCCCATGGCTTCTGCATAGACAAATCTTGACCATCAAAAGTTAAATTATTGCTATTTGGGAAGCATCCCACAGACTGTGGAACAGTGTCCTTTTTCATGACTAGATCTTTAAATATCATCTAAAGTTGATCTACAAGGTCAGGAAACAATGCATTATTTAGATTCCAAATCTGTGGTCTCTTTCAACTAAGCTAAAGTGATCAAATGTTAATATTACTTGGGTCATGTTTTTTTTAACTCAATGAAAGCTGAGCTGACCTGCTAATATATTACTGTTAACTCAAAAGTCTTATTCAGACGTTAGAATAATCTCTTTCAGCTTAAAGTAAATTCCTTCAGCTATCAATCAACTTAAATTTACAAATCTGTTTCTGTAGCAAGCTCATAAGGTTACAATCGGGACAAGCAGACCAGACACTGTGGCTCCTTTCATTTATGTCCACCCCCTGTGCCAAGATGACTAGTGTCAAGATGGGAGGCACGGTGTGAGTCCACAGAAGCTTGCTCTGCTGGCTCATTTAAAAATTTTGGGTATGCTCTGAACATGGACTACTGGCCACAAACCCATATAAATTTCTTTTTATACCACCTCTCAAATAATTGGAATAGGGCTGAAACACTGACTGAACTTTAAAGATTCGGATTTAAATTCTAGCTCTGCCAACTGCAGGTAAGTCACTCCATGTTTCTGGCTTTGGGTTCCTTATTGCGGAAAAAAATTGGTAACTCTAGATGAGTGATTCTCAACTGACAGGGTGCGGGGGGCAGCAAATTATCCTAAAAAGAGGGGCACACTTTTCACTACCCACAATCCAAGAATCATTGCTGTAGTCATCCACTGCTCCTGCTGTGAAAGGGCAGCATCCTTCAGGGCCAGCTGATTCATCAGGTTCCTGTAAGTTGAGGACTTTATGATTTATGTCAACCCTTAAAACCTCATTACTGAAGCATGGTTTTTTGAATTTGAAAAGTTTGAAAAATTCTTGACCTAGTGTTTGAGTTTTAGATGACTGCTTTGACATTTTCTCCAATAGAAAGATAAAAATTTCCTCTTAATGTCTTTCACAGCTGACCAGGAAAAGCCACTCACCTAGTTCACTGCTGAGTTAGCATAATTTTTACCCCTTCCTGTTCCCAAATGGTGTTTTAACTTAAATATATCCTTATATAATGATACATGGTTGAGTGAAAATTAACCAGCTCATATCCTTTACAGCAATGTGATCTTCATGCTCTAAGAATTAACTGAAGGAGGAAAGGTTACGGAAGACATGAAAAACCACTGCACACCTGCCAAATTATGACATACTCTAAAGGAATACCTGCATGCTCTCCACACATCAGTGTCTGTTGCCTACATTTTAAAATTACTATGAGATAAAGTTCTATAAGTCTTTTTCCATTCATGAATACATGACATTTTCCAACATTACAAATTCCTTTTAATTGAGATATAATTGACGTATGTTAGTTTTATGTGTACAAGATTCAACGCATGTATATACTGAGGAATGATCACAGTAAGTCTAGTTAACATCTGTTCTCACAGCTATAATTTTTTTTCTTTTAATGAGAACTTTTAAGATCTACTCTCTTAGCAACTCTCAAATACACAATACAATATTACTAACTATAGTCACTATGCTGTACATTACATCCCCAGGATTTCTTTATTTTAACTAGAAGTTTGTACCTTCCGACCACTATCACCAATTTGGCCCACCCCCCACCTCTGGCAACCACCAATCTGTTCTCCATATCTATGAGTTCAGTGTTATAGCAGGATTTCCTTTTTTTTTTTTAATTTCTGAACAATATTCACACACATTCACACATACCCATCTTCCTTACCCATTCATTCACTAATGGACACTCCAGGTTGTTTCCATGTCTTGATCACTGTAAACAATGTTATAATAAACATAGGAGTAGAGATCTCTTTTTGAATTAGTGTTTTCATTTCCTTCTGATAAATACCCAGAAGTGGAATTGCTGGGTCACATCGTAGCTCTATGTTTTTTCTGAGGAAACTCTAAACTGTTTTCCATAAAGGATGCACCAATTTACATTCCCACCAAGAGGACATAGGGTTCCCTTTTCTCCACATCCTCACCAACACTTGTTATTTCTTGTCTTTTTGATAACAGCCATTCTAACAGGTGAGATCTTACTATGGTTTTGATTTGCATTTCTCTGATGATTAGTGATGTATAGCACCTTTTCATGAACTTGTTGGCCATATGTATGTCATCTTTGGAAAAATGGCTATTCAGATCCTCTGTTCATTTTTTTAATCAGCTTTTTTTTTCTATTGAGTTGTGTAAGTTCTTTATATATTTTAGATATTAACCTATCATCAGATATACGATTTGCAAATATTTTCTCCCATTCTGTAGGGTGCCTTTTCATTTCATTGATGGTTTCCTTTCTGTGCAGAAGCTTTTTAGTTTGATGTAGTCCCACTTGTTTATTTTTGCTTTTGTGCCTTTGCTTTTTGTGTCAAAGCCAAAAAAATCATCAAGACCAATGTCAAGCAGCTTACTGTTTATGTTTTCTTCTATTTTTATGGTTTCAAGTCTATGTTCAAGTCTTTATTCACTTTTGAGTTGATTTTTATGTGTGGTGTAAGATAGTGGTCCAGTCTCGTTCTTTTGCATGTGACTGTCCAGTTCTCCCAACACCAATTACTGAAGAGACAGCCCTCTCCCCACTGTATCTTCTTGGCTCCTTTGTCTTAAATTAAGGCCCATGTAAGCATGGGTCTATTTATGGGTTCTCTATTCTGCTCCATTCATCTATGTGTCTGGTTTGATGCCAATACCATACTGTTTAGATTACTACAGCTTTGTAACATAATTTGAAATCAGGAAGCATGATGCCTCCACCTGTGTTCTTCTTTCTCAAGACTGTTTTCGCTCTTCAGGGTCTTTAGCAGTTCCAAACAAATGTTAGGAATTAAGTACTTTTTAATGGTCATAAAATATTTCATCAAGTAGATCTATGGTTATATACACATATCAGTTTCTAGACAAAAGAGATTTTTCAGAAATACTGCCTTTAAGGTGATTCTTAACAAAAAATTTCAAATTGGAAATGTTAGTAGACGATGTTTCTAACACTACCTATTTTTTCTTTCCAAAGTAACATTCAGTGATCATTTTAACCTTATCTTCTCTCATGACTTGAAATGTCTGAAGACAGGTGACAAGAACGTCTGATTTCCTGAATTCAGATGATTCCTACTTAGAATGCCTAAACTGACAAGTGCTCCTGACTTTTTGTCCACATCTAAACTGTACAAAGGAAAAAAGAATTCCAGTTTGGAGGGTGCCAAGTTCCTTTCTTATAGTTCCCAGACTCGCCTATCCTTGCTGTAGCTGTTATATTTGATCCTTAGTGTTTTTTATATTCATATATTTCTGATCTAAGCTTAGCAAAATGACTGAAGCTTTGCTTTCTTTTTATTACTTCTGCTTCACTCAGATCCCCAAATTCCTATTTTAGATCTTAGCAAAGAAGAGTGGAAAGTACAACAGCTTTGAAGTCAGACCTGAATTAGAATCCTAGTTCCATCACCAGCTAAGAGATCTCAGGCGAATCACTTAAACCTTATCTATGCTTCCGTTTCCTCAGCTGTAAGGTGTGTCTGCAACAAAGGTATACTTGAGTATTAGACTGGAAAACGTACTGAAAGTGCCCAAAACAGTCTGGCACACAGCAAGCCTTCATAAACTCTGGTCACTACTGCCCAGTAGTATATACCACTGTGACTACAACTCATGTTTCCTTAGCCTAGTTTGGAATTGGCATTCTTGATCCTTGATTTGTACCCCAAGATTACCAGTGCCTGGGAGAAGCAGAAGGAAAAGAACGAGTCCCCTTCTGACAAAGGAATCTATGAATTTAGAAAATACCCAACTGGAAAAAGACAACAATCACTAATTACGAAGGTTAAAGAGGAAACACAGCAAGAATCAACTGGGTGTTTGAGATATAAGCATGCTGACTTGAATAGAAAGCAAAAGAAGTTGCAGAAACATTCCCACTGAAGTACATAAATACACAGAAATCTCTTATTGGCATTTCAAAAAATGAAATAAAACACAGCTTCTCAGTGGCAATCTAGTTTCCATGGGGAGTTATTTTTCCAGATAGCATAAAATTAGTTTCCTATCTTAAGCTGCACCTGCTAGATTACTAACATTTGTATTATTAAGTCTCTGGACTTAAAGTACTTTCAATATGAATGTTCCTCCTACTGTGCCCATCTGTTCTTTTCTTTTGGCCCCAGGGGAAGCCAAGACTTAATAAATATTCAGTTCTCAGACTTCTTTGTGATATTTTCATATAAGCATTTATATCCACTGAGGAAAATTATAAGACTCTGCAGAAACTTAAGTCACACTTGACTTTCCTTTTCTCACTATCCAAGTGGTCATTATTTCCATGAAAGGCTAAGAAGTCACCACAGATAAAAGAAGGAAAGCCAAGAAAACAATCATAACTTTAAAAGGTAAATCTGTCAGGGATAATAAGTGATCTTTGATAATTCATAATAACACCAAGATACCTCATTTATTCATATAATATTAGATACATAATTTATGACTTATCCAATGTTAATGTAGACAAATCCAGTTCGGGGGGGAAGGCATCAGTCACTGCCTACTGGTAGTGGCTCTCCACTAAGGTCAGCAGTGACCTCCTTCACAGGATGCACTGCACCCAGTGATGCTACTCCTCCACCCAACCAGGTCAGGGCCAAGTGAGCGTGCTTTCCACGGCTACCTTCCCTACCATGCTACCAAGCTGGCTGGATCAAAATGATCCACACCTAAGTTCTCCTTGTGTGGTGTCAATATTTGACAACACAAACACTCATTTTACTTAAAAAATCACAAGTTCAAAAACAAGGGAAAATCAGCAAAGAAATGGATGGTTGCTGCATTAAAAACACCATAAGCTGCAAACATAAATTCAAGATATATATAAATATTAGATACAACATGGCCTCTTATGAAACTCCTTGGCAGGCAGAGTTCCGGAGGAAGGTGTTAACTTATTGGCAGGCTTAGAGCAGACAAAAAAGATAAAAAACAAACTACCTCAGCAGCTGCAAGGCTGACGCATACTCCTCTGAATCCCACACGTTCTTTTCTAAACATGTGCAGTATAGCTCTCTGATCTGTAAGTGAACAGCACACTTGTGAGGAACCAAAAGTGATATACTAAGTTTGCATATTATTAGCTTGGCAAAATTATAAAATGTAAAGACAAAAATAATCATGTTATTAAAGACAGCCATTTTCCGGAGATGACAACAGACCTGGCACATATCACATGGACCAGGCATTTACATAAACCACCATTCACATAAAAGCAAAATGAAACCATACTGGTATTGGGTGATCTCACTCATTGGTCACTTTGCAATAAGAAAATTCTAAAAATGATACCGTGATTATTTAAAGGAAGGTTTAGTGGCAGAAAACATCTTATAAACAAGTCATTCTACATACATTTTACTTGTTCTCTAAACCTCGGAGTTAAGAATGCAAAGATTCAGGAACACAGAATTCTCCCATTTCATCCACTCTACAAACGGTTCATAGGTTCAGGTTATGACACAAAGGCCAGCAGAGCATAATTCTGCAAGAAGCAGAAGTACTGCTTCCCTTTAGTTCTGGGCAAGGTCAACCCTTATTAAGCGGTCTCAGACAGATTCCTTTTCCCATTTCCCTAAAGTGGAGGATCAACTCTCAGTGTAAGTGACCAAAAAGTGTTAAAGAAAAAAAGTTAAAACTCATTAGCACACATACATCGCAGGGAAAGCAGCACCACTTGGATTCATGTGGTTGTTTCTCGTTGTGACCATTAGAACAAAACACACTGTTTAAATTACCAATAATGTGTTCAGCTGGAATGGATTCAGATTGCACACTCACTGCAAGACTTGGATCCATTTCAAATTCTAATGTCTGAATGCTACCAAACTCAAAGCAAAAAACCACTAATATTCCCACTTTATAGATTCCAAATGAGTAAGTTGTGGTTACCTGTCGACCCAATGGGTACTTGGGAAGAGAAGAGGTGAACTGATGAAGATATCTCAAAACCAGGAAGTAATTCTTATGGTAAACATGCAGGTTTTCTAGTAATGATTGTGTTTCCTCCTAAAAAAAAAAAAAAAAAATCATCAAATACATTATAAATATGTAAGTCAGCAATTAAAAGAATATAATAATAAAATCTAATTTATGGATATATATTTAATTTCTGGAAAACTGATGAGAGAAGATTCAGAATTACAAATTAACCCTAATTCTGAGAATTTATAATGCACACAAAATCTAGGATAAAGGCTGGATATGTTCTATTTAGTATCAAGTCTGGTGATATTTTACACACACCAAAATTAACACTGTAATTTAATTTCCTTCTATCGATAGCATTGCCATCATAATTTGGCCACCAAAATACAAGCAGGCAGAAGAGCACTTTGCTGGATGCCTGCCTGTGCCAGTCCCCTAGTGTGGACCTTAGCAAGGTATGCCCATCACCCTCTATCTCACTGGCATCAGAAGGGTGAGGAGATCCCCAGAGAGCCCAGGACCACTGTAATGAACGGTTGCTGAGGCTCCACTTACGACGTATGTATGCTTTTCTTAAAGTCCTGCTAAAGCTGTGTTTTAAAGGGAAGGAGACTGCAGAAGAAATGCTTACAAGTGATTATGATAGATCCACCTTTTTGTTGAGAATCTCCAATATTGGTTTTATTCACATTACCAATTAAGGGGAAAAAAGTGAAAAAGAGAAATCTGAAGCCAACAAGATTTATAATTTAGAATCCAACAAGTATGATAAGGGAGACAGTTTCTTAAGAAGTCTATGGGGTGACAAATCTCACAAATTAACTTCAAAAGGTTTTTCTTGGGGGGAATGGAGATTAATTTTTCTAGAACCTTCTGAAATGGCTTCGAAATTATTTTAAAACACTACATCCTATCAAGCATTTTTCAGGCCTCAAACACTTCTTTAATTTCTTATTTCTGTAACATTTTCTTAAGAGGATTATGATCTGTGACGTGGTCTTCAAATTTTTTTCTCCGATAAGAAGTCAAACAAAGGACTTTAACTACCAGATTGTCTTTTTCGCAGTAATATCGTGCAGACACCCATTATTTTCAGTGGTCAACCATGCAGAAAATAACATCTCAGATATCGATAAATTCAAGCAAATCTAACCAATATAAAGCAACAAATTTGGTATATTTTCCTAAATTCTAACTCACTTAGAAATCAATTCCTTAGTCAGAAATCTATAGGTCATTACCTCAAATTATAGGGCATATTAAAGAAAAGCTTTTTAGTATCAAAACATTTTCCTACCAGTATTTGAGTTAGTTGGTAATTTCAAAAATCTAGGTCTCCTAACAAAGAGTATTTTAATCACCAATGGGACAGTATACTTTAAGTCTATTTTCACTGCAAGCTATAATACAGAGATTGCATAAAGCCACTAACTGTTTGCCTTAATGTGTGCTTAAATAGCTTTTAAACAGGGGGAGTATTCTGGAGAAGAAGGAGTCTATTACTGAGTAATAATCATACATCATGCTGCTTGTACTACCTAATATGTTTGCTTTGTGGAGGGGCTGTTAATACAAATAACTAAGTGATACAGTAGAATGGAAAGACATCTTCACTGAATTTACTTGCATGAAAAGTGGGCAACGTGGGCAATATTGCACATTCAAGGAACTTTTATGCAAATATCCCTTGGGATAAGTGTGAGATGAGGGATACGAACATCATTTCCTCCCAGATGGTCTTAGTCCCTTCATACTTCTCACTGTGTGATTACACCCCTGTGCTGAGTGGAATTCTAGCGTTTAAAAAAATGTTTTGTTTTGTTTTGCTCCTATAACATGGCAGACTGTATCATCTGATGCCCGACTGAGGAAATGAGATTTCCGGTTCCAACACTGGAAATAAAACTGGCTGTGTTGGACTTAACTGAGAGAAGATCTGTTACACCTTTCTAAGGGATTTTCTAGAGTTAACTATGACCATCCCAGATCTTTGCCTTATGTGCTGACTTTAGAACCTAATTTCCACTGACATTTGTATTTACCTGCTTATCAGCTGCAGCAGAAAACATCACAAAAGACTAATTTAACCTCTTAATGTAAACTGTCCTCGAAGCTTTTTGTCTTACTGAGATACCTATCTACAAATGTCTTTATCTATCCAGGGCAACAATTTCTAATGCATTTTATGAACTTTTTAAAAATAAACTTAAGTCTGTAAGACGTTTTAACATATGAGAAAATTCCCCACTTGATACATTACACCAAGCAACACACTACACTCATGCAAAAACAAAGCCTGTTGAAACAGTACTCTTGTTTTCCATTCATTAAATTTTTCCTGCAGCATCTTTTCTGCAGACTAGCCACAGTTGCCATTGTTTAATTTTAAAATTGTATTTCAGATGATTCTTTTCATGCATACACTTTGCCTAGAAATATTCATTATTTCCCAAAGAAATATGTTTTCTTCTGTTCTTAAAACACGAAGACCTCTTAGTCTCTACTGATCTTTGAAACACTTACAGGAACAGAAATATTTCTCTGCTGTAAGTAAAACATGGCAGCCTCCTTGTTCCTCCTCAAACGTGCCAGACCCGCTCCAACCTCAGGTCCTTTCCGTTTGCTGCCGCTCTGCTTGGAATTCTCTTCCACCAGATTCCTGCATGGCAAGCTCTGTAACTTCTCCTTCACTCAAAACTCAACTTCTCAGACAGGCTCTTATTTAAAGCTTCGATCCCACTTCCAACGCACACTGAACTTCACATTCCCTTTGTCTCTTTTGTTGTTTTCTCCTTGGCAATTATCACTAACATAGACATTTCACCTACTTATCTTGATAGCATGTAAGCTCCATGAAGGCAGGGGTTTTTACCTGTTCTGTTCACTCCTATACTAGATTAATACCTGGCACACAGTAGGCACTCAAAAAATATTTGCTGAATGAGGAAGTACATGAATGAATGGAGGCCAACATTCAGTCTCTCTTCTAAATAAGAGCAACCACTGTTGTCTTGCTGGGTGTGGGCCAGATTTACTGATTTTTTTTAAAAGAAGACAAAAGTTTGATTTTGTGATGTAGAATTTCTCAATTTGTAATTATTGGCTCAGATTTTTAAAAAACAAAATGATAGTCCTAAAAAAAAAACCCTTTATAGCATGCTGTCAGTTGCCAGTCAGTGTGTAGTATACCCTTTTAAATCAACCTTCTCCAATGACATCAATCCTGTCATTCACTCAAAAATCATTTATGTATTATTATTTGTTCATATGATAATGCCTCTATCATTACTGAACTAGTTACTTTTTTGGAGAGGTCAATATCAATGTAAAACAAATACATACAGGAAAAGAAAACATGATCAGTAGAATTACATTTGCCATGATGCTTAGTTTTTGCATTTATTTCTCTTATTTCCACAGCATTTATCACTTTTGTGTCTAGAATGGTACGCATAGGGGTGAAGAATGAGCTCAAGAAGATTTAAAGAAAGTATGTAAAAATGACTAAATTTCTACAATTCATTTCTTTCAATCAATTCATGGATTATTAAAAGCTGGTAAAACAAACTTATATTGAATTTTAGGATTAAGAGGCATCAGCTGTCCAACAACACAGCATTTTCTCATTTATCATCTTGCTAGACGTAAACATTATTTTTCTCATTAGAGAGAAATTTTGGCTGACTGTGTGTTCCCCAGACTTGACTGATCACATAACAGCTACCCAGAGAAGAGCAAACCACGACTTTCTCCCAGCTCTCCTGCAGCTTGAGTGCTAGTCCTCTGGTGTCTCAGCCTTTTCGTCCTCCACGCTCCTTCCCTGGCATTTACATCAGAAGCACCTGATGAGCGGCTTGGATTTAAACTGCCTATTCCTGACACACTACCAGGTTAATGCCTAGCTTGTTTGATCACATTGGGTAGTTTGTTTGTACTGGTTTTCTCTCCTTCTTTTTTCCTTTTATTATCCCTCCCCTCAATAGATTTCCCCCCTCCTCCTGCTCTTCAGTTATGCCAAAAGAAACAGAAGGAGGTCAGGGCAAAGGTGAAAGGCAGGTCTCCACCAAACTCAGGGGCTAATTCTGTGCCTTTTCTTCATGAATCACCATGATAAGCATACTAAATGGTGACAAGAAGTCCTGGCTCTACCACTAACTTGCTCTTGATTTCACTTCCTCACTTCCTTTCTCTTGGCTGCAGCAAAATGAGCCTCTTCACTTGTAAAATGAACATGACTAATCAGGTTATCTTTCTAACAGTAATGCATTACAATTCCAAGAAGTTCTCAAGACTCACTTCCCACTCTCAATGGATTCTAGTTGGATTATTTGTTCTACTTCTGTAAAAAAAAAAAAAAGTCACCGGTAATTTGATAGGGATCACATTAAATCTGTAGATTGCCTTGGGCAGTATGGCCACTTTAACAATATTGATTCTTCCAATCCAAGAGCATGGGACATCTTGCTATTTCTTTAAGTCATCTTTAATTTCCTTAATCAATGTTTTGTAGTTCTCCACATATGTCTTTCACCTCCTTGGTCAGATTTATTCCTAAGCATTTTATAGTTCTGGATTATATGGAATCACGAAAGACCCAGAATAGCTAGAGCAATATTGAAGAAAAAGAACAAAGTTGGAGGAATAACCCTCCCAGACTTCAGACAATACTACAGAGCTACAGTAATCAAAACAGCATGGTAATGGTACAGAAACAGACACATGGATCAATGAAACAGAAGAGAGAGCCCAGAAATAAACCCCACAGACTTACAGTCAATTAATCTTAGACAAAGGAGGCAAGAATATAAAATAGAAGAAAGTCTCTTCAGCAAGTGGTGTTGGAAAAACTGGACAGCAGCATGTAAATCAATGAAGTTACAACATTTTCTCACACCACACACAAAAATAAACTCAAAATGGCTTAAAGAAGTAAACATAAGACAAGACACTATAAACCTTCTGGAAGAAAACACAGGCAAAACATTATCTGACATAAATCTTAGTAATGTTTCCTAGGACAGTCTATCCAGGCAATAGAAATAAAAGCAAAAATTAACAAATAGGACCTAATTAAACTTACAAGCTTTTGCACAGCAAAAGAAACCATAAGCAAAACAAAATGACAACCCACAGAATGGGAGAAAATATTTGCAAATGATGTGACTGACAAAAGTTTAATTTCCAGAATATATAAACAGCTCACACAATTTAATAACAACAAAAACAAAAAACAGCCCAATCCAAAAATGGGTAGAAGACCTAAACAAGCAATTCTCCAATGAAGACATACAAATGGCTAACAGGCATATGAAAAAATGCTCAATGTCACAATTAACAGAGAAATGCAAATCAAAACTATAATGAGGAGTGTCACTATATGCCAACAACATGTTACTATATATAGAAAACCCTAACAGGTCCACACAAAAACTACTAGAGCTGATCGAAGAACTCAGCAAGGTAGCAGGTTACAAGATTAACATTCAAAAATCAGTTGCATTTCTTTACACTAACGATGAATCAACAGAAAAAGAAAGTAAAGAAACAATCCCCTTTAAAATAGCACCCAAAGTAATAAAATACCTAGGAATAAATCTAACCAAGGAGGTGAAAGAATTATACGCAGAAAACTATAAACCATTGATGAAGGAAATTAAAGAAGACTTTAAAAAATGGAAAGATATCCCATGCTCTTGGATTGGAAGAATCAATATTGTTAAAATGGTCGCACTGCCCAAGGCAAACTACAGATTTAATGCAATCCCTATCAAATTACCCAGGACATATTTCACAGAACTAGAACAAATCACAATAAAATTTATATGGAACCATCAAAGACCTAGAATTGCCAAAGCATTACTGAAGAGAAAGAAAGAGGCTGGAGGAATAACTCTCCCAGACTTCAGACAATACTATAGAGCTACAGTCATCAAGACAGCATGGTATTGGTACAAAAACAGACATATAGACCAATGGAACAGAATAGAGAGCCCAGAAATGAACCCACAAACTTTTGGTCAACTAATCTTCAATAAAGGAGGCAAGAATATACAATGGAATAAAGACAGTCTCTTCAGCAAATGGTGTTGGAAAAACTGGACAGCAGCATGTAAAGCAATGAAGCTAGAACACTCCCTTACACCATACACAAAAATAAACTCAAAATGGATCAAAGACTTAAACATAAGACAAGATACAATAAACCTCCTAGAAGAAAATATAGGCAAAACATTATCTCACATATATCTCAAAAATGTCCTCCTAGAACAGTCTACTCAAGCAATAGAAATAAAAGCAAGAATAAATAAATGGGATCTAATGAAACTTACATGCTTCTGCACAGCAAAGGAAACCATAAGTAAAACAAAAAGACAACCTACAGAATGGGAGAAAATTTTTGCAAATGAAACCGACAAAGGCTTGATCTCCAGAATATATAAGCAGCTCATAAGACTTAATAAGAAACAAACAACCCAATCCAAAAATGGGCAAAACACCTAAACAAGCAAGTCTCCAAGGAAGACATACAAATGATCAATAGGCACATAAAAAAATGTTCAATATCACTAATTATCAGAGAAATGCAAATCAAAACTACAATGAGGTATCACCTCACACCAGTCAGAACGGCCATCATTCAAAAATCCACAAATGACAAATGCTAGAGAGGCTGTGGAGAATAGGGAACCCTCCTGCACTGCTGGTGGGAATGCAGTTTGGTGCAGCCACTGTGGAAAACAGTATGGAGATTCCTCAAAAGACTAAGAATAGACTTACCGAATGACCCAGGAATCCCGCTCCTGGGCATATATCCAGAAGGAACCCTACTTCAAAATGACACCTGCACCCCAATGTTCACAGCAGCACTATTTACAATAGCCAAGACATGGAAACAGCCTAAATGTCCATAGACAGATGACTGGATAAAGAAGAAGTGGTATATTTATACAATGGAATACTACTCAGCCATAAAAACCGACAACATAATGCCATTTGCAGCAACACGGATGCTCCTGGAGAATGTCACTCTAAGTGAAGTAAGCCAGAAAGAGAAAGAAAAATTCCATATGAGATATCTAAAAAAACAAACAAACAAACAAACAAAAAAACCAAAGCATAAATACAAAACAGAAACAGACTCATAGACATAGAATACAAACCTGTGGTTGCCAAGGGGGCAGAAAGTGGGAAGAGATAGACAGGATTTCAAAATTGTAGAATAGATAAACAAGATTATACTGTATAGCACAGGGAAATATACACAAGATATTATGGTAGCTCACAGAGAAAAAAATGTGACAATGAATATATGTATGTTCATGTATAACTGAAAAATTGTGCTTTACACTGGAATTTGATACAACATTGTAAAACGATTATAAATCAATAAAAAAATGTTAAAAAAAAAAAAAAAAAACTATGATGAGGTATCATCTCACACCAGTCAGAATGGGCATCATTCAAAAGTCCACAAACAATAATGATAGAGAGGCTATGGAGAAAAGGGAACCCTCCTACACTGTTGGTGGGAAAGTAGTCTGGTGCAGCCATCATGGAAAACAATATGGAGATTCCTCAAAAGACTGAAAATAGACTTACCATATGATCCAGCAATCCCACTCCTGGGCATATATCCAGAGGGACCTCTAATTCAAAAAGATACATGCATCCCAATGTTCACGGCAGCATTATATACAATAGCCAAGATGGGGAAACAACTTAAATGTCCATTGACAGATGACTGGATAAAGACGATGTGGTGTATTTATACAAGGGAATACTACTCAGCCATAAAAAGAATAAAATGATGCCATTTGTAGCAACATGGATAGACCTAGAGATCATCATTTTAAGTGAAGGAAGCCAGAAAGAGAAAGGAAAATACCATGTGGTATCACTCATATGTGGAATCAAAACAAAACAAAACAAAACAAAAAACAGGACACTAATGAACTCACCTACAAAACACAAACAGACTCGCAGACATAGTAAACAATCTTATGGTTACCAGGGGAAAAGGGCTGAGAAGGGATAAATTTGGGAGTTTGAGATTAGCAAATGTTAGTCACTATATGTAAAAATAGATTTAAAAAATATTTCTTCTGTATAGCACAGGGAACTATATTCAGTATCTTGTAATAATCTTTAATGAAAAAGAATATGAAAACAAATATATGTATGTATATGCATGACTGAGACATTGTGCTGTATGCCAGAAATTGACATATTGTAGCTGACTGTACTTCAGTTAAAAAAAAATCTAGTTGGGCACATAGGCACAGAGATATGAAACATTAAGAAGCCAGAGTAATAAAACTTCAGCTGTCACCTGCAAGGGATTGAATCTAGGTTTTCTACATACCACGAAGTTTAACCCTTTAAGGGTTGAGAATGTGCCACATAGCTTTAAATAAGATTTGAATAAAAAAATACAAATTAATTTTCTTAAATGAAGTATGAGGAGTCAGTCATTCATGAAATATACTGAGCACAATGTAACGTTCTGACAAGACAGGATCAAAATGAACAGCAAATCATTACTGGTAATATACAATGTAGTTAGTGTAGAGAGCATAGGACTAAAATGGACCTAATCTTAGCTATAGTGTTAGGACTTGCTTTTTTAAAAAAGCCTTTTGAAAATAAAGTGTGTGTGTGTCTGTGTAAATGACACTGGTATATATATAAAACTCACAATGACACAACTATATATGTTTGGTGGGGAAAAGGCGGTTGTTTCCTTTTCTGTCTTTAACAGGAGCAGCAGCAAGCAGTGCTGTAGGACACCTGGCTACCCGACTACAAAGGCTGAAGTTGCCTCATATCAAGTGGTTTTCTAAGCCTCTTAAAAATTATTTTTACTATTAACGTGCCACAGTATTTGAAAACCCCATTTCTGATTTCTCAAACATTAATAAAAGGCCTCATCAGCTTATACCAATTCTTCAATCAAATGTAGAAAATTGTGGGCTTTGGCATCAGGCTTGGCTGTTAATGCCAGATCTTCCATTTGCTAATTGTGACACTTCAGGTAGGTAAGTTACCTACTCATTTTGTGACTTTTCTCATCTATACAAAGGGATTAAAAGCGTTTGTCTTATGTAGTGGCTGTGACTCACAATGAGAAAATGCATAAAAACTATCTACTAATTGAGAAAAGCAGTTAATATTCCCCAATCTCCCCCCCAAAGACATCTGCTCATGGAAAGGAAGAGAATTTTTGACTATTAAAAAAAACTTTCCAGAGTTTCAAGAATTAGTGTTTTTTATTATCAGATAATAATGACAATTATGCAAAAATTCAAAGCTCTCCTTAATATCTGACTTGAAATAAAATTTCAGGCACAACAGTAAAAATCATTATCTCTATAATTATGGTGAATTTGAAAGTTCTGTTTAAGGCACTTCTGACACCTCAACTTCTCATGAAATACAGTTTCATAAATTAAAAACTTAAGTTAAAAAATAGAAAGCTTGATTACTAAAGCAACATTATGGGGCAAAAACATGTAAAATCCATCCAGTCACTGCTGCTATTTCATTTACAACCTACACTTGTTTACCATAATTTACCTAATTTGATTTCAATTAAACCTATGTGTTAAAGTAAAATTTTAATAAGGAATCTAAATGATTTAACCAGTCAGAAAAAAATTATTGCCAATCTGTTCAATGAAAACGTAAATACAATCATAGCATTCTAAAGCCAAAAGAAACTGAAGATTATTTGGTTAAACTTCTATTACAGGCTTTGAAAGCTAGTGAATCATCAAAAGTTTGAATCAGTGGTAGCCTGTGCAAGCTGATTCTGCTTACATTTAGAAGAACCTGATTGTTAACTGTCAGAGCACACTTTTTGGCCATCGTATACAGCTGCACTGTACAGTTGTTCAAGGGACAGACTACTCAAAAATGAGAAAATGCACAGTATCTTTGGTCTTTGGTCAGCTTCTAACTGTCCCACCTTAGTTTGAACTTACTAGTCAAACTTCTACAAATGTACATGGTTTAATCAGCTGAATTTTTAAATTTAAAAGTACACTCTCAAAAACCCATTTCTTAAGTTTATGAAATCAAAACTGGCATGCAGTTGTAAAGCAGTAACTGTGAGACTGAGGCTCCAAAATTTTAAGGGAATTGAAGAGCTTTTTTTTTTTTTTAACATTTTGAGTCCAGTCAGAGGATAATTGAGATGAATCATTTGTTTAGGTTGGGATTTAGTAGTTTAGTTCCACACTTAAGAAAATGAGGGAAGGGAAACAATAAACAATGTTTCCTTCTAAGTCAGCCTAATTCAGTGGTTCTCAAAGAATGGGCTACAGACCAGCAGATTAGTATTACCTGGGACCTTGCTAGAAATGCAAATTCGTGGGTCCCAGCTCAGAGCTACAAAACCACAAACTCCGGGAATGGAGCCCAGCCAGAAGTCTGTGTTCTAACAAGTCCTCCAAGTGATTCTGATGTACGCTAAAGTCTGAGAACCACTTGTTTAGTTCATCAGAGGAGAGAGCAAAGTGGATTTTTAGAGTAAAAACAATCTAGATATGAAGAGTATAAATTCCTCTAGACTATATTTTGAGGTCTATTTCTCAGAAATCTGAGTGCAGAAAACGGGTACAAAATGGTAAACTCTAACAGCAGGCAAGTCTATGTAACTATATAATTGATATGAGTATTTAACAGTATTGTATATATAATGTCATATATAGTATGTATGTTCAAGAATATATAAAAGTGTGTATTTATATTAATTTTTTATCATAGTGAAAAATTAGTAGCAATTTATGATTTACATTTTTTAAAGTTTTATTTTTCTATTTGTTTTTAACTCACTCTCACTTGTTGAACAGATTATCACTAACCCTATGAGAAAATTATACAAGTAGTTATTATGCAGTTTAGAGATGAGGAAACTGACGCTTAAATAAGTGATTTTCTTACATGGGTAATGAGTGGCTGGAGTTCAAATGCAAGATTTCTGAGGTGATGATCAGGATCTTCCCCCGTATCATGCAGTACCATATTATTCATTTTCATGTGGAGTTTTTTTCCAACTTTTTTATTGCAAAAAAATACATATAAAACCATCATGTATTTTAAAACAAAATTATAACAAGAGAAGCATTATAATAATAAAATAGTCAAAGATACTTTCACTCTAAACTAGAAAGTTTAACAGACACATTAATTTTTTCTAAGACATCTTCTGTCCTTTGAATTTAGCAAGTAGCCTGCAGATAATTTTTTTAGGTTAAGGGTACAAATCTTTGTTCCTTCATATTGCTCACTATGTCTCAAGAAAATATGCCTCTAAGTGATTAAATATGCAGTCCTAAAATGAATATAGCAAAGATCATAGCAAACAGGGCTGATAAGTGCAAAAACAACAAGAACAAGAAAATGAAAGCTTAGAAACAAGAAGTTACTGAAGAGCAAAGATAAATGTCATGCTATTTCTGTAACAGACCAGCCTAGACATTTTCTCCCTTTGTCATCTCAATAGTTAAAGGTACTCTTTAAAAATCTATTCCTGGCTTCTGAAAACACACTCTTGACAGAAAGTTCTAGCAGGAAATGCACTTGGCAAGTAGCTGACTCAGCAGAGAGCTAATCTATCTAATCTTAAGACTCAATAAACAGGCACACATCCTTTTCCCCTGGTTCTTAAATTTCCTCTCTACTGAAATGACCTACATTAAGGGTTGAAGACTTCCTATACCACCCTGAAAAGGTTACAGAAATTATTAAATGATTATTAAGTGATTTTATGTTATGACGCAATGTAGATTCTGCATCAGAAATAACGTTTAATAAAAGGTATTGTCCACTGTAATTATGTATGTCAATTATACCTCAATTAACAAAAAGAAGCCATTCTCAGTATTTTTTGAGTTTATAAAAAAAGGAGGTAAATTAGTATTTAGAGCTATACAGAAAACATGCCCTCTAGGGACTAACATTCTTTTATTCAAAATTTGAAAATAGTATGTATTTAAAAGTTTAAAAGTTCTTGCACAGCAAAGGAAACCACGAACAGGAAAAAAAAGAAAAAAGCTACTGAATGAGAGAAAACATTTGCTAATATGACAAATATGGGGTTAATATCCAAAATATACAAACAGCTCATACAATAAACATTTAAAAAAAAATGATTCAACTAAAAAATAGGCAGAAGGCCTGAATAGAACTTTTTTCAAAGAACACATACAGATGGCCAATAGGCATGAAAAGATGGTCAACACAGTTAATGGTAAGAGAAATGCAAATTAAAACTACAATGAGGTATCACCTCACATCTGTCAGAATGGCTATCATCAAAAAGAACACAAATAACAAATGTTGACAAAGATGTGGAGAAGGGAACTCTTGAACACTGTTGGTGGGAATATAAACTGATGCAGCCACTGTGGAAACTAGTAGGAAGGTTTCTCAAAAAACTAAAAACAGAACTACCATATGACTACCAATTCTACTGCTGGGTATATATCCAACAAAAAAACCCCCCACCAATTCAAAAAGATACATGCACCCCAATATTCATAGCAGCATTATTTACAATTGCCAAAATATGGAAGCAACCTGTCCATCAACAGATGAATGGATCAAGAAGATATGGTCTATGTATAAAATGGAATACTACTTAGCCATAAAAAGAATGAATTTCTGCCATTTGCAACAACTTGGAGGATATGATGCTAACTGAAGTAAGTCAAACAGAGAAAGACAAATACTATACTAGCGGTTTTACTGGGGGTGCGGGGCAAGATAGCGGTAGGGGATTAAGAGGTACAAACTACTATGTATAAATAAATAAGCTACAATGATATCTTGCAGAACATAGGGGATATAGCCAATATTTTATAGTAACTATAAAAGGAATAAAACCTTTAAAAATTGTGAATCACTATTGTACATCTGAATATTATACATCAACTATACCTCAATTAAAAAAAAAAAAGGTAGTCTATAAAAGTACAATGCCACTCTTTAGTACTGATAAATGATTTCCAAGATTAAGTGCAAAACATAACAAGATACAGAACAGTGTATATATTTATCTTCTGTAAGACAGGGGAGTAAGCCCCAAAATATATAAAATTACTTGCCTAAGTAGAGAACATCTCTAGGAAGATACATAAGAAACTACTATCACTGGCTGTATCCAGGGAGGGGAAGTGGGTAGGTGGAAGGCACAAGTGGGAGGGAGTCTCTTCACTGTGTATTACCTTTGCCTTTGAATTGTGTACCACATCCAAGCATTAATTATTCAAGAAAGAAAAAAACTTCCTCTTCTGATACTCCCTGTGTTTTATGGCTAACTCATAATTTTCTAAGTTCATTACTTCTTTCCTGGCATTGTATTAACAATATGTAATTATATTTTATTCAAATCAAATCAATACCCACTTAGCAGTGGGTCCCTAAGCTAAATGTCTTCTATGCGCTTTTATTTATGACAGCCTTTATAAGAACGTTAAAATGCCTAGAGATTCCAGAACTGCTATGTGGAAAGTGTTTTCAAAACAGACCACAGGAGAAACCTCATGTTCTAATTAATTTTCCTTCTTGATAAAAACCTTTTAGAACTGAGGTTTTGTATCATCTTTAATAGTCACATTCCTATATGATTATCAAGACCTAGTACTTCACTGTGCAAAGCATATTAGAATGTACAGATTTTTTAAATAAAATTACCTCAATAAGTTTTATGTGCATATTCTTTTTCTTGAAGAAAAAAAAGAGAATATAACTGAAATAAATAAATCCATATTCCTACCTTCAAAACTCTCTCATTGGTCAACAGTGCAACTTGCTTTTCTGAAGCTTGCTTTTCCACATACCTAAAATTTTACCATCCCATACACAAAAAGAGAAAATTAGAATCCTAAATATCTGAATAGTATATGGGGAAAAAAAGAACTTCCTAGATTGGTAGCCATATTCTTTTATTTCTTCCAAAAATAAATTCAAAGGGGGGAGGGTACAGCTCAAGTGGTAGAGCGCATGCTTAGCAGGCATGAGGTCCTGGGTTCAATCTCCAATACCTCCTCTAAAAATAAATAAACCTAATTACCTCCCCCCTCCCACTCACCAAAAATAAAATAATTAAATACAATAATAAATAAAATAAAATAAAATAAAATAAAATAAAATAAAATAAAATAAAATAAAATAAAATAAAATAAAATAAGATAAAAAAATTCAAGATGACAGTCATGGTTTAACAGTAATTTTTTGACTCCTTAAATCTGCTGCATTTCACAGTGCAGGGATCTAATAATAAACAAAGGCCATAAACTCCAGAAATAGGAAATGTTATTTATAAAATGTAATTCTGGAGAACTTGCAAGTTATGCCCCCTTGTAAAAATATTTCTCTTAATGCCAAATACTCAAATCCAACAAAGAAATGTCTCAATTAAAAACAGAAGTGTTTTGTTTTGTTCTAAACAAAATTTTAAAAGTTATTTTTCCTTTACTCACATAAAAAATAACTGGATCTGAGATCCCTTATTTTGCCCCTAACTCTTTCATAAGATACATTAAATATGTACTTCTCTTCTTACCTCCTAAACGATGGAAGACGTCGGATATTTTCACATTGATTATCTGACAAAAAATTTATTCTTCTCTTGGCTTCTGGAAGATTACAGCACAGAACACTGAGGGGCTGGGAACAGAAATGCTCCAACAGAGAAAGCTGAAAGAAATGTGAAGATTAAATACAGCTGCTGTATTTTGGTAGCAGATCTTTTGCCCTATGGCTGCTCAATTTTCAAGGGTTTTTTTAAACAGCAAAAATATTTATGGCTAATATATTTAATAACGCCACAATAACACTGCAAACAATAAATAGCTATATACCTTTAATATTCTAAGTCTCCAATATTGTGGACAAGGTCAGAAAACTGTAATCTCTGAAGGATAAACTAAAAGAAACAAATATACATGGACAGATTACCTACAGAAGCAACTCACAATAACAGTAAACGTTATTGTGAATTATATCTTATAAATTATGGTAGTATCTGAAAAATCATCCCCCCTTGTACATTCTAGTTACTAGAATACATACATTCTAGTGGTGGGGATGGGATTAAGGTGTGACCTAAAAGTCTGACAGATGCTCAAATACTCAAAAGAAAATACCAATCTAAAATCAGTGTAAAAACCAGTCTGCTAAATAAATAAGAATGCTACAACAGCAGCAGTTTTGCCTACTGATAAAAAAAACAATAATGAAAAATGAAGGATGGCCAAAAAAAAATCTCTTTTAAAATTCAGTATTATTTCATGGAGGAAAAGATGGTATAGTATCTGGTAAATATATGTACTCTAGTAACTAGAATGTACAAGGGAGGATGATTTTTCAGAGTCTACCTTAATTCATAAGATGTATTTTACAAGACTATCCACATGTTAAAAACTCTGACTCTAAGCAAGCCTCTCGTGCCCAGTTTGGTTTTTCCAGATACCTTGTACCAAAGAGACAGTTTCCTAGATAGTGGACAAAACACATTTTGGTCACTGGAAAATAGCATTCAGCATCACAAATGAATAAATTAACATGCTAGTTTATCTATCAGTCTTAAGGTATTTGAGCTTGATCCTTTCCAGGTAAACTGATCACGAATTTCTGAGCCTGAAGAGCTGAGGACCAGAAACCCAAGGCTAGAAATCCTCTAAAATAGTCCATTCTGGAGGAAGCGTAATACTCTAAGGCAAAGGGTCAGCCTAACATAAAAACAAGTACAAAACAGAAAGTAACTGTTCATGCCAAGTGCTAAATTATTTTTGCACATATTGACATAATCTTGTTTCTACTTCCAATTATATTAATGTGATAATACTTATTCCAATGTTAACGTCACTTTTTAAACATAAGAAAAGTAAAAACCAAACATAAGAGATTTGCTTGGAGAAGGAATGGGACTAAGTCACACAAGTTATAGTTGAGTTAGACAGAGGACAAGAACCCAGTGACATTGAACTATTTTATCCAAGTGTAATCTCAATATCTGGGTCAATTAACAAGTTGGTCAACATATCCACCTAATGAGGAAAGGACTTAAACATACACTGAATGATTACATGCCCTTATCGTACCTTCCACAGAAATCAAGACTTACACACATTTCCCACTGATGATCAGGAAAACTGGACAAATAGGGTCTAAAGACTGCCACCTATTAGCTGTGTGACCCTGGCCAAGCCACTTAACATAAGCCTCTATTTCTTCAAGTGCAAAACTGAGGGTAATAATACTGATTAATGAAACAATGTTATTAATACTTAGTAAAGCTCCTATCATACATAAATTATTAGAACCTATAAAATCATCAAATCACATCCCCTTATTTTACAGATGAGAAAATTGAGACCCAGAGAGATTAAGTAATCTGGTTATTATGCTTTTCTTCATTCACTTTCTCAATGGTATTTGAGCCTACAGTTTGTATTTCCTAAAACTCCTTCTTCCCTTGACTTCAGTGAGACTCCACTTTCCATTGGTTTTCCTTCTTATTTTTAGTCTCCTTTTCTGTTGCTCACTCTTAAATGTCAGCTTGCCCCAGGGTTCCTCTCTGAGTCCTGTCCTCACTCCTCTGGGAGATACTTCATCCTCATCGCATGACTTCAACCACCACCTTCTAATGATAAATTCTAAATATTTCTAGCCCAGATCTTTCTCCTGGATGCCAATCTTCATATTCAACACACCCTAAATTAACCATATACAAAAAGAAACTTACCCTTTTCTAACAAACTGGCTCTTTGCTTTATATTAACATGTACACTTAATAAATAGTACCAACCTCCATGTGCCAAGCTAGAACCTGTGTGTGTGTCTGTAAGATGCTCCTCATTTATACACCCTATCATCCACTTTGTCACTAGGTTCTGTCAATTCTACCTCATCCTGAAATTATTTTTCTCCTCCCTAGTCCCACTATCACTACCTTAGTTTAGCCCTTGTCATACCTTGCCTAGATTACTGCAGTAGCCCTCGAACAGAGCTGTCTCCCTCTCCTGTTCCAATATTGACCCAGCTAGCTCCGATTCCTTAAGATATACTCCCGTTCTCCACTGGAATCCCCAGGCATGTTTCTTTAATAGCACTGACTACTCAGAACCATAATTTTCTGCCTCCTTCACTAAATAATAAACAATGTGATGACAGAGATTTCTTTGTCCTCTGTATCTCCAGGGCTCAGCAGAGTGCTTGGATTACAGTAGGCTCTTAATAAACACTTATGAGTAAATAAACAAATAAATGAAAGGAAATGAATGAGAGAAGTAAATTAGAAATTTATTATGGCTCAGTTTCACTTAATTTCACACATTGCTAAGGTAAATAATATTTTCTTGCTTTAAAATGCTTTTTAAAAAGTCTAAGCTGAAAAAAAAGACACCTGTTAGCCATAAGAGACCAAAACTATAGTGCCTTATGTGGAGGAAAAATGCATAGGAGAAATTATTTATAATCTTTAAGGCACTACACAAACATGAGGTGTCATCATACTGCACTTCTGTGTTGAACGTTACTAACATATAGGTTTTAATGAACTTGACAACTGGCATGTGTTCACAATGACTGCACTTTGCTAAGGTATTTTAGGTAGTTGCCAAGAGAAGGAAATATTAACTTTTAAATAACTGAAGAATGGGATCCTTTTTTAGATTAGAACAGGTGTTATAAAGCTAAGTTCATAAATTTTCTTCTGGCAATTCATGAAACCTTAGTTAAAATGCATTCCCAATATATAGGAATAAATATAAATGAACACACACACACACGTACATGCAGGGAACAGCTAACTACGCCCAAAGCCTATTTTTGTATGGCCCAGGAATTAAGAATTTTTTTTTATTGTTTTAATTTTTTTTTTGAGGGGGTAAGTAATTAGGTTTAATCATTTATTTTTAGAGGAAGTCCTGGGGATTGAACCCATGACCTCATGCATGCTAAACATGCGCTCTGCCACTTGGGCTACACATTCTCCTCTATTTTAAATATCTTTAAAGGGTTATTTTTAAAAACTAAGGAGATACTCAACAGAGACCACATGCAGCATGCAAAGCCAAAAATATTATCTGGTCCTTTATAGAAAAAGTTTGCTGATCCCTTATACATAGCATTTCCTAGGCAGAAAGCCCATTAGCTTTCATTAAATTCTCAAAAAACAAGGTCCCCTTCTCCTCATCCTTAAATGGTTAAGAATCACAAGGATGGAGAGAGATCTTTTTCCATTTTTCATATCCTAATTAATGTATTCTCTACATTTGGCTGCAAGGTAACAAAGGAATTGTAGAACCTAGAACAATGTAATTTGAATTTACTTATTCTAGATTTTGCCATTTAAAGTGCCTAATTATCATGCTAAACAGTTTGAAATAACATGCAAATTATTTAGAATCAGCTTGTGAATTTTCAAATCCATTAGTGCCTTCCTACCTGAAGTCCTTTTATAAAGTTCTGAATTGAGAAGTCATGATACAAAAAGATGTTGGTCAAAATCTGCAACACTTTTTCACTTAGTTTAAATGGAAACTGAGTTGTAAGAAGTAGCTGAAAGAGAGAAAAGGGAAGTAGGACATACTCTTTGTTAGTATTACTCTTCATAAAAATCCAGTATAAATAATAAGGCAAAGAACGATACTATGACACAGTACCTGTGAAAGTTGTAATAGTGCTAGCTTTTTTTAGGTCAAATATCAACCAAAATTTTAAATTAACTTATACAACAGTAACAATAACAAAAGAAGCCATTCATACTATATCTTCAGAATCAGGGATGTCCATCATTTCTGTCTACTAAAAAATACTGTCTATAAAATCCCTTTTCTCCCACGATAAGCCACTGAAGAAGCTGCAGGCTTTGGCAATTCTTGTTAATAGAAAGATTTCTTTTTCATCCATATTGATTCACATTAATGAAGAGTAACACATTATGTACTGTTGAATGAGAAACCCAAAATTAATAGATGTCTATTTCAAAAATATTAAATAGCTGAATTTGTATTATTCAGCTAATTTTCAATGGCCTATTATGAAGATCTTACATCTGAAAATGTGAAATCATACTAGGGTTTTCAAACAGAAGCAGGGTTATAGAAGGCCAATTGAATTTGATCACAATCAAGCAACCAAGCAACTTTAAGTACTGTAGCTGGGAAAATTCTCCTCCAGGTGTCAGTAAACCAGTGGAAACCACCTTCGAGGGAAAACAAAGCAGTAATGGTTAGTAAATAACTGGAAGGTCGTCGTTAGTTTACTTTATGCAGCAGCACAAAGCACATCTTCAAGGAGCTGAGTTTAGCAACAATTCATGGAAGACCAATCCCTTCCATGAAAGAATAGTATTTCCATTTAGGTAGAAACAGTGCTAAGGTCTGGGAAAATGTTAGTATTTATTTTTTGGCACAAGCAGCATGATAGGAAAGAGTCCATTAAAAACTTCAAATTATTTTATATAAAATGTAAAGTCAAAACATTGTTATTGTTACTAGGAAGTCATTAAGTTCTGTATAAATTTATTTTAAAAACCTACAATTTTCCACTGAGTAATGACTGACTGACAGATACGTAGATAGGGAGATATAGATAGATTATAATCATTCTTTTCATAAGGTTTATATTGTTACTAAAGAGACAATACTATACATTATAAAATCATTAAATGAAAGTATTAAAATATGTGAAGGAATATACACAATATCATACTCAGAGAGACATAGAAATTTATCACTAATATTTATATTTATAATCTATTCTTGGCAGCTTTATTTCAATCCTATTTCACTGGTAAAATTTTTTCTTTTTACCTTATCAAGTACTGTATTCAGATGCTCCTTGCAAGACAAAGACTGGAATAGTTCTATACACAATAGAGATGATACTGCATGAGGAAGCAACCGATGGATGATAATAGAAGATGTCGCAATTCCAAAAATGAGTATAAGTGGAAATTCATGTCGATGCTGACTGGTTTTCAAAGGAAGATGTAAAAGTGGAATATCTTTAGCAAATACATTTTAATACATCATATTTTAAAATAAGAAAATCTTTATTTTAATGCCTACTTTATAAGGCACTGCTAAGGAATACGATTCTAAATAATAAAAATATTTTAGGTCATTCATTTTCCTCTGTTAAAGCAACACAGAAATAGTTATTTCCCAGACATTCTAGTCCAGAAATCAATCTATTAATAGATCCTCTCATTTTATAAGAACACAGCGGTCCAGAGAGATCAAGTGCTTCCCTTTAAGGTTATATATCTCCAGTGTAGATGTATTAGATCCCATTCAACTTCTTACCCCAAATTTGAGCCCCACTGATAGCCTTCCTCATGGTCAGACAACCAGCCTACGCTATCAGAGTTCAGCGACATGAAGCTCACTAATTTTCAAGGTAACTTATTTAATTTAAGGATACTTCTAACAGATATGTTGTCAACCAGCCATGGTAGCTAAGAACTAGAAAACTTTTCAAACAAATGTGTAAGACATATTTTTTAATGGACATCATCAAAGAATGTTACATTCTTTCTCCACCTTCTTAACTCAAACTTACTGAACATCATTTATCCTTAGCATTACCAATATGAACATAAATGACTCCCACAGAGTAAAACAGCCACATCTCTGAAAGCTGCTGTAGGTCACAGCCCTCTGTATGGTCGCTGACGATTTTGCTTGCTCCCTCCTGTTAATTTTTTTTTCCATTTTTCAGTTTTATTAGGTAGAATTATTACAGTTTGACTGCACATATACAATATATTGCATGTAAATACATATATACAATATACTACACATTTTTTTTAGTTTACATTTATGTACTGATCATTATTTCTAAGACGCTCCCTCCCATTAGCTGCTGCTTTTCAGTATTCGAGGGGTATGCGGTTCTACTTTCATAGTACTAAAGTACCTGGACTCTAGTACTGTTTAAGTTCTTCTTCCTTAATTTTGATGGTAAAAGTACTCACAAGACTGAGCTTTTCTGTCACTATTCTGTACTGTGCATTTTTTCAGCATGTTGATCAGTTCAGTGTTAGCATTAAGAAAAGTCTTAGGATCTAGAAATATTAGTTTCAAGTGGGAAAGAAATACTATCAAAATAGGAATTATATTAGTAGATTATCACAGTACAGCTTCAGGCAAATATAGCCATAACTATTGAGCAAGTTAACATACAGAAGAAGCCAAAACAAAATACATCTTAAAAACTGTACTAGGACATAACTGGGAAAAGCACATCACTGGGTTTTTAAATAGCATTAGTTACTCCAATTCCAAGTCTTGCCTTGAAGATCCAATAAGATCATAAAGGCAGTTTCTCATCAGAAATACCATATAAAATAATGCTATTTTAAAAACATTCTTGCTCAGTAGAGCTATTTGTAACTCAGAACTTCTAAGGGTTGATAGGTATCAGAAAACAAGATCTGACAAAAATATCTCAACTTGGCATAGTTTCTCCATCTAGTAGGCAAGTAAACGACAGACCATCTTGGTAAGAGAAACTACATTTTATATCAACTTACCATGCTAATTAAAAATTGGCTAACTTTTGCCTTTGATTCTCATTTTTGGAACAAAAAGCAAATGAAAATCTGATAGGAGGTGTTTAAACATTCAATTTTATAAGCAATTTGAAATCATCCTGGTTTCAATCCATTAGGATAAAATGAAGATTAAACTGCCATTCATTTTCTCTTAAAAGTTGTATGTTTTCTTAATAAAAAGAATGTAGTGAAAAAGCCAGGAGATACACCATCTACCTGCTGATAATTATGAAGTCCTGGAGTACTTTTGTGGTGAAGCTTTCCATATCCTTTAAGATAAGCACAACAGGAGGAGACTGCCATTGGCTAGAAGTCCTCTTTTTTCTTGGCATTTTTGGGTCTGTCTTCTTTTAAGCCATTGTGGAAAAGAAGGAGTTAAAAGTGAGTTTTACCAACCAAACAATGCCATAATGCCACATGGTGATATATTTCCCTTTATATCTCACAGTAACACTGTTTCTTTTATTTCCTCACATAATAAACAGAAACTCATTTCAACAGTTATTAGAAGAATCTTTCTATGTCTGACATGGGAATAATAACCAAGAAAAACATTCAGTAAAATCTGTAACTCATATGAAATATTTATATTTTCTGCTATCTGAGAAAATAACAGGAAAAGCATGGGGAGAAGAGAATATTTTCTATAAAACTGATTTTGCTGTCGGTAAAATGTTAGATTTTGCTTTGCTTTAGGGTAGGAATCAGTATTTTTAATTAAAATCTGTAATGAATAACACTACTTGCTGCTCTATTACTGTGAAATTTCAAGTTGAAAAGCATCTTATATATCATCTGGTCCAATCCCAATCTTTTAAAGATTTCTGACCTAAATTGTATGCAACATTTGATTTCTGGAAAATCTAAAACTGTGGATCAAATTACGGTATTATGGTAAGCATTAGACCTAGTTTAATCCCTATATAAAGGAAAATAAACTTCACTTATGATGACTTCAGCAAATATGTTCATCAGAAAATGCTACCACAGTAACTTTTCCCATATATCTGGCTACACAGCATCATAAACTAAGGCTGTGGTTTTATGCTGCAGTTACCCATGAATCATCTAGGTTATTCATTTTCACCAGAGACTGTCATGGTAGAATGGAACTTCTATTTATATACCTGCTTGTTGAATATACTTTACTTACACAGCATTCGTTCCTCAAGAATTCTAAACATGGAACAAATTATATTTATATATATAGATGACTATTCCTCATATAACTAAGTTGACAATGGGTACTGAAAGCATGGTTTTAACTGCACAAAAGTAAATACTGAGGAACTTAACAGATGATATATTAAAGTTATAGCCATTGTCACAGAGACAGAACCTGCAGCAGAACAAATTCTTGATGCTGTCATTCGATGACATTCTCCCACAAAGAAAACGGCCTTGTAAGAACCTAAACACTTACCAGAAATTAGGCTGCATACTGATAAAAGAAAACTAAATCCTAGCAGCCATTGGAAAAATAAGTAGCTACTATTAAATTAACAGCTAGTGCTGCAAAAACATATCCTTATTAGAACAAAACAGTACTATGTTTACTATAATTCCAGGTCTCTTCAATCGTATGCCAATTTCCTAGGAAAAAATTGTCAGTTTACATTTACCTGTGTGACATTCATATACCAATTGGAAAGAGAATCCATTGAATAATGTGTCTTTTTCTGGGTGACCTGAACACTTTCTTTCTCTTTGGATTGCACATCCATATTGCAGTCCATCAACTGTGAGGTCAGCTTTTTCAAAAAATGTTTCATATCTGTAGAATATAAAAGGTAAGAAAGCATATTCCCTTAAAACAAATCTAAAACACTTCAAACTTCTTGATCAGTATTTACACTATTTGGGTAGAATGTGTTTTTCTACACTTAACATTAACATTTAACATATTAAGGTTCATTAGTATCTTCTCCATAATATTTAAATTTCATTAATTGAGACTCACACTAGGACAAAGTTTATGTTTATTAGCTATAATAAAAGTATTACTAGCCAAATGTGTAAGCATGAAAACTGTAAGTTATCTTAGGAATATGTATTTAAATTACACTGGACAGCAAAAGATTTTTAAGACCCCTAAAAAGAGATAAACAGTGTTATTTACATAAGATATTTTACTGACTACAACTCTTCTCCATAGGCACTTTTAAAGACACCCTAAGGGCTTTTACTTAATTCCAAACAGTTTATGAATACGAATATAAATATAAGCACTTTGAGCCCTTGTATCAGTCCAAATCTAAGCACATTTTACTCTGTTAAATGTCCACATCCTTTATGATTTAATGGCTTCAGACACCAAGATTAGCTCTGGCAATGGACTGTTTTTCACCATGGTGGCCTGGTGAAGTAAGAAGATTTGAGGCTGTAAATATGAGCCTATGTATGTAGTCTGTTCTCTGTTGGATTAAGTAAGAGCTCCATAGTCCTCAGTTCTCAACTACCTGTCTTAAACCTCCCAACTTATTAAAATTTTACTGGGTTAAGGAACATATATTGTGAAATGCCTGGACAATTACTGGCAGTGAAGCTAATACAGTAAGGGTGGGGCTGGAATAAACAAAGCAAAAGGGGCAAAGAGTCCTGCAATAGTCAGGATTACCCTGGGAGGCACTATACCTTGTCCTGCCAAAATTGTAGGGCCATGCTGTTCCCACAAATAAAAAGGGATAAAGGAAGCTAGAAAGATGACAGAAGAGATTTGTAGCATCTCATCAAGATTATTACACCACTTACACTTTACCTGGACAATCTTTAGCTTGTAATGAGACTACATACGGAGTGACATTATTCTGAAGGACTTCTGTTAGACTTCTGAATGTTAAATCATGATCTGTTACATTCACACCTATGGAATAAGAAGTCAATACTACACCATCATTTTTATCACTAATAATTTAACAACAAGAAAAGCTATTTAACATGTCAAGTGAATTACTAAGTAAAAATATTTTTAAAACATGATTGATAATGGAAACCAAGAAAATATACTGCATAAATGAAGAGATCTCCACTAAAAATAGATACACAGAGGTACACACTATACTTGTCAGGAAAGGTATTTAGCACAGTTTTTCTTTAAAAAAAAAATTACTGGGGAACTGTAGCTGACCTCCGAAAACATCTTAGAAGTAATTTCAAATTCATGAAGAGCTCTTTAAAATAATCATTCAAAATTAAGGGCCTTATTGTGACCCTGACTTAACAACTGAGGAGAATCCAATCATTCACACTATTAATAATCACAGCAGTAAATACAATAGGTAAAGCATATACTAAGCTGATTCCTGAAGGAGGAACCTAAAAACAAATTAAAACTTTAGGTCCTTCAAGTATTCACTGAATCCTTGGTTCTCATTTCCACAAATCACAGTTTTATTGCTCTGAATGCAGTTAGCAGAGTTGCATGGCAACTCCCTTCCTACTTTGGAAAAATGTCTATTAACTTATACTTCTCCTAATGTCACAACCTGTGATTTCTAGAAAAGGGTTTGGTGCTTAGGCAGGGCCAGCAGCAGACATCTTGAAACTGCTTGAGACTTGCCACTATGAAAACTTCAACTGCTTGGAAGGGAAAGAAAAGGTTCAGAATCATCCAGGCAACCAGTAAGCAACTTTTTTTTTTCTAGGAGACAAACAAAAATGTTGGCAGGCTATTTTCAAATGGACATATACCTTTTTGAAAATAGAAAATGTACAACTGTGCTTAAGCATTCTTTGAGTGCAGATTTTTCTTCATGCAATCAAAATGATATTCCCAGCATGCATTCTAGTCTACGACTGTGGTACTGTATCTCTGAACAAATCTGGAAGCTTACTAAAACACTGGCTTATCTAGTCTTTTTCACTGACTTTATTAGCTATTTATGTTCCTTAAAACAATGCATTTGTCTATTGGAAACAAGATAATCAACAATGTCTTTAACTGGAAAAATGTTCCCCTCAGACCTCTGACTTTGAGAAGTATGATTTTCATTAGCTTTTCTCCTTTTGGCAGTAGGCAGAGAAGGGATTTAAACAGAGCTCTCACAACAATCTGTTAGGCCGTCCCTTTCGACTGTGTTTCCCCTATTGTACCTCTAATTGCTGTAACCCGGCAGGAGAGAAACAAAGCACCCAACAGAACAAGTTGCTGGGTCTCAGCTTCTCAGCCATAAAAGGAAAGGGTCTGAAATTGAGTGGCAGGCTGTAACTGAAAAGCATCATAAAAATCATGGAGTCTTGTTACTCAGCATGGTCCTGGGATTGGCAATATGGGCATCAGCTGGAAGCCTGTTAGAAATGCAGTCTTTCAGGCCCCAGCCCAGATCTATTATCGAAAATTTGTGTTTACTAAGATCCCCTGGAGGTTATTTGTGGGTATGTTGAAGTTCGAGAAGTACTACCCTGAATATCAAGACTAAGATTTAGGTAGTGAACAGTGTCAGAGGCAGGATTAAACAAGAGAATTAATTTCTTATCTCAGAGCCCACCAGTATAAAAATCTTTAATAAATAACAAATTGGAAGTACAATGAAGAATATGTTTCGAATCGAAATAAATCCAACTTCCTTTCAAAAGAAATAAAGAAAATCTGCTAATATCCCAAAGAAATTTTTTCTATTATCCTGCAATCCATGTTTGGTTAAAATGGAATATTAATGATGGATACATAACTACCTAAAAAATTTACAATCTGCAGCCTGAAAATAATTTATATATTATTTATCCAAATCCCCTTCAAACAATTAATACAGTATTACAATACAATCCAAGATTGAAAAAATAAGCATAGGGAAATAAAATTATAGTCACAGAGTAATTCCATTGAAGATCCAGTAAAAGAGAATAAAAATCAAATCTATTAACCTACTGGTAGTTTACCACTCAAATCAAATCTAATATTAATATAACTAAGGAAGAAAAAGTAACACAAATATATTTCCCCTTCATTTTCCTGACAAAAATGTGGGAGAGTACTCACTAACCCTAGATCAATTTCTTTTAATTTACAGATGTATGATCAGTATAAGAAACTGCTATTGGTTTTGAAAGTATGAGAACTTTAATTGGTTTAATTCCACAGAACAGGTGATTACCATTATTCTCAATGACAAAACCATTATTTAAAAACACACACAGGTACCTAGAACAAGAGCAGCAGTTGGAATTTCTCTGAGCTTTATTTGACAGCCCCAGTCTCTTGAATTCTTCTGGAACCCAGAATGAGACTTTTGCAGAAATTCGATTAGACTGTCAAACAGGTTTTTATTTAATTCCTCTTGTAGTCGCTACAAAGAAAACACAAGAATTCTATGAATTATTGTTAGCAGTAATCTCATGCATCTTTCCAAGTTTGGGAGAGAAAACTGTCATGATTTCAATTCTAAAGATCATATGTGAAATGATTATAAAATAGATGAAATTTAAAAAATTTTTTCCCTTAAATCTCAAGTGATTAGTGCTTTGGATTGCCTTATTAAAGAATCTCACTCACTCAACAAACATTTACTAACCACCTTACAAATGAGTCTCTTCCCTAAAAAAGTGAAGAAACTGAGCTAAAACACAATTAAATTAAAATACATTGCATAGAGTGCTACAATAATATAGGAACAAAGAGTAAGACCATCCAGCTTAAGCTGAGCAGGTGATATATCTGAGCCAAAGTATTAGAGCAGGTGATGGAGGAGGTGGTGGTACCTGAAAGAAACTTAGAAGCAATGAGGAGTGGAAAAGACAAGCAAGCAAGAAAGCACCAAACATTTAGGGAACTATAGATAACACTAAACATAAAGAATATGAGAAGTGGCCAGGAATGAGACTGAACAAATATTCGAGGGACTAGGCCAAGAGTGTAAATACTTGATGTTAAAGGGTTTGGATTTTATCCTGTGGGGAGAACCATTACAGGGATTTGGAGAAGAGACATGATAAAATCAGGTTAAGAAGGGTTAATCTGGCAGCACTGTGAAGGCCAGATTAGGGCGGATCTGAGGGGCTGTGCGCTGGAAAAGCCCTGTAGCCTCGCACAGGGAGATTTGCCTGAAGGGATTTGGCCACTGGTAGCACAGGAACAGACCTGAAGGGTTTGACATCAGAGACAGGGACATCAGTTAAGAGGATATTATGATAATCTATGATGACAATTTAGGTTTCCTAAACCCAAATACCTTCAAGGGTCTCACAGAATACATGAAGCAGCAAAGCCATGAGGTATAAAGCAAGAGAAAGTGGTGGGAAGCAGTAATACATTGGAAAGTGCATAACCCTCCCAAAGGCATTAAAAAACAAGAAATACAATCCTGTGTTGGTCAAACAAAACAAGTCCACCCAAGATGTTGGCCCTATGGGGGGATGTGGGGAAGGAAATAGCTCCTTGGTAGAGTGTGTACTTAGGATGCACGAGGATGCTGGTTCAATACCCAGGACCTCCATTAAAAAAATAAATAAGCCTAACTACCCACCCCGCCTAGAAAAAGTAAACAAAATAGTTGCTTAGTAAACATTAAAAAAAATGTTTAAAAAATAAGATGTTGGCCCTGCAGCTACAATCTGCTATAGTGGAGAAATTTTTCAGAGCTTGACTATAAAGAACACAGTAACTGGATATGAGGATGAGGAAGTAGTTTAGAAATAGCTTGATTTCTTACTTGTAGAACTGAATGACCGTTTTAGGAGTGACACCATTTAAAAGCTGTGGGGATATGTAAAGGGCCCCGTGCCTTAGCAGCAATCATTATAAACATATGTTCTAGGCCCTGAAGCCATGCTTAATACTTGGAACATAAGGGGTTTGGTTTTTTTTTTTTTAGGATATACAGATACAGAGGTAACCAAGATTACCAATATTTCATCAACACTCTTATAAATTGGTGGAAAGGAAAATGGGAAGCAACAAAGAGGAGATTTATGATATTAAAGAAATGTCATTAAAAAAAGGTATTCACCTCAGTTTCAGATTTCATCTGCTGCCATATCAACTGGTAAGTTTCAAATCGAAGTTTACTGTCCTCAGACTCATCTTTCCCTTTATTAAAATAGTCCTCTAAAAACACAGAAAGAAATAAGTCAGTTTCTTTCATATATAATAAAAGTTAGAAAATCTCTCTAAAGTCACACAGTAAGTGATAGGGTTGAATTTTTTTATCAGTATCAAAAATATATACATATATTTGGGAATACTTAACATTCAATATCCTTTGTATTTAATTTTATTTGTATTTTTACTACATTAATGGTATTTATAATATTAAAAGTATCTTTTTAATTTTTAGATTGTATTTCTATCATTTACATTTGAATTTCTAACAGTATTTATTTAATGGTTTTGGTTTGAGGTATATACATTTAATATTAATGTATTTTCCCTATTTGCTCTTATGCTAAGGCTCTGTATACTTTGCTTTGAACTCTCCTTTATTAAATGATTCTTCTTGTTGTTTGATCGAAATAGTTTAGCCCAGTCTTTTATTTAGTCTGTATTATCTATCCTTTTTGAATGTTTTCCTTCAAATCATTAGCCATTTATCAACATACTTATTGCAATGGTTTTCAAACTTCTTAAACCATGATCCATATTTAGGAATACACTTTACATCTTAATCCAATATAAACACACATAACAGAAACAAAAACAAAAGTCTTATAAAACAATACTTCTCATTATCATGTGATAGCAAATTCTTTTTTCTATTTTGTTTTTTAAAACTGTCATGACCCACTAATTGATTTCAAGACTCACACTTGTGTTATAACTTTCGGTTTGAAAAACACTCATTTATTGAATAATCCATCCTTTTTCCCACCAATTTGAGATGCCCTTAATGTCTGAACAGTTATATATACACTTGAAACTGTTTTTGAACTTTTTCTTTTTTCTCATGAACCCAACTCTATTCCCAAACCAGTCCTGAACTGCTTTAAATATTGTGGCTTTGTAGTACATTCTAATATCAAAAAGATCCAGGTCTTCCTCCCACCACTAAACGTTATTCTCTTTCAAAAAAATTTAAGATACTATTTCAAATTAATTTTTTCAAAAATAATTACATTGGTATTTGACTGGATAAAATAAAATCTGTAGATCGATTTGGGAAGAAATGACATTTTTAATATGTTAAAAAAATTCACATCTGAAAACACCACAAGTCTTTTTTAATCAAATATTTTACATTCCTTATAGTTTTCTATTTTCCTCCCCATTTCTTGTTGTTTACTGTTAGGTATTTTAACAGCTAGGACTTCCATGTAGTAAATAATAATTGTGAAAGTACACATTTTCTCCTGACTTCACTGAGATGCTGCTAATATTCTAGTAAGTTTTAATGTTAACTAATCGTCTGGAACAGAAATTCTCTTTCATGCTAAGGAACTTTCCTTCTAATCATAGTTGACTCAGTTTTTAACAAGTACTGATTTTTAAAATTTATCAAAAGCCTTCAAATATACTTAAGTCATCATAAGGTAAAGTGATAGACAAGGTTATAGTATAAAAACACAAAAAATAAAAGAAGGAGTTACATCATCACTAAGAGATAAAACAGAATGACACAGTACCCTTAAGTAGAACAAAAAACCATTTTAATTTCAAGAGTAAAATCATATAAAATGTTAAAGTAGCAAATCAAGACATGAATTTTTAATGCTACATCAAAATATATCATTAAAAACTTCGAAATTGGGAAAAAACAGCAATAGGAAACTTTAAGCTGTTACCATGCCTTCTCTCAGTCATTTAGAGATCAGACAGGTAAAGAATAAATAAATAAGCATTGAGCATTGCTAAAGAAGATAAGCTCTCACTGTTGAAGGCTCCCTCCTGCTCCTACTCAGGGTGCTTCACTTCAGTGTGAACACCTGCTACGGTGCCAGAGCAGCTGCCAGCCCCTCCCTCTATCCCTCTTCAGTTCCTGCCAGTTGTTTTCTAGGATGTGCAGCCATCCCCCCAATACTGAGGAGAGGGACAGTACCAGGCTTCTTTGAGGTACACGCCCAAGTGTCTTCAAGTCAGGGAACAGATTGTGGGCAAAATGCAGACCATCTTCCTACTTCTTCAGGCAATCTGTTTCAAGAATTGATGCCAGTGAAGGCAAGTGCTAAAATCTGGGTATGTTTTCCTCATTTCTGCTCCATCTGTCTTATAATCAATCATGGTCAATTCCCCTAAGATTCTCATATTGAAACATTATCTGTTGGTCTTTAATGAACACAATGGGAAAAAAAAAAAAACCTAATGTACTTCAAAGCAAAGTTCAAATTATACAATTACACACATTAGGCTTACTAATACAAAAAGCTTTAAACAAATCTTAATAAATTATAGCTGAAATTCAACACAAAAAGCTCCAAGCAACAATTGGACTCATGTTATGAGAGGCAGTATTAAGTAGTGGTTAGACCACAGGCTCTGGAATCAGACGGTTTGGTTTCAAATCCCAGCTCTGCCACTTATTAACACTATCATTAAGGAAGTTCTTTCTATGTCTAAGTATCCATATGTATTTTAGTGGAGACAATAAACAGGATGAGAGGATTAAACAAATCAACACATACAAAATTCTTAAAATAGTCTGGCACATAATAAACAGTCAATAAATGTCAGCAATTTTATTAGTTATAGTGACATTGCTCATGATATCAGATGTCATTTCATGCTATGTATCCCTCATGGATAACAGGGGAACAAGTCTTGAATGTTCTCTGAAAATGAACTATTTCTAGTTAAGTTTAGCAATCTCCAACATCAAAGAAATATGTTTCTAAGTCAATCACTTAAAAACAAAATAACTTATAATATCACTATCCTTTGTTTACTATTTCCAAGCCCATCACTGTCACTTTTCATTTTGGGGAGTGAGGAGGGCAAGGAATACAGAAAGCTTCAGGGGTTTGTTTTTTTGTTTTTGAGACTAAACCTGTTAAGAGAGCAAAGGTCAAGCTCATTGCTTATTCTCCTGTAAATAAGAAACTAGATTCTTATTATAAGTCATACTTTCTACCCTCTATTGCCCTCAGTATGGACCATTATTTTATTACTTGCTCAATCTTTGAGCACGAATATCTCATCTAGTTGGTCTCAAATTGAAGGATTAACACCTTTAAGGTCTACATTATGTGATGATTTAGAAAAATCCAATTCCATATATTTGAGCTGTTTATTTCCTTAGTCAAACAATAGTATAGTTCAGTTTTTCTTTTTTAATTCAAAATTAGTGCATGAGTAATGCTTAATTGCACGTCATAATTTTTCCATCAGAATTCATCTCCACAGTGCTGAATACTGAGTATAAATACTCAATATGCCTCTGAGGTTCTTTTAAGAAAAAATACCAACACCTAGGTCTCACTCCCAAAGCTTCTGATTCAGGTGGTCCCGGACAGGGCCTGGACATTGGTATCTTTAAGAAACTCCCCAAGTTGAAATCTGAGTAAGATCGATGGATTGTACCACTGTCAGTCTCCTGGTTGTGATACTGTACTATAGTTATGCAAGACATTACCACTGGGGATAACTGAGAGAAGAGTACAAGGGAACTCTCTACACTCTTTCTTAAAACTGCATGTGAATCTACTATTACATAGGAAAAAAACATTTTTTAAAAAGTCCCCCATGTGATTCCAATTCATAGCCACAATTGAGAACCAGTGTAACAAACATTTTCTGACTGACAATACCATCTTGATTTGTTTGAAGCAATCAAGTCTTCTTAACTTGATCACTAAACAAATATCTAGAGATAAGATGAAGATAGTATCTTTTTAATAATTTAATTTTGAGGTATAAACTACAAGTAATAAAATATGCCCATTTTAACAGTTTGATATGTCCTAACGAAAATATATACTCACATAACCACCCCCTCAATCTAGGGAACACTCTCGTCACTCCAAGAAGTCCCTCTGGCCTTTTTGCAGTCAATTCCCCCTACCACACACCAGGAAACCAGAGATTTTTAAGACAATCTCTTTTAAAGAATGGTGACATACCCTTTGAAGGACATTTATTTTCGCTATCTTTTGAAGGTACATTTGGATTCCCTTTTAGATTAGAACCCTGGGGAGCACCCTTACCACTTTGTCCTACGCCTTGGAACATAACTGCTACATCAATGTGGTAAGTAAAGCGAAGTTACAAAGGAGAATTACTAATTCAGTAAGAGTTAGGTTAGTTCAAGACTTGGGGGAGGAAAACTAACAAATCTGATATTAGGTATCTTACCTACTGGCACAGAGATCTTTCTCTTCTTGAAGTTTGGCTTAAACACAAAGCAGCCCTATAAAAAAAAAAAAGAAAAAAAGTATAAAGTCAAAGCAGCCAAGGAGCAGACAAATATGATTTACCACGTATTTTTTGGGTAAACAGATTTTTTTTTAAAGGCATTTCTTTAAAGTGCTAAGAAATCATCTCTCTTCTATCTGAATTATAGAAGGGAAATTCTTAAACAAGGGGACTAACCACTACTTTCTCCTCCTTCCCATGGGAAGCTCATCTTTGATTTTGCTTTTTGGGACCTGATCTGAGAGAGATAAAGAAAGTAAAAGCTGATGAAATTTAAACCCAAAAAGGTTCCATTCTTATAAATCTATGAATAAAGAACATTAGTACTATACATCAAGATGAAAATCAAGCAGATGGAAAATACGAATGCCCCCCCATCTCAAAAGAAGTATTTATTATTTAATTAAATTCCAAGTATCTAGAACCTTGACAGGACATAGATTCTTTTGCTAGTGTTTCACCTTACACATCTTTCTTCATCCGATAAATTCTCAGTCATTTAGCCATTAAAGTTCAACTCAAACTCACCTGTTCTGGGAAACCTTCCCCACTTCTCTAGTCAGAATCCTTCCCCTAATATCTCACAGTACTTAAATATCTTTATTTTGCTTGTTTTAAGTCACTTTTACTGTATATGATAGTTATTTATGGGTATGTCTCTGTAAGTAGTTTGTGAGCACCTTCAGAGTACAGATGGCATTTAATTCGTAATTGTCTCCAATGTTTAGAATCGTGTTAACATATACATCAGGCAATCAGTATAGAGAATGAAAAATGCTTGCCAAGTAATTTTCCTGGTAATTTCCTAGCTACATTTAGTTTCATGTTATTATTTAACTAGGGATATAAATATGCCCCAAGCTACTGGTCCTATGTATCCCACCAATCCTGAAGTTGTGCATCATAGACAGCTTCTTAAAGATTGCCATTTCTAAGGAAAATGAAAGAAATATATCTGCCAAAAAATCATCTCAGGATAGCACTAAAGACTGCATGCAAACATAAAACGGCCATTTGAATTACAGGTTCGAAAACAAGAATTGTGCCTTATATTCTTGTATCTGCAACTAGTGGAACTATTCAAAATACACAAATTTTTAAAAGAAAAATCATGTGGTGCCATGACAGGCTTGTCATCACCTCCTTTCCATATCCACCTACAATTCAATAAAGGAAAAGGAGCTATGAAGGAGAGATATATGAAGAGTGCTGGGAATGGATCCTAATGTATGGCAGTGGTAGTAACATCATTAACCACTTTGAACTACAAATCAAGTGATGGTGTTTATAATGGAAAAAGTCAGTAGCAGAGCCAACAGCCAGAAAATATGACAAGGAAAGAGAAGTTTAGATTAAAAAAAAAAAAAAAAAGGCTGACAGTTTCATGAACCAATGAAACAATCCTTAAAGATGCTTATTTGTGTAAGGTCTCCTTCATAAACATCTCAATACAAGCGTTTCTGTTATAATGCCACAAATGCTTTCCTGGAAAGAAAAAAAAAACTCTCACAATTCTTCAAAATATACAAAAATAAGAGAGGCTTATACAACAAAAATGATTAGGGTAAAGACTACTCAAAACCTATGGGATTTTAAAACCAGGACAAAACAGAAACAGCACCAATACTAAAAACCAAAAATAATACTAGCAGTTAAATCTCTTCTGGCATTGCATCTATCATCACAGTCCGTCAATCTTCGGTACACTTAAATCCTATTGCTTGTACTTAGTTCTGCCTTCATAGGTAGTCTTGGAAGGCACTGAGTCTCATCATTTTATTTTAATTTAATTTTAACCAAAATTAAAATTAGATTCACGGTATAGCCTTCTTCATTAATTTAACATCGGGAGAAATGTCTTTGCAACTTCATTATCGGCATTCTCAGCTTTATCAGATAGCTTAACTTCTAGGGGCTTCAGGTTGCACTCATAATATTATTAAAGGTCTTACTTTAGCAGTACCGCCTAACAGAATTTTCAATAATAATGGAAATATTTGCGACTACTTTATTTACGACTGTATCCCGGGTTTGGCGCACAACAAATATTTACGAGAAGGAAAAAGGAGAGTCGACAGGGGCACATCCTCGGGGAACTGAACTTTCACAAACCAGAACTTAAAAAGCCTCCTAGCCAAAACGCTGAGGCAGATAGGCGTCTTCGCTCCCCAAGCGAAGTTGGCCTTCACTGGAAGTGGAGCGAAGACGCCTCAGCTCGGCCCGCTGCTCCCTCCTTTCCAGCCAGTACACCAAGGTCTATGTAACCTCGGCTCAATCCATTCTTCAAAAGGGATGAAGCGGTGCTGAAGTCCTAGTGGGCGCTCGCCCCCACATACCTTGGACACGGACGAGGTGGCCATGGTCCCAGAGACCAGCGGATTCCAGACGCACTCGGGATTTCCCGCGCTCCCTCGCGGCAGCGGGGCAGAGGTTAGTGGCGGGCCGCGCGGCTCCTTGATTGGCTGGCAGCACTCTCCGGGGCGGGTTTCCGGCGCACGGAGGCGGGGCATGCAAAAGAAGGCGGAACGAAGCTCCCGACCATCCCTCTAGAACGCGCTTCGTGGACATGGCGTGCGGTTTCCGTAGGTCCATCGCTTGTCAGGTACCGACCCTGGAACTGGCAGGAGAGTCCCCGCGCCCCGAAGCCCTTTCACCGCTGCGGCCCAGTCTCCAGTCAGCGGGAGGGCAGGTTCCGCAGGGACCCTGTTTGTTTCTGCTGCCTCCTTCCCCCTTTCTGGAGCTGCTTGGGCCGCTGAGCCAAACTCCATAGAGGGTCAAGCGTGCGGCGCAGATCAGTTTCCCAAAGTGGAAAGTAAACCTTGAAAAGCACGCGTTGCTTCCCTCACTGCTTACCCACCCGACAACTCAGTGTGCTTTACCTGAATGGAAAGTCATAATTAGACCCTGTAGAAATTAGTGTTCCATACACTTAATGAAGTTGATGAGGAGGTCTGAATTTTTCGCTTGAAAGGGTCTAATTCACAAACTGGCTGTTTTCTCTTGCAGTCATATTGGCTGCCTGTCCTAGCAGAGGGTGAGAGGGCAGGTGGTGGAAGAGATGGCTTGATGAGGATTGGATACTGATGTTAACAGTTTTAAGATTGATAGAGCAAGGCTAGGAGTGCAAGGAATTTTTGAGCTTAAACTGTTGATGCTTTCTGTTGGATAGTTGATATTTTTTTCAGGGAAGTTCCTGTAGTGAGCAATCAAGCTATTTGTCTTCCAGAAGAGGAAAGTTATGATAATGAAGGCTAAGAAACAATTAAGTCATGTTAATGAAACAGCAAGACTCTGTGGGTTATAAAATACTTTTCCCCAAAATTGTTACCGAACAAAAGCTCATGTGCTAGATACACAGTGAGGCCGAATAAAGCCAAATGTCAGAATTTGGAGCAGAGAAAGGTTTATTGCAATGCCGAGCAAGGAGAACCTGTGGCTCGTTATCAAAAACCTAGAACTCCTTGATGGTTTTCAGAGAGAAGTTTTTAAAGGCAAAATTTAGGGTGAGGCCTGCGGGCTGTGTGACTTCCTTCTGATTGGTTGGTGGTGAGGTAACAGGGCAGTGTTCCAGGAATCTTATGTTCAGCCTTAAGTTGCCATCCTCTACCTGGATGGGGGCCTTAGTTTCTGCAGAAGAACTCAAAAGTATTGTTAGGTATATTGGCAGGACCCTGCCCTAAGACTCCACTACTGCTCCTCCCTTGTTTCTGCGTTTCCTTCCTTCCCTGATTAGCAGCTGTTTGAATCTGCCCTTTGGAACTCAAGGAAGATCAAGGAGGCTGAATGAAGCCTATTTCCTACAAAAAGAAACTAGGAACATGGAAAGGAGTTGTACCAGGGAGGACTCCACAGGGTCCTGCTCTGCTTGATTAATATGGACAGTAAACTATGTCCAGGGTAGGTAGTTTTGGACCTCAGTGTCCATGCTATGTGTGTGTATGTGGTGGGGGTGGGGGGGAGGAGATGGTTTCCATTCAAAGCCCTCGGTGCCATGACCAGAACATTTTGTGTTTAGTTTTACGTTTGTGTTTTGTTTTACGTTCTTCCTTGTAAAGAAAGTAAGTTGGAGAAACAGGAATTAATATGTGTTGAGTATACTTTGAAGTAATTTCAAAAAAGTTGTGATAATAGTAAGAGAAATCCATAAACCTTTGATCCAGATTCACCGATTAACATTTTACCACATTTCTTTCATCATTCTCTCTATATTTAACTATATAATCTTTTTCCTGTATCATTTGAGAATAGGTTTTGTAATTCATGCTCCTTAACCTCTTAATACCTAATTGTTTACTTCCTAGGAACAAGGCTTATCTTACATAACCACAGTACAGTTATTAGATTCATATAACACTTATAGAATACTTTAATGTACAGTCCATTCCAGTTTTGTTGATGTTTTTCAATAGCCTTTTTTTCCAGTATAGGCTCACAAACTGCATTTCCTTGTTATGTAATTGTTACATTTTAAGGGCCTGAGGCTCTCCTCATTAATTTATATCTGCATAACTTGATAGAGGAGAGACACTGCTAACAGAGACAGGCCTCCTTGACTGCCAGTGAGTTTTGTCAGATCTGAGGTGTGACTTCAAGGAGCAATTAAACTTGTCCAGATGTCATCTAGTCCTGACATATTTCTGTTGCGAAGATACCCACACTCAGGTGAACGACAGCAACTGATTGAATTATCTAAGTGTGTACTTCGCTTCTAATCTGTTCTTACAGGCCCACCAGCATCCAATTCTGTTTAAAACCACAAGTTCTGTAAGAGTCGTGCTAAATTTCTTTCATTATAGATAATTGCTAATAACTTGCACATTACATCATTTGGGAAGTTCTCTTCTGAAACTGCAAGTCTCGGTTGATACCTTGTTGGCTGACTGCTTTTGTCTGAGCTAATTCAAACCGGTACCTGAGCAAAGTCTCTGCAGATGTGGGAGTGCTTGTGTGTTGGCGCTTGGTGGCAAGCATACTCACCTGGTTATAGTAGAGAGTCAGAAATGAGGAATAACCAGGGGTTATTGACAGTATAAGTAATTAAGGATCTGAAAGAATGATAATCTTTCAAGAACTTCAGAATTCATTGCCTTGTAGACTGTGTTATATGGATAAAAATACAGAACTAATTTTCATAAGATACCAGTTCTGCTGCCGATATGTTTGGTTGCTAAAGCACAAGGATCTCTTTTTCATTTGCAGAATTAGGGGTTTTATGCAGTTACAGGAGATTTTGATCTTGAACCTGGCCAGTTTAGCTCCTAACTGAATTTGGAGCCTATCTGGAGCCAGGCTGATAGGATATTTTTTGGCATTGTGTTCAGTACCTGGGTAGGATTTATGTGTGCCTGTATGCCAAGGAAAGGAATGCTTGAGAATGCCCACAAGCTGATTAATTATGGGCTTTCTCATGCTGGGTGCCATAGGAGCCAAATATTCTATTAGAATCTCTGATCTTAGGTTGCCAACTCTAAGGCTTAGACTTGTACCTGGTACATTGTAAGCACTCAATACATATTAGCCATTATTATTGTTATACATTAGAATCTCTGGTCGTAGGTTCTCAAACCAGATCTGGCATATGTGGATTTTCACTTCTGGTGCTCTCTTGATGAAGTGCTCCTGCTTTCAACCTCAGATATCCTCTTCATTCAGCTGTGAGTTATTTAGTTCTTTTCACAAGGACTGTGCCTAATATTTTGTGGATTTTATTTCTCTGTTAAAGTTTTGAGTTTTACCATTGTAGTCTTCTTTTATCATTTTCATGGAGTAAACTTTTACCTTATTCTGTAAAACTTTATCCTTTCATTAATAATGAGGCCTCAAGTAGATAGTTATCAGTAGGCCCTTGTTATACCTCTGGTCGCCCTAGATGGAGCCCACTGCCAGGAGAAACACCTCTCTACCTGAAGTGGAGAAAAGAAATCTGTAGCCAAGGAAACTCATAGGTCACATTCCCATCAGGGAAAACACTAAATCCAATCTCAGAGACAGTTGAAGAAAGTCTTGTTATTTCCAGAATAATTCTGAACCTGTGAGAATGTAGGTGAATTAAAAATCTTACTCATTGACATTTGACCACTTGACAGTGGTTCTTAACTTTGTGTGTGTTTGTGTGCCCGACCCATTTGGAAGATCATCCTCTAATTTAAAACACTCACTAGCTTGGGCATTGATTGTTAATAGGCAGTTGGTATTTCCCTATGCAGTGCTTCTCAAGCTTTTTCTGCTTAAGACTGGAATCACCTGAAAAGCCTGAAAGAAAAAAAAAAAAAGCCCAGGCCTATTGGCCAGCCTGGGGTAGGGTAGGGGTCTTGAAGTTTTAAAGCTTATCAGGTGATTCTAATGTTCATCCAGGCTTGATAACCACTAGCCAAGGACGACCGGGAAGCAGAAAGGTAGAGTGCAGTGGCCCCCACACTTTACCGCATGTTAGAATCAACCTGGCGAGAACTTTCTAATATCTGTTGCCCAGGTCACACCCTGTATTAATTAAACAGAATATCTGCATGTGGGAGCCAGGCATCAGTGTTTTCTAAAGATCCCTGGGTCATCCCCATGTGGAGCAAAATGTGGGAATCACTGGTATAGTGATTAACAACAGAAGACACAAGGGTTTAAATCCAGTTTCTCCTGATAGGTATGTAAGTTCACTGTACTTCATCTGTAGAATCTGGAAAATTATTTAGTTACCTTATAGGCTTGTAATTAAGAGTCAATAAACAATACATATATAATGCTTAGGATTGTGTTTGGTACTTTATATACATGTAATAGTCATTATCTTCTATTAGAGTCCTGAGGATGGAGTATTTTGAACCCCCTCTCCACACCATTACCACCCCAGAGGCTTTCTGGTGTTGGGGACCTAATCATTATCCATTACCCTACATGAAAACTTTACCCCCTGTATGGTCAGGCCATTCAAGATGGCTGTTCTCTTGTTCTCTGTACATCCCCTGCTGACCAGTCCCTGCTTCATTCACATGACTATCTAATCCTCTTAATTGTAGAGCTTAATCAGTAACTGCCTACGTTGCTCCCTGCCCCAGTCACGGGTTTCCCTGGTAACTGATGAACCAACCTGAGGTCAATTCCCCCTATAAATGGTAGCCTCCTTCTCCCCGAAGTAGTGAAGATTGCTGCTGTGTCCTGCCTGCTATTTGCCGATCACAGTAGGGTATTTCTCCAGGACCTTTCACTTCAGTCTTATAAGATCCCCTATCCAACAAATCTTTGACGTCTCTGTCACTTTCCCTGGGCTCTTTCTTCTGTCTCCACACAAGGCAACAACAAGGCTTGCAGGCCAGTTGGGTGCAGCCCAGCAGCCCCGCAAGAAGTTAGATAGCCAGAAAGCTATGTATCTGAACTACACTGCTTAATTTTCAATAAGAATTCCTTAACAGTAGATACTTATAAATTTCTGCTTTGATAAAGAAAAAAATCTCTCATTTTTACAAAAATACTTGCTTATTTTAAAGAATAAAGTAATACAAAGAGGTAGAAGGAATTTTTATTAAAAATTTCCCCCATAAATGATCATCATCGTTAACATTGGTTGACTTGTATTTTAGATTTTTTTTTTTTGCAGATATGTAGGCAGGAAAAAAAAGGACGATAGGAGGTAAGATAGGATAAATATTCATTTTATTAAAATTAGGCAATATTGTAATGAGTTTTTATTTTATTTTTTTAAGTGGAAAATGGAAAATGTCCAACTGCTTAAAGTATAATAGTATTATGATTCCCCATGTACCCATAAACAAAATGCAGTTTTAAGTAAAAAGTATTAAACATGGTTTTGCTTGAATTCAACAAAAGAAAAAGAAACTGAAGTGCAATTCAAAGAATTATTGATATGTTTCCTAAGTGAGTCCTCTACAGTTAAGAGATTATGTAGAACATCACAATTTGGAGTGTTTTCTTAAAAGCTGAATGTTTCAGCGACTCATAGTTACAGAGAACAAACTGGTGGTTGCCAGAGAGGACAAGGTAGGGGTCAGACAGAATAGTTAAAGGGGATTAAAAAGTACAAACTTCAAGCTTATAAAATAAATAGGTTGCTGAATATAATGTACATAGAAGGAATATAGTGAGTAATATATAATAACTTCATGTGCTGACACATGGTAACTGGACTTATTTTGGTGATCATGTCATGATAGTAAATGTACTAAATAACTTTATTGTACACCTGAAACTAATATAATGTATGTTAATTATAAATTTTCAAATATCTTGATGTTTCAGATTTAGACAGTATCAACCCCTGTCATGAGAGATGAGGACATTAGTACACTTATAGTTGTAACTTTCCCCTCTACCTTTCCTGATTTGTTTCAGTAACTTTCTCACTCAAAGTTTGTAGCACTTATAGTCTGTGTATTAAGGATATCTGCACGACTTGTCTTCTATTGACTTTATATAGAATTTGATAAGATGCTTACCACCGATCCTTTTCTTGATATATGGCTTAATTGGCTGGATCTCCTCGAGTAGATTTTTCAAGAAGCTTTATTTTTTCTAATTTTTTTCTTAAAGAAATTATGACTTCTCAGATAAAATCCTAGATGTATCAAAAGGAGGATTAATCACTAGAAAATTAGCATGTTTAGAAATAATATCAAAATAATGGATTTATAAATAATATTTAAAATTCTTCATTTTAGAAATAAAGCAATAACACCAGATTGTTTCATTCTTAATTTTGATTTTCCAAAGTCTGATACCACAGATGCAAATGCATACAACAATTCTACTGTTATATTAAAATTTTCCTATTTTCAGATGTTGGCAACTAATTCAAATTAAAAAACAACAACTGAGCAGGTGAAACAAGCGTTATCAGTTTGTAGCTTCTCCAGTGGATAAATCTAGCCCTATATAATATTATTGCCAAATTATTTGCTTTAACCAGATCATGATCTTTGTGATTAGGTAATGTGGCTACAAAGTAAAGTACATTTATTTAGTCTCTGGAGTTTTCTTGATTGGATGCTTTATTTTTGAAATTTAGTGATTTAACCAGGATGTATTTCAGTGTTGAATTTTCTGTATTATGTTTTCCTGACATAGTAATTTATTTTGATCTGTAGATTTTGTTTCTTTTTTTAAAATATTTAATCATGGGGAAGAATACTATTACTATCCATGTACCCATCACTCAGCTTGAAAAATAAACTATTACCTATACTATTAAAATCTCCTGGGTAACCATCCCTGGTTGCAAACTCTTTCCTCAGATATGAGATTTTGTGTTTATCATATCTGTGCACGTCACTTACTACCTATGAATGTATCCCTAAATAGTATTCTTTTGCAAGTTATTAAATTTTATGTAAGTTGTAATCAAACTGTAATTATCCTTCTGCAGTTTGGGGTTTTTGGGGTTTTTTTTTTTTTTTTTTGTCTATTTGCTTCAAATTTTAAAAAAGCTTGATCCATAATGGTACACGGAGGTCCAGTTCTTTCATTCTACTGCTGAATGGTGTGCTGTTGCAATAATATACCACAATTTGGATTTTTTCTTTATTTCAGAAACATTTTCCTATTTATAGAATATTTTGCCTTATCTCCCACCATCTTGGCTAAACCTCTGATTCTATCTGCTCTTTGTGTGACTTGTGTGAATAGTTTCCTGTGTGCTTCCACTCACTTACTGTTAACAGCATTTCATCCTGTCTGAAAGCTTGCTAGTTCCAGCCTGTACTCAGCTTACAGGTGAGGATATTAAATCCACCAAGAACAGCCCTCAATCAGTGGAGGGTGGAATCTCCTGCTCCTTATTTTTGGATGGACAATTTTGGTAGACACTCTGTGTGCTTCTTGGAAAGTACCATGGAAATTAAGCCCTTATTGCCTATAGCAGAGACCTTAATAGCACAGTCTTATATTAACTTTTTCTCCTCTCTCACTCTCCCAGTCTATCACTTCTGCCCTCAAGGAGTCACCTCCCAAATAAACTACCTGCACACAGTCCTTTTCCCAGGCCCTGATTTTGGGGGAGCTAAGATATATATTTATGAATACTTTTATTTTTCTTGGGTTTTGTTGATTGAGACCAAGTAAATGAGACCAAATTAGGAGCCCTGCTAAATATGGCTATTCCATTCTGCTTGAGAATCTCTTGTCTTTTTTTTTTTAATTGAAGTATAGTCAGTTTATAATGTTTTGTCAATTTCTGGTGTACAACATGTTTCAGTCATACATATACATACATGTATTCCTTTTAATGTTCTTTTGCATTATAGGTTACTACAAGATATTGAATATAATTCCCTGTGCTATACAGTAGAAACTTGTTGTTTATCTACTTTATATGTAGTAGTTATTATCTGTAAATCTTGGAATTCCCAATTTATCCCTACCCACCCCTTTTTCCCCCTGGTAACCATAAGATCATTTTCTATGTCTGCTAGTCTGTTTCTGTTTTGTAGATGAGTTTATTAATGTCCTCTTTTTCTCTTTTTTTTAGATTCCACATATAAGTGATATCATATGGTATTTCTTTCTCTTTATGGCTAACTTCACTTAGAATGATGATCTCCAGGTCTATCCATGTTGCTGCATATGACATTATTTTATTCTCTTTTATGGCTGAGTAGTATTCCATTGTGTGTGTATGTGTATATCCAGTCATCTGTGAGAATCTGCTGTATCTTTCCTTCACTGTCATTTTTTGAAGACTGTGGCTTTGTGCTTTCTCTCTCTATGCTTAACGCTACTGGAGAACCAGTGTACCTGTCTTCTTATCTGCTTGTTTCTTTGCTGCTCTTCTTTTTGTATTTTAGGGATGCTAGTTATCCTAAGGTTGAATTATCTTGCACACAATTTTATTTACCTTTGTCTTATTGCTTTCATTTATATTTTTGAAAATCTGTATTCTCTGATTATCTTAGCCTTTCTATGTTATATTTTTATTTTCAATTATGATTGTACTCTTGCTTTGTGTTTCTTAATAATTAGTTCTATAAAAAAGTTTGATCATCAATTTGTTTATTTAATCTTTAGATTCCCTTTTTATCTAACATTGTTGTTTTTCCATCTTTTGGTTCTTGTTTGTTGTAGTCACATCTGGAAGCACTTGTGGAGAATGTCTTTGTATTCATTTGGTGATATTTTTCTGCTAGAGTTCTTTCATCTCCTGTATGCTGGATTCCTTTCATTCTGTCTTTTTCTCTTAAAGCCCCTGCCCCTCCCTCTCCTTCTCCCTCTCCCTCTCTCTCTCTCGCCTCTCTCTCTCTCAGTTTGCCTATTTTTCATGCCTATTCTTTCTCATCTTGCTAGTGCTTGACAGCTCTGCCCAGAGTTTCTATTTGTTTCTGCATTGTGTGGGTGACTTCCTCATTCTCCATGCCAGATTTGTTCTTGGCTCACCTCACTTTTGTGGTTACAAAAATATAAAGTCTGCAGCTTTCCACTCGTTTTGTCTCTCCAGGAGGTCATGGTGACCTGTATACATGACTCCTAAACTTTGACTTGGCATATTTTTTGCTCGCTAAGTCTGATATTTTTCCATCTTCCTGTAAAAGTTCCACCTCTGATTCTTCCTGCCCATACAACACAATATCAGGATTTACTCCCTGTAATTGGGGAATGTATTGTGTTTCCCTTGGAGAATTCCCTCAGATTCTGCCCTAGAGTCTTCACTTGTGTTGGGAAGTGCTGGAATTCACTTCTCTGTTTTACTCATTCTTTCCCGCAGTTCTGTAGCATCTCTCTGTCATAGATGAAAAAAAAAATGGAATTCATTCAATATTTTCTCTCCAGATTTAGGGTATCAATGAGAATTGTTAATTCAGTGTAGGAACCTTGCCAAGCAGGGCTCCTCCATTCCTTCTCAAAATCTGCTGTATTTTATTTTGGTTACCACTTTTAAAGTTTATAACTTTGGGCTATGTCTGTTGGGTGTATTTGTTGCTGAGAACCAACCAACCTACCTTTTTATTACTACCTTCCTTCCTTTCTCCTCTCCCTCCTTTCTTCCTTCCTTTTCACTTTGATTTGATGATGGGTGGGAGTTGGGAGATTATGTAAAGAAGATTTCATTCCATTAATCCCAGAGTCTTTCTTTTTGGGGTTTGTTTCTAATCGTGAGAAAATACACATAACATAAAATGTACTATCTTAACCATTTTAAAATGTATAGTTCAGTGGCATGAAGTACATTGTGCAACCGCCACCAACAGCCATCTCCAGGACTCTATTCATCTTGCAAAACAGAAACTGTCCTCATTAAACAGTTACTCTCTATTCCTCCTTTCTCCCCAGTCCCTTCTTTTTTGGTTTGTTAATTTACATCATATAAAAATGTTTCCGTGTTTTTGTAAAATCACTTGAGATTTTTTCTGTTTTGGTCTTCATGTCTTCATGTGTATGTAACTTGGTCTTAGAATTTACTTTTTTTTGACTTTTCCTATTTTTTAAAAAATATTTTATTGAAGTATGGTCAGTTTACAACGTTGTGTCAATTTCTGGTGTACAGCACAATACTTCAGTCATATAGGAACATACATATATTCATTTTCATATTCTTTTTCACCATAAGTTACTATAAGATTGAATATGGTTCCTTGTGCTATACAGTATAAACTTGTTGTTCATCTAAGAATTTACTTTTAGGAAAAGTTTGTTCCTACTGACTTGCTGGATCTCTTGCGAGGTAAAATGTGCTGTGTAGACTCCCTTTGTACCTTGTTGCCAAGAAGCATAATTATCTTTAGCTTGGTTTTCTGGTATAATTTTATGCTTCCATTTTATTTTTATGGTTTAAGTTCCCTCAGAGCTCTTTTGGAACAAATAAGATATAATAATAGAAGAAATAAATGATTTTTAAGTGTTTTTAGTCTATCAGAGAATTTTTTATGTTATTCATCTGAATGTAAACATTTTATCATCTAAGCTCACAACCTATTTGTTAGTTGAAATGCTTTAAATTGGCCTACATTGACTGAATGAAAAATGCAGTGTGAGAGTTGTGAGGTTCAGTTTTATTCAGGGACCTTACTGAGGACTATATCCTGGGAGACAGCGACTCAGTAGCTCTGAGTAAACTGCTTCAAAGAAGTAAAGGCAGAAGCTAGTTTAATCATGATTTTTGGCTGGAGAATACATGCAGTGGAGCTTGCATCTCAGTAAAAGATTATAGCTAGTCACAAGGAACAGATATCTCAGTTAATGATTTTAGTGTTTTTCTAGGTATGCGATAATGCAGGAGTCTGGGTTCATTAAAATTCTTCCTGAGATATATGTCTAACTATGTAAGGGGGCTGTTTGTTCAAAGCACAGAGTGCCTCGTTCTGGTTTTCATCCTGAATTACTCTCAGGGTGCATTATTGGGCAGTGAATGCAGTGGCTAATGACTTAATCCATGTATAACTGGATAGTGAGCAACATTCTTTATTTTCAGCAGAATTTAGTTATATTTAAGATAGGCAGAAGATCTTAGTGGTTATGGGTAAGTTTGAAGGACATTATGTCCAAAATAAAACCTTTTAAAGGATGAAGAAAATAACATTTATTACATGCTTATTATGTGACACAATTTTGTTACTCCTTGCAAGAGCCCTAGTTTATTATTTAACAGATTTATTATCCCCATTTTTCAGATGTGAAAACTTAAGCTCACTGATGTAAAATGACTTTCCCAAGGACTCATAGCTGGTAAAAGTGGAGCTGGAATTTGATTCTTCCCCTCACCTCCCCCCCCAAAGAGAAATTAAAATAGAACATTTATTACAGATGTATCTGTATTGGCAGGAACATTTTGCAATATAAACATGAGTTGTTACGGTGTTTATTCTGTAAGTGCTTTTGAATATTTATCCACTTCTGGGAAAATACCCTAAGGAAAAGGACTTTTCTGTAAAGGGTATGGCAATTCAGTTTCTAAAGATTAGAATTTAAAAAGAAAGACTATACTCTGAGATTTAAATTAAAAAATCAATATATACTAGATCAAAGCAGAAATATACAGAGCATCTTAAAGACAGCTCCAGGTCTGAAGTTTTTTTTTTAATGTTTATAAAATTCAAAAAATTATTTCTTTTGATAATAGGAGAATAAATATTATTACTAATCAGGAGGTAGTGATTTTAGTTTAATTCCTCTCCTTCTGAACACTTACAAACACCTCTAAGAAAGATTGCTTTATAATCTCTTCTCACATTCTTTGCTCTTTCTATTTACCCCATTACTCCCTTCCCTTCTCTCTCAATAGCCGTGACTTGTCCATTGCAAAGGCTACGTAAAGATTGAGGTGGTGGGGAAGAAAGATGAAAGTTTTAAATTCATTATGGCTATACTGCTGTTTGGCTGTTTGTGCATTTCTCATCGAAAGGATATAGATATGACATAGAGGCTAAATGTAGGTTCTGGTTATAGATAGCTTGTGTTCACATCCTAACTTTTCCACGTAAGCAAGTTACATATATTCTCTGTACTTAAGTTTCATCACTCCTGAAATGAAGGCTATAATAGTGTGAAAGTCAGGGGATTGTTTCAAAGAAAAGTTAGGCATGTAAGACATCCTTGTCATAAGAATCATTCAATAAATAGGAATGTCTCCAACAAACTTCCAAGTTTCTAATTAGGACAATGGTTCACAACTCTGACTGCATGTGTTACAGTCATTTAGTGAGCTTTTCAAAAATGCAAATGAGTAAACTTTTGATAGAGCCTGGGGATCAGATTCCCACTCCCCATTCTTTGTTTGCTTGTTTATTTTTAAGTAGCATGAGATTTTTTCTTTTATTCACTACTGTATCCCCAACTCTTAAAACAGTGCCTAGCACAAAATAAGCACTCAGTAAATAATTTGGTTTTTATTCATTCATAAAGTATCTTTGATCCTCAGTGGTTCATCCCTTCTCTTTCTGTAAAAAAATTTTTTTGATTTATTTTTAAATTTAGAAATATAAAATTCATTCTTTTTCGGTAAGCAGTTCTATTTGCCAATTTATGATTAAGCCCTCTTCTCACCCTCAACTCCTGGCAACCTCTGATCTATTAGTCATCCTTACAGTTTGGGGTTTTCCAGAATGTCAAATAAATTGAATTATACAATATACATCTTTTTGAATCTGGCTTTTGTTACTTAGCTTTTAGTGCATTTGAGGCTCATTTATGCTTGGTGGCTCAATATTTTTTCATTGTTGAGTAGCATTCCATTGCATCTTAAACAAATATATTAAAATTACTCTGTTTTATCCTTTTTGATTTTTAGCTTTCCAGAGTGTTGGATCTTCCACCAGAAAACTTGATCAAATCAATATCTGCAGTTCCAGTTTCCAGAAAAGAGTTAAGTATGATACATTTGTCATGATCTAAAATGTTGCTGATTTTGTCAATATACCAAAAAAAAAAAAAGCCCAACTACTATTTAATTTACAAAATAGTCTTTGAAATTAACCTTAAGATTTGATTTAACCTATTATTCCCACGTACTTAAATAATAAAATTTAAATCTGTATTTTATATACTCTTATATGGTAGATTTTATTAGTATTCTCATGTTTTGATATTTATTCTTATAACTATATGGCAGCCTTGAGAAAAATTAGGAACGAGGTTCAAATTTAATTCTGTAACAGCAAATAAAAGAACTAAGATTGTGGATAGAAAATCAGGGTTTTTGAAGGGATCTTAGATTATACACTTATCTGATGCTTGAATAATACAATATACCATATTTATCTGCTAGGTTTTTTTGTGGTTTGGGGTTTTGTTTTGTTTTTTGCTTGTTTGTTTCCATTTGAGGACCCCCCAGTGACAGAGGACAGTTGGTTAGGACTACATATAAGCTATAGTTGCTTCTTGGATTCAGAGAGATATCTATCTTTTTGTGAGATTGGTCATTGTCATTGATACTTGTTTACCAGTAGGCTAGAGAACTTTAATACTTGGATAAGATACGCTCTCAGTCAGTTAATAAAGACAAGAAATGAGCTGCATAGTAGACATTTAAGCCCAAAGCTTTAGAAAGATATAATTAACAGTACTATTATGTCCTTATATTTTGTCCCCTTAACTGTCAGAATTTTAAGATAGAGTAGAATGAATATTCTTCTTCCTAGAAAAGGAGAAAGAGATAAGTGGAAAGGGAAGAGAAAGGCTACATGTGGCCTTGTCAAAGAGAGCATCTTTAAAGTGGCCTGCTACAACTTTATCTATATTGAGTTCCAAGAACAGAGGCAACCACTGACCAAAAGATGGGCCATGTAATTATAATTATATGTAAATTGAGGTAATGTTGCAAACCAGTTACCTGTTTCATAAAATCTATAAAGGACATTTTGCATGATAATGGGATTGTCTCAGTTTTTATTTCATATTTCAGAGGCCTGTAATAAGCTGAACTGTCTTGGTCCATCTTTTTGTTTGGTTATTGGTTTTTTTTAAAATTGAGGTCATAACATTGGCTTATAACATATAGGTTTCATGTGTACAACATTATATTTCTAATTTTGTATACATTACAGCATGTTCATCTCTAAAATTTTAGTTTCATCTATCACCATACAGTTGATCCCCTTTACATATTTCACCCTCCCTCCACCCCTCCCCCTCTGGTAATCACTACTCTATCTGTGTGTTTATTTTTGTTTAATCACTTATTCTGTTTGTGTTTCTGTTTTTTATATTCCACATATGTGCCAAATCATATGGTATTTGCTTTCTTTGTCTGACTTATTTCTTCTAGCATAGTATCCTTAAGGTCCATCCACATTTTCCCAAATGGCAAGGCTTCATCTTTTTCTATGGCTCAGTAGTGTTAGTTACATTGTATATATATACCATATCTTCTTTATCTATTCATCCATTGATGAGTGCTTAAATTGTTTCCATACCTTGGCTATTATAAATAATGCTGCAATGAACATATTCATGTATCTTTTCAAATTAGTGTTTTAATATTCTTTGCATAAATATCCAGAAGTAGGATAGCTGGGTCATATGATAGTTCTATTCTTAATTTTTTGAGGAATCTCCATATTGCTTGCACCAATTTACATTCCCACCAACAGTATCTGAGGGTTCTCTTTTCTCCATATCCTTGCCAACATTTGTTATTTCTTGCCTTTTTGAGAATCACCATTCTGACAAGTGTGAGGTGATATCTCATTATGGTTTTGATTAGCATTTTCCTAATAAGTAGTGATGCTGAACATCTTTTCATGTGCCTATTTTCTTGGCTTGTCTTTTGAATAAGATTTCCTTTGCCTGCTTGGAGTTCTTTTGGGCAGCTCCACTTTAACAATGTGAATTACTGACTGGTTTATAGAAAATAAATATTGGGGAGTACCTCAATTTTTCTAGTCTACAAGTCTAAAATTCTGCATATTAAATTTATTTAAAACAAAGGGAATCTCTACTGCTTTGCCTTAATAAAGCTGGGTATCATTTACAGAACTAAAACAAAGCCTAACTCTTCTATTTTTCTAATTTTATTCTAAAATGCTATTAAGTGCCAGGAGAATTAAGAAATATTATTTTTGTTTATGTTGTTTATTTAATGAGATATGAATCAATTTTCTCAGGTCTCCTAATTCTGTCAATTATACAGTTGACCCTTGAACAACATGGCTTTGAACTGTGTGGAGATGGAACCATGGATTTGGAAGGCTGACTGTAAAATTATACTCGAATTTTTCAACTGCTTGGAGGGTCAGCACTCCTAACTCCCTGCCATATTCAGGGATCAACTGTATTTTCACCTATTGTGAAATTCTATTTAATACTGCTCGTAGTAGACAGGATTAGTAACTTTGTTATAAGCCAGTACTAACTCAGTGGATTCCACTCTGAAACCACAACTCCTCAGAAGTAGTAGGAAAATAACTATTGCTTTTTAAACTTATTTTTTTTTAATTATGAACAATACAAAAGTAGAGGGAATAGTTTAATGAACCTCTATGTGCCCACCACTGTCATTAGCACACAGGCAATTCTGTTTGGTCCGTACCCCTGCCCACTCTCCTCCTTCACAGTGGACTATTTTGACAGCTGCTGCTTTTCATACTCTAGATGTTATGTCATTTTAAAAGTTTTCTTTTAATTAGTTTTTATTTTTATCACAAAAGCAAAACAGATAATCTTAAGGGAGTTCAGTAAAATACAGAATAAAAGAGGAAAAAGTCCCCAATACTCTTAAACAGTAAGAACACTGACGTTAGCGAGTATTTTTTATATTTTCTCTTTAAATATGTCTTTCAAAATCATAACTATAAAACTACTGTATTTATGTATTTTGAACCTTTTCCATTGGCATCATCCTTTTTGTAAATATCACTGTTTTTAACACCTTTAGAAATATCACTTTTTAACAATGGCTGAGTAATACTGTAATGCTCCCCTGTTGATGGACATTTAGATTGTTTTCAGTTCTGACTTTTTATATAATTCACATTCAAGAATTACCTCTTTCTCAATACACAAGGCAAAAGTTCCTTGTGGGTGTGTAATTAAAAGCTCCCAAAAGGGGAATTATATACAAGATCTTGTGGTAGCTCACAGTGAAAAAAAAAAATGTGACAATGAATATATGTATGTTCATGTATAACTGAAAACTTGTGCTCTACACTGGAATTTGACACAACATTGTAACATGACTATAACTCAATAAAAAGTATTTTTAAAAAAATGGCTCCCAAAAGGGAAAACAGGGATCAAGTCTGGTTGATCAACACCCCCTCAAACCCCCTGAAGCATTTCCTCCTCTTTTGGGCCTTTCATACTGGCAGATAACCCTTACATAATTTCAGAATTCATATTTTAAATATTCTTAGTTTAATAAGTTGGTGTTAATCATTAATAGCCTAAAAGAATGATTTTTAAATTTGTCCTTCTACCACTGAACTAGTTGGAAATATTTGTGATTTTTATTGAGAGATTTTTTATTGAATTGGTTTATTATTTATATCTTAAATAAAATTATAGATACTTCATAACTATTAATTTTTTTTAAACTATCTATAGAAAATCATGTGACCTCTTTGGGTTTCCTGAATGTTTGAGAGCCATCTTATACTTTTATGGTCATAGTAAACCTTTCATAAAGTGTCCTAGCTATAAATCAAAAATCGTAATTTAATCTTTGGTATATTCAAATCTGTATATTTTCAATTAATATTATTATAGCTTTTATGACTTTTAACTTATGTATTTTTTATTTTTTAAAATCTGTTTGTGTATTATTCCCATTTTGTTAAACTACCTACTTCAGCTTCCTACATTATTAGCACAAACACCTGACTAAATTATCAGAGTTCTTTGGTAAGAATAAATACAATAAATACATTCAAACCTTATATGGGTTTCTACAATGAAAGTTAGTCTTTAGAAAATTGAATTATTATGTAATCATTAGAGAATAGCCTTAGAAAAGAAACAGAATAGTTTGCCAACCAAGCTAGTATGTGAAGAACTACAGGCAGAATAATTCCCCGCGGCTCAGTCCTGGTCGCTATTCAACATTTTTATTTAACATCAGAACTAAGATTATTTTACCAGAACTTAAGTAGGTGGCATTATCATCACCATTTTACTGAGGTACAAAGAGATTAAGCAACATGCCCAGGAGCACACAGACACAGATTAATAGGTGAATTTGGGTCTTTGGTTACAGCTCACATGTCAGTAGTTTAGTTTGGGTTGGTGAGTTTAATCCATACTAGGCTGCTGGCTAACCGATTAAGGCTCAGGAAAATCCTTTATTTCACCAGTTTTACTGAGATAAAATTGACATACAACACTGTGTAAGTTTAAGGTGTACAACATAGTAATTTGTAATTTCATACATCATGAAATGGTTAGTGTAATAGATTTGGTAAACATCCGTCATCTCATATAGCTACAACATTAAAGAAACAGAGAAAAAAAATTTTCCTCATGATGAAAATACTCAGGATTTACTCTCTTAACAATGTACAGCAGTGTTAATTATCTCTGTCATGTTGTACATTACATCCTTAGTACTGATCTTATAACTGAAAGTTTGTACCTTTTGAGTACCTTCATCTAATCCCCCCACCCCTAACTCCCACCTCTGGTAGCTACATCTGAGTCTGTTAGTTTGTTTGCTTGTTTGTTTTTGAGTACAGCTGACCTACAACAAGCACTGTGTTAGTTCCTATTACACAACATAGTGGCTCAGCATTTCTAGACACTGGTAGGTGGGGCCACATCCTGGCACAGCTGGGTTTATGGCCAAGGTAGTCCAGGTCCTGGTGCCAGCCATTAGATGGCTGGAGCAGGGTTACTAGGCAACTGGCTACAGAGTCCCTGTGGGTCCTTGGGCTAGTGCTGGCCCATTGGTGGGCAGAGCCGAGTCCTGGGGTCTGTGGCTGAAGGGCCTTGGTGGTCTCAGTGTTGGTGTTAGCCCATTAGTGAGCTGGGCCAAGGCCCAGTGGGTCCCAGGGCTAGTGCCTGGTCAATGGCAGGCAAGGCCAGGTCTCTGGCTGCAGGACCAAGGGAGTCCCAGAATTGGTGTCAGCTCATTTGTGGATGGGGCTGGGTCTGATGAGATCTTGGGGGTCCCTGGGGTAGTGCCAGGGCAGTGGTGGGTGGGTCCTGGTCCTGGGCCCTTTGGTAAGCAAGGCCAGGTCCCAGGGCAGCTGGGGGCTCTGGAGGTCCTGAGAAGTCTGACCTTCTGCTGGGTGAGGCTGTGTCCCCACCCAGCTAGCTGCTTGGCCTGGTATATCCCATTACTAGTACTGACAGGCTGGTCAGCAGGGCTGGGTCCTGGTGTGGCTGGCTGCATCGCCAGGGGAGCCCAGGCCCTGGTGCAGGGCAGCAGGTGGATGGGGTTGGTCGAAGGTGACTGGCTACAGAGCCCTGGGTGGTCCTGGGGCTAGTGCTGGACCTAGTGGGGAGCCAGACCCTGAGGTGGCTTGATGCAGGGCTCGGGTCCCAGAGCTAGTGCTGGCCTGCTGATGGAGAAGGCCATGAGCTTGGGTGGTCCTGGGGCTGGTGTACACCTTCTGGAGAACGGGGCTGATTCTTAACAGGGCTGGCTGCAGAGTTGAGGTGACCTGGAGCTGGTGATGGCCTGCTCGTAAAGTGTGGCCAGATCCTGATGTGGCTGGCTGAGATGCTCATGGTATCTTGGAAGTCATGTCAGCCTGCTGTTGAGTAGGGCTGTGTCCCAGTGGGTCCAGAGTCCACTGCCGGCCCACGGGTGGGCAGAGCCATGTCTGTTGCTGCAGGGCTCAGGGAGTTTTAGGGCTGGTGCCTGCCCCCAGAGGGTAGGGCAGGTCATGTGACCACCTACAGCAGCCTAGGGAATCTCTGGGCTAGTGTCAGCCATTGGTGTGTGTGATCCATTCCAGGGGTGGCTTTTGGGCTCAGAGGATCTTAAGGCAGCTGGCCTGCTGGTGAGTGGGGCTATGTCCTTATCTTGGGGTATCCTAAGGCTAGTGGGAACTTGCTAGTGCATAGGCTGTGTCTGAGCTCTAATAAGCTAGAGTAAGGATTTCAGAGTGGTGCTTACCAGCACCAGTGGTGGCATGAGCTCCCTAAATTGGCTGCTGCCAGCATTTCTGACCCCAAGGTGAGCTCCTTTGCCTCCTGCCTCTCCAAGATCTCTTCAAGATCGGCTCCTTTCAAGTTACACTTTGCCCTGAGATGTTGTGTGCACCCTTTAAGAGTAGACTCTCTATTTCCCACAAGCCTCTGGCTCTCCTGAAAGTAAGCCTTACTGGCTTTCAAAGCCAAACATGCTGGGGGCTCATCTTCCCAGTGTAGGAGCTGAATGTGGGGCTTAGACTCTCTGCTTCTTAGGGAAAATCTCTCAATTGTAATTATCCTCCCATTTGTAGGTCTTGACTGTACTACATCTGTGCCCCTCCTAGCAGTCTCATTATGGTTTCTTCTTTATGTCTTCAGCTGTAGAAGATCTTTTCTTCCAGTGTCCAGGTCGCTTTCATGGATACTTCTCTGTAGATAGATGCCATTTTGGTGTGCCCGTGGGAGGAGGTGAACTCAGGGTCTTCCTAGTCTGCCATCTTAGCCACTCCTCAAGGCTCAGGAGAATTATTAATGGTTGTAATTGACTAGATTCTTTAATATGATCAGAAGTCACACAGAATTTTTCAGACATGTGCCTGAATTTCAAGAATGATAAGAAGGAAGTCACTGGTGGATCTCTAAAATATGGTCTTTTGTGTTATAGATACAGAGATGGGCCAGACAGATAATGGTTCAACTCCCTTATTCTGCCCGTAGAATCTCATTCTGTAGTTCCTTATTAAACGTTAGATGTTCAATGTTGGTGTGTAGCTATTTGTATATTAATTAAAATTATGTTTATACCTTGAATAATTTCAGACTACAGAAAACTTATAGGGAATAATGTAATGAACACGCTCACTTTCCAACATGTCAGGTCTTATTTTTTTACAAATTTTTTCGTTTTTAGAAATCAAACATTATAGATATCATTGAAGCCACTTATATATACTTTTTTGATTCTACTCCCTGCTGTCCTTCCCTAAGGATAACTGTTGTAGCAAAACAAATGATTGTGTTCACTAATTGGTTTCTTTGTGTTGGTTTCTTTGTTTTTGCATTGTTTCATCACCAACCCAATAAAAAGGGTGATTGGCAATGTCTGTCTCTTTAAGGAACTACTGAGTGTTAAGAATAATATTCTTCTTTTTCTCATGTTGAAACTTGTATTACAACATTTAAAAATTTTTTTGCTTTGGTCAGTTGAAGATCAATGAAGGAGCTTGAAAGAAGGAAGCATTTGAAATAGTGGAGAAAGGATTGTAGAAGAGGTCAAGAGACCTCAGCTTTTTTCTGAGTCTGCTTATTAGTTGCAGTAGGATTTAGGGGAGGCATTGAACTTGCCAAACATCATTTTTCATGTCTATAAAAAAGGTGGTTGCTCTGCCTCTCTCACAGAGATACCATAAAGCTACAACCAGGTAAAAGAAGAGGAAGAATTTTATAAGATGATACAAGATAAAAATTCTAAATCAATAAAAGGTGATGATATTTCTAGTTTCTTGGCTTTATATTTTGAAAATGTAACACCATCACCTGGTAAAATTGTGCCAACATAGAGAACATAGAGTGATTAGTTTTTGCTTCTGTTTTTGTTATTGTTACCCTAGTAATGTTTTTAAGGTAACAACCTTTTCCTATTTCAATGTCTGTCTTTAGAGAAGTAGCTGATTTTCAGCTTTCTGTGGATTCTTTATTGGAAAACAACAATGACCATTCAAAACCAGATGTTCAAGTTCAAGCCATGAGACTGGCAGAGAAGGTACTTTAGCACTATTCTCTCTTTCTGATGTTAGAATAAGCATATTATTTTAAAGAAAAATATGCTCTGCAGGCTGTCTCAGGCATAATAATGAATTTAGTAGTGTTTCTTTGTTCAAGGCACCTTGGAAATTATAATTTAAATTTATGTTAGCCATGTTCTACAAGGTTAGGATGCTTTTTCAAATTAGTTATAAAACATTCATCTTGTACTGACATTGTTCAATTTTTTGATTAACTACTTACAGGAAGAGTGAAGTGTTAATTAAATTTACAGATTGAAGCTGAATGGACTTCTGAATTTAGGAGAACAAGCTTGATAAATTAGAGGAGTGGGTTGCAATTCTTAAAATGAGTTTCTGAGATGAACATTAAAAATTGACAAATGATTAGATGTAAATAGAACCATGATTGCAGAGAAGAAGTAGTTAGATGATTTAATAAACCTCTTTCATTTCTGATTTCTCTGATGGATTCAATGTCTAAAAGAGGAAAGGATTGTAGAGAATGACCACATCAAAATTGTTAGTGTAATACCTTCAGAAAAGGCATGTTTTAGACAAAGTTCTTAAAAAAAATAGTTATTACATGTGACACAGAGGAGGGCACGGGCACACTGAAGAAACAAAGCAGTGAAAGTCACTGTCATGGAAAGAGATGTTTATAGAATGAGTATGGTAAAGGAGCTTTGGTAGCTAAATAAATGTTTATTTGACCACAAAATCACCCCAGATTCTTATCAGGAAGTGTGCCAGCAACAGAATTATCCCGAGTACAATATTTATTTCCTCCTTTTCCTGTGAGTTCTGAAAAATAAAGACTAGTGGCTCTTCAGTGACAGCAGGTATCTCTTCAAGCTCCCTGGATGTGTCAGGTGCTTAGAAATCTAGTTGATTAAAAATGTAAAGCATATTCATTGAAGACAAAGTATTTAAATTATTTATGTTTTTGTGTTGGTACAAGTTGTTTTAGCGGAGGACCTGATAGAATGTCATGTTCTGTCACTCTCATCCAAGGTGAGTGAAATGAAGAGCTCCTTGCATGTCAGGATACGGAGGGTGAGGGTAAAGTGATGCTCCCTTTTTCCATATTAGATGGAGAAATTGAAGAGAGAGAATGGGAATGAGAAAGAAAGAAACTCCTAATACAGATTGGCATTCTAGCCAGGAAAGGAAGATAATGTGTAAACCCAAAGAGAATGATGGAACTAGAGAGACTGGCTAAGGCCCAGGTCCAGACACAATGACTGTGAGGGGACGCTTCTGCTGCCTTTGAAGCCAGTCTGAGAGTATTAGAACTATAAATCTCACTAGGCCTATTTCATAACATATGTATTTCACTTGATTTGTTATCTTTTCAGCTAAAATGTGATACAGTCGTGAGTGAAATCAGCACGGGTCAAGGGACTGTAAATTTCAAAATAAACAGAGAACTATTAACCAAGGTAAGAACAGGCGATGTTCCGGCTACACCTTCACTCCCTCTCTCTGCTTTAGCTACTTTGATTTTCCTTTGCACATTCTGATCCCTCTGTCTAGAGTGCCACCCCTAGTTAAATCTGCTTCTCCTCCAGGTCTTGGTATTTCCTACCAGTGCCTTTCTGACTCCTTCATTTATATATTCTCATAACACTGTATGTCTCTCCTTTGCAGAACTCATTGTAGTTAATATTTTACTTTCTTTTAATTTGATTAATGCCTGTTGCCCTTTAAATTAATTTCCATTAGGGCTCATAGCATCTGTTTTTCTCACTACTGGATTCCCCATTCCTAGCACAGGATCTGGTGCTCAGTAGGTGTGAGATAAATGAATTAATGTACTCTGTATTGAATACAGGAAAGATACTACTGGCTTCCACTCTGGTAGCCTATAATCTGTTGGAAGCATAGGATTTATAGAGAAGAAACCATAAGACACTTCTGCTTTTAATAAAACAATAAGTTTTGTAAATAGTGTTTGATACAATAAGCATAAGAAAGATCAGAAATGGAGAAAATCTGGATGACCTGGAGGAGTTGGGGAGACTTCATAGAGGAACTGGGTCTCACTTGAATGAGACTGGAGAGAACAGGTAATCCTGGATAAACAGTGGTATGAGACCTTTTGTTGAGAGTTCTGTCTCAGCTGAACTTTAAAATTTATCATAAAGCAAGGTTTGGTCTATTATTTGAAAAAAAGAAATACATACCAGGGTTGGGTTGGTCAGGCTTAGTGACTGTTATGATCTTAAATTGAAAATAATTATAAAACCAAAATTGCTAAGAATACAGTTTCTTACCAAGGTTATATGATTTACAGACATTTACCCATCAGCCCTGCAACTCTTCTGAAGGCTTGTTTCTAGATCTTTGAACTTTTTTCTTTTTTCATTGTTAATGCAAGGTACACTTTTTAAGTAAAGTCAGTCAGAAAGACCAGAAGGAAATTGGTTTTGAGCTTATTAAAAAGTATCTACAGCTTGTTGGGCTCTTGATGACATTTCATGTCAACTTAGCAAACTAGTGAATCTAAGGTACCATTTATAAATAAGTGACTCTTTGTTGATGTCTCAGTGTTTATAGAAGGAGAAATACAGCTCGCCAAGGTGACTCTCTAAACTTTAGGCCACTTGATATGCAGCTATATTTAACTTTTTTGTTTTCTCTGAGATGGGAGAATATGCTTTGGTAGAATGATTTTGCCTTTACAGCCAGCTTAGCTGAAAGAGCTGTGGTTTATATTTTGAGGCAAGGCATATATTTAGTTAATAATTTAAATTTTCTATGGCCATGAATTGTCATACTTTATTGCAGTTAATAAACTAAGAGATTTTCCTCTGGTTTAAGGGTGCCCACTCGCTCACTTATTAAAAAATACTCCCAAATCCTTCTCAGTTGGCAAGAGTCAAGGCTTTGAGGTCCAGCTACTCTTTCTCACATGGAAACCCTTCTTTCATTGGAGCTTTGAGGATCTGGATATTAGCGTGATTTTCATCAAAGGAACAAGCAGATTGCTCACAGTAGCCCTGCTCAGTGTCACAAGAAAAATACATCCTAGACCAGTGAACACTCTGAAAAAGGATGTGCCTGTGTTATAAATTATAATTTTTTTAATAATCCTTATCTGCTCAAAACTCTAATTTCTTCTTCATCATGCTCCATTATTTTCAGGCCTTAAACTGTTCATTTGCATGTCTAATGAATTTTTCAGATCACATCAAGAAAAAACTTCAACCCTTCCTAGGACCTTTATAAAACTTTTTTTTTTTTTTGCATTTTAAAGTTATCAAGATTGACATGTAGCCAGTGATCTATGTCCAAAATATACTCACAAGCAGAGAATTATGAATTTGTCATTGCTTACACATGTACAAACTTAGCCTTGCATAAAATGTATCTGTTCATGCATTGCAATTGAATTATTAACACTAGTAGCACCAGAGATGATTAAATGTTAGTTTTAAGTTTGAATCACTAATAGTGGTTTTTAATGTCTTCATATAAATCATCCTCAAAGGTAGGAGGCTAAAATGTGAAATTAAAGGCAGTAGGAACTGCCGAATCTCTGGGACTAGATAATAAATTTTTCAAAGTTAGAACTATCATGGTGAAGAACTATCACTCTGGTACCAAACTTCTACCTGACAGTAGCCTATAGATGACTTTCAAGAGAAACTGTAACTTCGAATAATAGTTAATTGAGTTTAGGGGGAGTGAAAAAGAGAAAATAGGAATCTAACCAGATAGGAAAAAGGCAAACAAAATCCTGTTTTTCAGATGTGCCTTAGAAATACACATTGAATAACATCATTTTTTATTTCACACGCACACATTCATTTTTTATTTGCCAAATTCAACTTCGCATGGTCTACCAAAATTTGAGGGGGGAGAAAAGACAGAAAAGGTGATACTGATTTAAATGGCTCTAATTCTGCTCATTATTTCACTGATTGAGTTTCTGTCAATAGGCAGTGGATGCATTCAAGTTACGTGTAGTGTCAATTGACTGAACACAGGAAAAGAATGAATAATAAAGCACTTTTCAACTACTGACTAAGGAAGTGAGCAGTCAGTCAAGTGGTGGTAGCATCCTTAGAAGTTCTGTTGAGAGCTGTAGAGAAATATTGACCAGTATAGAACTATATATGTGGTATCTCAGCAAAAAAAAAAAAATGTGACAATGAATATATGTATGCTCATGTATAACTGAAAAATTGTACTCTCCACTGGAATTTGACACAACATTGTGAAATGACTGTAACTCAATAAAAAAAGAATTATATAAAGTGACAAAAATCATCCACAGAAAATGTGAGGGTAATAGACAAACAGAAAATACAGTCAATTGGAATGTTTGTTAATAGGCTAAAGCATCCCCAAAAGTGAAACCTTTGAAAGATTTGATTTCTGTTTACAAACTATATGTACCTACATTACATTAGTGAGTGCATCTTACATTTAAACATATATATTGGTGAGTAGATGGACCTCTAACTTATTCATCTGTTGGAATATCAGGGAAATTTACTAGCTCACTGACATTCTTCTTTGTGCCACTAATTCAGCAAACCTACTGCTTATTATTTGTCAGGGACTATCCTGCTGAAATCTAAAGATACCATGGCTTGTATCCTGCTCTCAAGGAGCTTATGATTTAAAAGAAAAGCATTAAAAAAAAATCACAATACAATGTGATGAATCGTACAATGCAGGCATGTGTAAGATGCAGTCCCAGTGTAAAGAAAGGTACAGGTAAGTCTATCCTGAGGAGAGAGGAAGTAACCTTGGATTGGGATGAAGATAAAAATCTATAAAGGAGATGCAAGGGGAGGCATTCTGGGCAGAGGGGACAGTTTGAGCCAGAGTACAGTCAAGAACATCGCGTTGTCTGGAAAGCAGGTGACTGAGTATGGTTTGCATGTAGGATGGCATAGGGAGGGATCTGAAATTGTACAGTATGAAGGGCTTTACATACTCTGCTTAAGAGTTTCAGCTTTTCCCTATGTCATTATTTTCCCTGGTGTGTTATGTGTACACAGGTGGCACATGTGATGATTTTTGGTATTACTTACACTAATAAAATTTATTTCACTTTACTAGTTATGTATTATCCCCCCAAAAAAAGAAACCCCAACACTTCTAACTTGTGATTTTTGTGGACGTCACAAGGTGCCTTTCAACGGATCAGTTTCCTCAAAATTTAAAAAAAAAAAAAAAAAAGGAGAAATGATATGCGTGTAAAGTAAAAATCAGATCAGAAACTTGTAAAATCTCTTAAGGGGTAGGGAATCACTGAAAGGTTTAAAGAGAACATAGACCTGATTAAATATGTGTATTATATAATAAGACATTTAGGTACTATTGTTTTGTTGTTTTTGTAGGGGTGTAACTGACAGATGGTGGGCGTCTAAACCAGAGCAGAGGGGAAAACAATAATGATATTTAGGAGACAGCATGTGCAGGGCTTGGTGATTAATAGGTGATTGGCTATGGGTGTTAAGGGAAAAGGGTAGATCTTAGGAACTCCTAGATCTCTGACTTGGTTAGCCGGGGAGAGGGGGTCGGTCAGGGTGAAATTCATGGAAATGGAGACTGAAAGGAAGAGGAATATATTCTGTTTGGAGTGCCAGAGAGATGTCCAATCCTGAGTTGGATCTATCAGTCTGTAGCACAGGAGAGATTCTGTTAGGTAACTAGTAGTTAAAATCTTAAGACTTTACACCTAGGAGAAGTGTAAAGTAAGGAGCTAGAGGCAAGAAAGGAGTGCAGGGTAGGGAGTGGGGGCAAGCAAGGAAAGAGGAGACTGCAAAGGAAACACAGGAAAGCAAAACCAGTAGCCTGGCATCACTACAACCAGGGAAGGAGGGTAGTCGCAAGGAGGAGGGAGTAGTCATCAGCTGAGATGATGGTTGAAAGGTGGGTGCCCCTGGGGGAGGCAGGAAGGGACCGGGGTTAGGGCAGATGATCAAAAGGAACTCTAGGCTGTAGCCTTAGCTTGTTTAATTTTTTTGTTTTACAAAAAGAATATATTCATAAAAGTAGTATATTAAATTCAATTCAAGCATTCAAGTGAGTTTGGCATTTAAAATACTGATTTTGAAAGCACTTTCAGTGAAATAGTAGATAAAGAAACTTGTTAACAGCTGTGTAGAATTGTCAGTGGATGGTTTGAAAGTAAGATACTGTAAGGTACTCCTTTATTAAAGTTGCTTTTTTTGGTTGTGCCAGAGAAATCAATGAACCGAGGGTTATTTGTTGAGAATTCTAACTTTACTGCTATTACCTTTTGTGGACTCTACCATATACTACATAAAAAGAGATGGGAAGTGAAAAGGATGGATAGGCCTTAACCTTTGAATAATCAGAATATGAATTCCCTTTTACTAATGTTTACCTTCCCACTTTCAATCTTCTTATGACCCATATTCTTGAGTAATTAACATTTATTGGGTCCCTAGTATAGGACAGGCACTGTTCTATTTAATGTCTCTATGTTAATCCTTTCTCTCTGTCCTACTGCTCAGTGTGAGTGAAGAGAATATTATTTTCTCTTTATTCTTGGGCAAATGCTGTTTCTGAACCTTAGTTCTTGAAGCTATTAAATGGGAAATATTGCCCATTTTAAGATTGTAAGGCTTGGAGATAACACAGAGGCATCTAGACTTGAGCCTAACAGTCTATCGATGCTTCTTGAAAGTGCTGCTTTGCTGCCTCCGTAAATTCTCTGTCTTTTCCGTTAAGTAACTGTAGTAACCAGCTCTTAAGTAAAATTCTTCATGTTACAAACTACATTTTTAGGACTCAATCCTGTTTGAGAAGCAAAATCAATAAAGAGTAAATAAAAATCTATCAGTAATTTCAAAACTCTACATTAAAAAATAAATACATAAATTAATGCATCATCACCATTAGCAAAAATTAAGTATGAATTTTGTGAACGATACAGTAGATCTATGTTAATAACTAAGAATTAACCTGGAATATGTCTTGGCAGTTGCTGTGATATAGCCTTTTTTCTTTTCTTTTTTTTTTTTTTTTTAACTTTTGTAACCAGTAGGCATTTGAATTATGATTTTTTACTCATTTTCAACCATTACTTGTGATCATTCGTGTCACAAAAGTATCAGCACCATGAAGACTTAACACATAAGCTGTGGAGTGAGCAGAGTTTTTGCTGTATGACCTTGGGAAAGTTTTACTTAACCAGCCTGAGCTTCTATTTCCTCATTTGTAAAAATAATCCTCATCTCAGGGTTGTAGTGAGGATTAATACATATAATACAGATAAAATGTTTAGTACAGTGCCTGGCACATGATAAGCATTCAACAAATACCAGCTGCTGCTTCTGGTTTTGTTGTTTCTGTCTGCTGTGAGACTTTTGGAAGTTACCTCTCTAAACTTCAGTTTCTTCATCTGTGAAATACCTACATCATTGGTTACTATAAGGATGAATAGATAAGATGTATATACCAAAGGGCACAGAGCCTCAGGAGATGTTAACTCGTGTCATTACTGCTCAGACTAGCGTTAGCAATAGGAGAAGGTGGTGATACTCACAATGCTATAAAATTCTTAGTCCCATAAATTAAAATGAGCAAATTAGCAATAGTTAGTTCCCAGTAAAAAAGTAATTAAGAAAATTGCATTTTTTTTCTGTCATTAAATCCCACACCTTTTACTTTTCAGACAGTGCTGCAACAAGTGATGGAAGATGGTTCAAAATATGGATTAAAAAGTGAACTTTTTTCTGGTCTTCCCCAGAAGAAGATCATAGTTGAATTCAGGTGAGTGCCCACTCATTTTATGTGTTGATCAATCAATCAGCTGGCTGGGCATTATCATCTAGGATCTCACAGAATTATACATGGAAAAATTAAAAATCAGTGAGATTACTTTATTTTCTTAAAATCACAGTGAATTTATCATTAAACTATGAATAAAAATGTTGGGACTTTAATCAAAAAAGTACCCAGTGATTATTATAGGTTTTTTTTTTCTTTTTTTAAGTATTTAGCAGTTATTTGTTCTTTTAGGAATATATAGTTCTTCATTTTAGCAGAGTCTTAAGGGATAGATTTTGACTGTTTTTTCAGTTTTTAGTTCCCATATATAAGTAACACCATGCAGTATTTGTCTTTTTCTGTCTGGCTCATTTTACTTAGTATAATGCCATCTAGTTCCATCTATGTTGTTGCAAATGACAGGATTTCCTTCTTTTTGAGGCTGCATAATATTCCATTGTGTATATATACCACATTTTCTTTATCCATTCATCCACTGATAGACACCTAGGTTGTTTCCATACTTTGGCTATGGTGAATAATGGTGCAGTGAACATGGGAGTGCAGATACCTCTTTAAGACAATAATTTCACTTACTTTGGTTATATATCCAGCAATCCCACCTCTGGATGAGAAGAAAGTCTCCTCCCTATTCCAGTTTCCCAGTTCTCTACATATGGGCATTCTCCAATACCAATTTCTTGCTTACCCATCTAGAGGTATTCTGGGCATTTATAAACAGATCACATGCATTATACCATTACACGTGTTCTTCTCCTTGCTTTTTTCATTAAACAACGTATCTTATGTTCCTTTAATATCAGTACATCCAGGGCTGACTTATTTTTATTGTTTTATGGTATTCTGTTGTCGAGATTTTTTTTTAATCAGTTTTATTGAAATATTACATACAGTACGATACAGTTCACCATAATTCAACATGTAATTTGATGAGTTTTGGCAAAGATGGCCAGGTCACATAACCACCACTACAATTATATCAAACAGTTTCTCTGTCTTTTTTTTTTTCAATTTTATTTTTTTACTTTTATCTGTTATTCCCTTTCATTCTGCTTACTTTGGATTTAATTTGATCCGCCCTTTCTAGTTTCTTAAAGGAGAGCTTTAGTTTATTGATTTGAAACCTTTCTTCTTTTCTGATACAAACATTGCATGCTATAGATTTTCTGCTTTTAGCTACATCTGACAAATTTGCTAGTAAAGCAGTCCTGAGGGTCACCTTGTTTGCTTACATTCTCTTGGGGATTATAGTCCTTCCTTGTTCTGTGGTTCAGTTTCATAAAATTTTTCTGGTTGTTTAAGGCAAAAGGGTAAGTCCAATCCTTCTAATTCTCTCTTAACTAGAAGTGGGAGATTCCTTATTTTTCAACCTCATAGAAGAACATTTACTTTCTCTCTCAATAATGATTGCATGGATATACTTATAGTTTCATAATGTCACAATTACGCACAGGTACCTGTAGGATCAAGTTTTTAAATTGTAATACCATTAAAAGGCTAAATAACAAGGCTTTAGAAACAGACCAAAATTAAGTGCGGTTTCTACCACTGTTAACCTGCTGTGTTCAAGCTACTATATCTTTTTTTAATATCGAGAAACTTAGGAAATTTTCAAACATGCACAAAAGAGAGAACATGTATATTAAATCCCATATGCTCATCATTGAGATTCAGGAGCCCTCACATCACAGCTCTTCTGAGCATTAAGTGAGTTAATGCATGTAAAATATGTGAAACTGTGCCTGTCAGGTAGTGAGTGCTCTAGAAGCATGTGCTATTATTACATTATTGATTACAACTTCTCCACTACATGTAAGAGTGATAAATACGTTGCTTGAGAATTTGGAGTGGTGAATCCCGTTTCTGGTTATTCTGCGAAGCTTTATACATAAATATTTTTATATTTTTCACTTTTTAATTTCTGATCCAATAGATATTGATAGATAATATTCATATAAACAAAATTTCCTTGGGTTCTCCAGTAATTTTTGAGAGGTTATAGTGTTGAGAACTAGTATACTAAATTTAATTTCCAGTGATCTACGTTGTTTGTATCAAAACAATCTCTCTGAATTTCTTCATCTTTTTATCAATCCTTAAATGTGTCTGCTTTGTAAGGGTGCCACTTCTGTGTGTGTCTGATTACCTCACGACTCACAGGATCTGTTTCACTAAGAAAGATTCTTCCTGAGATCTAATTTATCTTTGCTCTAAACTTCTAATTTTTAACTATCTTTGCCCTAAATTACCAAATGCCCTAGTCCACAATTGTATTAAACTATGGCACTGTGACCTAGTTCATTTTAGAACTCTTGTTCTTAGAACAGAAAAGTAATTTTTGCAATTATTTTGCAGTTCACCTAATGTTGCCAAAAAATTTCATGTTGGACATTTGCGTTCTACCATCATAGGTAAGTGTTGTTAGTTTCACAGAAAATACTGAACATGCCTTTCAGGCAATATTCTGTAATACAGTCTAATGGTTTAATGCTTAAGTAACAAAAGGACAAAAAACAAAAAAGTTGAAATTTATATGAGCTTGATGCAAATTAAGTATAGCACGAAATGTGGAAAATTGGTTTAGAAATGGCAACAAGAAATTTGTTTCAAAACCAAAAGATTTAACTGGTTTAACTGGTATGTATGTTATGATTTTAACTTTTTAAAAATATGTATGCATATGAAGAAGAACTGAAAGATGCTAAAATGAAAATAGTTATATGGGATTGATAGTCATCCTCCCAATTTTTTTGCTCATTATTTTGTTTCAATAAAAAAACTCAGTCTCAATCATGTGAGTACTAACTGGAGTTTTCAAGACTGAAAATTGAAACAAGACTAGGCTATTTATATAAAGAGAGGTTACTGTAGTACTTCAGAGCTGTAATTCTTCCATGTATAATATGCTTATGATTTCCATTTATTTAAAACTTGACATTATGTAGCAGCCCAGTTTTAAAACTGCACTTAGAATTGCATAATATCAGAATTGGAAGGGACTTTGGAGTTTATCTCACATAATCTGTCTTCCTGTATACCCTTGCATGCTTAAGAGAAGGCAGTTTAATCCATACTAGAATACTTCTAAGACTTGGAGGAATCAGTATTTGTGGCATAGATTATTCCTGAATAAGTCAAGCTCTCATCATTACAGAGTTCTCAAGCAGCATTTTAAGAGAGGAAATGACAGAACTTGATAAAAAGGGTATAAGAAATACACTGTGTAAGAAAAGCTACATGAATATGTGAAAAGCATAGGAGTAATTGATGGGTAAAGCAAGATAAAGTTGTTTAAGCGTTGTTAAGGGAAATATTTGAACTAGGAAGAGGTAATATTTATTGAAAGTTATCATGTTAAATGTTTTCATGTATTATCTCAGTTTCACAGTAGCCCTGTTTGGTGAGTACTATTGGTTTATGGATGAGGAAAGTCAGATACCAAAATTAACTCTTCCCAAATCAGTATTATAGCCAGGATTTGAAATTAGGCAGTCCAGTTCCAAAAACCTGGGTTCAGGCATTTAGTTGGATTTGTAAAATAATAAGAAAAAAATAGGAATACAGCCTAAGTACCAGCTACAAATGGTGATTCCTATTGCTGGTACTATAGAGGTTAAGAAAGTCTGGAAGGAAGGAAGCTGTAGAAGTGGCTACAGCTGATTTAAGTGAGCTCTGCATATTGGTGACGCATTATTTGCAGAAAACTAGATCCACTCTAGTAAAAGCAGGAAGGCATTTATTATGGGATATTGAATAGTTTGCAAAGTTGGTGGGAGTGCTAAAGAAGCTTGGGATTAAGCTGACATAGATGACTCCCAAAGCTGTACCATAGAACTTGGTGGTCAAGGGAACTTTTGCCTATTCTGCAGTCACTGCCACGACCACAATCAGGGAACTGCCACTGTTCCTGCCATGCCTCTGGAATTCAGATTAGCACAAGAGGCCACCCATATCCTATCTTTCAACTTTTCTTGGAGGTCATTTGACAGGACACTAGGACCTCTAGTAGTGATGCCATTTTAAAGACAAAGCCTCCACTACTGTGCTTGTCAGAAAACATAGAGTTAACTCCCTTCCCACCTTCTAGACTAGATCTTACATAAAGTGTATCTGATTGTCCAAACCTAAATGACTTCTGGAACTCTTAACTGCAAGAGATTCTGAGCAATGTAATCTTTAGCTTTCCAGCCTCTGCAGTATGTGAGGGCACATTAGAGGGAGAGTGGAATAGATGTCGAACTTCAGACCAGCATCTGCAGTACAGGAAGGTGAAGGCCTTGGACTACTACGTGTTGTTAGGGAGCAGCATGAGAGGATAGGCTTCAGGGACAGAAAGAAGGCAGAGTGAGCTATTAAAAAAAAAAAAAAAAAAAAGAACAGCATTGCTGGGTTCCTCGGGGCACAGTCAGATTGTATATTTCTCATTAATTACTGAGATTCTGTTATTTCCTGTCCTTGGAATAGCAATTACTCTAACATGTGTTCCTAACCCCTGTTAACGTTGATGAAAATTGGGAGATTCTTTAGAATAACTACCTCCAAAAGGATTCCTTACTCCCTTTCCGTAACATAGATGAAAACATAATAATGAACGTTTTAGTGGGGGGGAGAAAAAAGGTTGTTAGTAAATTTTGCCAACAGAATTTTCTGTATTATACTTTGATATTAGAGAAGCACATGGTTCTCATGCCAAAACAGATAACAAGAATGAGAAACTGTATATTTTATTGATTATTAGGAAATTTTATAGCAAATCTCAAAGAAGCTTTAGGACATCAAGTAACAAGAATAAATTATCTTGGAGACTGGGGCATGCAGTTTGGTAAGTAAGATTGAGATTTTATTTTTCATATCATTGTTAAGTCTTATTTCTTTTAACGTCATGTCACTTGATCTCCTGGACAGAATATGGGCAGCATCCCATTGGATGAAGTAGTGCCTCCTACCTGTTTGTTTTCCTAACGGCTCTTGTATGTTATTTATCTTGCATAAATCTTGTATTTTATTTGTTAGAGTAATTCTTACCATACAAGTAAGTTTTCAGGGAGGAAGCTTCACACATTCACATAAGATTGATAAATACACAGTTCTGTGATTTTATTAAAGAAAAATAGCTTACATTCATTAGTTAAATGTAGAATTGAGTATACAGGGAAAAAGTTTGCGTATACACCCTTTTCAACCACAGCCCTGCCATTTTTAAAACTAGTGAAGTCCAGCCTCCTTGGGCCATTGTGTATGACACGGGATCTGTCATACGCTGGGCCAGTGGCCTAAAGGAAAAACAAATAGGGTATTTTGGCTTGCTCTTAAATTATGCAGGTAGCAGGGTGGGTGGGGTGGGGGGAATTAAAAAAAAAAGAATATGAAAACAAATATATATATATATACATATGACTGAACTATTATGCTGTACACCAGAAACTGACACAACATAAACTGACTATACTTTGATTAAAAAAAAAGAGAAAGAAGTGAAAAAAAGAGAGAGGAAGAGAAGAGTGAGACCCAAATATTTGAGTGCCACTGGTTATCTCTAATGTCTCGAGTTTACTGAGAACCATTCCTAGCTCATAAACTCCAGCCATCAAGGTGTAGAAGGACAAGATAAGTGAAGATGCCTTAGTAGTGAAGGACTGGTGGCCTGTGAAATGCAGACTTTTAATAATCTCTGGCAGCTACCATCTGCATTTTAAGATCCAGCCTTCATGTCACCTCTGAAATGTACTCTCTGACACCCAGACACACCCTTGCCTACCTCACGTCTCCACGTTCCTAGTACCCAGCTCTACTCAAAAGCTTCTCTCTTACTAGATTCTTATTTGTGTGCTCTTTCCCCTGCTAGATGAAATGTTCCATGGAAGCACGGGCTGTGTCTTAATTATTTTTGTAACCATAGTGCTTGGCACATAAGAGGCACCCAGAATGATGAATGAATCTGTCTTGGGAAGTACTTCACAATACTACTCCAAAAGAAAGGCTAGGTGATGTTTTAGAACTGTGCACTGCCAGTTCTGAAGTTCACCGATACTATTGTGTTCCATATCCAGTGAGATGAAATCAAAGTTTCCAAAAGACAGATTTATCATGACCTTCTCTTACGAATATTATCCTTTCAGTTAATAAAAATCTTTTTTAGACCCTTAAAAGGACAGAACTTAAACCTAACAGTGCCCTTACTATCCACTGTGGAGGAACAGAAAACATGCCCTGCATCTTAAAAACCCACCTGCAGTTCACAATAGTGGGTACTTAGCGGTCTGGGCTCTGGGCTCAGCAGTCAGATTTAATAGAGGCATCCGCATTATAGGAGTTTGACTGATTTAGGCATCTCACAGCCATTAGCAAATATGTGATTATGATATTCATTAAAATTTAGCTGCAGGGTTTTATTATAGTGATTTTTCTCTAAAGGACTACTGTGGTTAACAATCCGTGAACATTTCCATTATAACATTATTGTTAAAGAGTTTTAATTTTGGCTGTTTCAGCTATCCCCTTTTAAAAGTTGGCAGACAGTTCCTAAGTACAGAATTAGTTTTTGAAAATAGGTTAAATGGTAAATGGAACTGGCCTTTACTTTTCATATTTCTGTTTTTTAAATCACCCTGGGTATCTTTCCACACCCCACCCCCAAGACCCTAAATCATAATCACATTTGCTTTGGCTTGAAAGTGAATAGTGCTGGTAAATATTTTAGTCATCCTTCCAGTTCCTGTCTAGGTTCTAAGATTGTCTACCCTGTGTTTAGTAACATCCCACTTTCTTCTGAGCCTATATAGAAAAGTGTATGTCAGCACCCAGGGGCAATAGCTTCTTTAGATGGAAGCTTGGTAACTGATATGGTTGTGGAAACAGATTAGTTTTTAAAATAATTACGCTATCTATAAAATTCCTCTTGGCCTCAGGCTGCATATATATTTTCAAACCAAAATTATGCTCATTTTTTACCAAAGCATCTTAAGAGTATAAATATTCATAGTCTATAGGAGGAATTTTCATTGCTAGTTTATAAACTTCAGTTATTATTTTTTTTAAAGGTTCAAAATAATACCCTTCCTGAACTCTGAATTTATCATCGAAGACTGTAAAAAAAAAAAAAATCACTGGCAAATAAAAGACAAATATATGGCCGGATTAAAGCATTTTGTCACTTGGTCACCTTGAATGGGAGAAGTAATCAGGGCTGTTTCAAGTTTTACCTTCAGTTATTTGTTCAAGAGCTAATGTTGTAACACACAGCCTATTCCTACCTTTGTTTTATTGTCACATCTGTAAGTTTAAGAAAGAAAGTTTTGAAATCACTTTCCCATCAGTTTCTTTTCAGAAATTTTGAATGCCTAGTGCCTGGCATCACTCTCCTTCCACAGAGTGGCTTGCTCAATAAATGCTTGCTTTATTAATGTCTTCTAGGGAGGTGTTGGGCACTGCTAGCCCAAAGATAAATTAGTCCTAGACTCTGCCTTTGATGAGCTCATAGTCTATTGGTTTCTGTGAAATTAATTTCAGTGATCTCCTCAATATATTGAATTTTTGATTCAATTTATGATTCAATATATTGAATTTGGCTTGTGTCAGTTTATGGAGTAGCAGGAGGTGATAGTGTCTATTTTGCAATATTCTCAGGATGCGTAATTATGAGAGGTGAATCTCTTTATGGAACTATACCTCTTCCCTGCCATGACTGTTCTCTATTGTTCCATTTTATAATTTTTTCATTTACGGATTGTTGTGGTAGGTCTTCTGGGAACTGGCTTCCAGCTGTTTGGCTATGAAGAAAAACTCCAGTCCAATCCCTTACAGCATCTCTTTGAAGTAAGTTGGCAACAAACAGTACTAGAAAATGCTTCAACTTATTTTTTTCAGAGCACTGTGCAGCTTAGTAACACATTTTTAGTCCCAGAGGTTAAAAAAAAAAAAAAAAAAAAACCAAAAAACTGTTCCTTAAAACAAGGAACCAAAACAACTGAAAATGTTGCTTATATTTTACTAGGAAGATCTTTTCATTTTCAAATCCAAGTGTTTATTTTATTACTATTTTAGTTGATTCGGGACAGTATTTCTTCAGGTATAGAATCTTCTAAGCATAAACACAGAATAACAGATTCAGCATAGAACTTCCTCGATTTGTATTAGCTGACATGTACTGCAGCTTTCTTCGTGGGAATAACTACAATTCATTTAGACTCGAGTAAACACATGTATATACTTTTTTGCTCTTGTTCTGATGTGAGGGAAGGCACATGTATAGCTCTGTGAATTTGTGTGTTCTTTTTTCATTTCTGTCTTTCAGCTCCTTTTCCTGGCTTTTTCCCTGTGTGAACTTCTTTCTGTTCTCCTTCATTTAGTCCCTTGGATATTCTGCTTTTCTGTCCTCAGTCCTTCCTGGAGTTCATTAATAAAGCCCTTCCTGTCCAGTTAATCCCCAGGGATGTGTTTCCTTTCCATTGTCCCAGCTGTTATCTCTCCTGTTTCTGGGCCTGGCAAGAAGAAACACAGATAGTGTATCAGCCATGCTGGTGACACACGGGGAGATCTGACTAAGGATGTGTGTGAGGAAGAGCACTTGCCGAAACACCGCCTTACTTCTCTAGCCAGAGCCACAGAGAGCGCGTCATCATTTTCCTTTCTGTTAAATTATTTTTCTCCTGCAGCTGGCTTTGTAGTTAAATTGAACAAAACACATTCTCATTCTTAAAGACCTTTAAAAGTTTATGATTTCCTCCTGAGTCCATGCCTGCACAGTCCTTTAAATGCCTACATTTCGATTTATAATACTAACCAAAAAGATTTTTTTCTCTTTCCCATTTAGAGTTTTATTGAGAGGCAAGAGTTAAAAAAATTAATAATTCTTTATGGTTGTTTATAAATAAAGTATGCCACCCTAGTGCCTGAAATTTTTACTATGTTATTTTTTTTTAACTTTAAATAGTGGTGACTAATTTTTAGCACGAGCTTAGTGAACTTTTCATCAGATCCAGGCTCCAGAGACAACCCATGGTACAGGAAATACAGATACCCAATTGGAGACCTTGTGTCACTGAGAGAACATTTTTTAAGAATTTAGAGTACAGTTTGACATATGAGAGTTACTACTCTCACTTTTCTCCCACCCAACCTCAGTTTTTATTTAATCCTGAAAATAGTAAATCTTTGTTGCCCATAATGTTTTAAATATTTTAGTAAATCTGTACTGTTCCATCTTAGAATTTTTTCCATTTATGGATTATAGTGGTAGGTCTTCTGGGAACCAGCTTCCAGCTGTTTCTAGACATACGTTTCTTTCTACACAATTTCATACAATTTCCTGCCTCTTGAGACTCATAAAAAGTAGGAGATCACACATCTGTGTTAGAGTTTGTTAGCTGATGGATGCACATAAGGAAGGAATAAGAGCAGTGGGTACTTTTATGAATCACTAAAAACTCAAGGAACAATAGCGTTGCTGTCACTAAGTGTTCTATTGCCTAATAGCTTCACTGGGAAGCAGTATTTATAGACAAAAGAGGGCAAGTCAGACACACCCAGCTTGCTGTTTGTAAGGGAAGATAGAAATCCATTAGAGCTTCTCCTTTCTGTGCAGGGCAGAGAAAATGCAGAGCCTAAAGTGGCAGCCTTTGGGTTATTTTATCTTTGTGCTAATTTTTGCAGACCCAGTTTCATTTTAAAATTACAGTTGTCACTGTAGATTACTTTCAACAACAACTTCTAGACTGTTGAATGAGGAATTTCTCCCCCCCTTTTTTTTTTGAGCTTTACGCAAATATTAATAAATGATTTTATCCTATTCCTCAACAGAAAACTTGAACCATGGTCGAACCCATTTTTTCCCTTCTCGAGTTATAGTTGGAGCTCATTGAGAGAAGGGACCTGTCTCCCTGATCTTTTACCTGCAGCTTCACACACCAAGTGCCATGCAGTAAATGCTTAAATGAATTTGATCTCGTCTTCCCCTTCCATTTAAGTTGTGGCGTGGAAAACCTACTGTAGACTCCAAGGAAGGGCTAACTGTCGTACAATACACTATGTACCATCTGTCAGAATCTACTTACTGTATCATGCAAGTTTACTGGTGAAGAACTGAAGGGCCAGACCCAAGATTGCAACACTGGCAGTCTGGCTTCTGAGAGCTCTGTGCACTGCCCTGCCCCGCCCCCCACCGCACTACAAAGTGCCTTTCTGAGCCATTCATTTCCATTGGTTGTAATTACTTACAAAGCGATTTCCTTTCTTTCATCCTTGAATTGCTGTCCCAAGGGCACAATTAGTAGTTTGGTTTCGGCAGTTTCAGCCTTCTGCCATACTTGAGTTACATTCGGCTTAGGCCATCCAGGGGCAGATTTTGTGGCCCACCTCCCTCTAAATTGCACCATGATCAGTATCCCCCCAGTTTGCGTTTCTCAGCCTGTTAGAAATGATATTACATGCTAGTTTTAGTGTCTCTTCTGTGGTGAGAATATCTAACACTTACAGTCATTTCTCTACTGCGTTTCCATTTTTGTGCTTTGCTTCATGACCAGTGTTTCTCTGTACCTATAGTCATTCTTCTCCCAGGATGTCTGGCCCTATTGTCTACGGACCTAGGACTTTGGTTAGCCAACATTTGAGACCTTTTCTTTAGTTGTTCTAATTTGTTGTCACGGAACAAAGAAGTGGTTCTGTAATAGTCCCCCCCCCCCCCCGAGAATTGGCTGATGAGTTAAATTACAAATGTATTTGTTATTTAAAATTCACACTGTGGATTCAAAGAAAACATTTGTAATCAGTTTTGGAACAGTTGTCAAAGAGCCTTTCCACTTATACCTAAAGTAATTTCTTATGGTAAAAGTTAGTAAGTGTTCAATCTAAATCCTGGATATATGGGTATCATCATTTAATAGTGTTTTAATAATTTTTTAAAGTAATTTCTCAGATTCCTCCTAGATTTAAACTACTTGAATGGACCTTGATAACATCTAACACTATGCTTTTAAGAATCTATAACCCAGCTGCTTTTTCTGTTTGGGGTTTTTGTTTCTGTTTGGGGTTTTTTTTGTTTGTTGTTTGTTATTGTTGTTTTGCCACAGAAGGTTTAAGAACTTGACTCATTCCGTGTTGCTTATTCATATGGATTTTGATAACTATAGAAATTCCTCTTAAATATGAGCAGCCTCTCATTAAAGGTAAATAATCATGCCAATAAAATATGCATTAGCCCTGTACCGCGGCCCTGGCATTTATAAAGGTTCAGAATGACCCCTGCAATACTTCATTACTTTGACCCTGCCCCTTTCTAAAAGGATCTGAGGTAACTATGGTGATGGGCAAATAATTAAAAAAAAAAAAAAAAAAGACATAGAAAGTCAGAGATGATGTATTACCAGGTAATGGTCTATAAGAGATTTTACCCTGAGTTTCCCTATATCAGTAGCAAGAAAAAAAGTGGTAAGTAGAAAATGGGGCAGGACCAAAGCACTTAACTTAATGAGAGGTAATGTTTACTTGCTCCCATTTTTTTAAATGTAGAGGAAGTGTCTGTTCCTTTTTCCTGGCTTTAGAATCTCAAAACAGTTCCTCAAACTTAAGAAGGTAATTCACGACAAAATAAATTCTAGACATATATAGGATTATTTCTGCAGTTAAGATCTTTTATTTTTTAAAGAATTGAATTCAAAAGTTCTTTGTTGGTTAAGTCACATTACTTTTTTCAGGGAAAGTGATTGTTAATGGTTGGTGTAGATTTTACTCATTATAACACTTACATACCAGAAATAGCTTTTAAATTATAAACCTAAATCTGAACCCAGCCATCACTTTTGACACTGGTGGGAGTCACCTTAAGGCAATGTTAGGGATCCCCCCGCTCCAGATCATGCAGAGGCTCTCATGTGCATCCAGGGCAGCCATAGAGGCCTCTTCTTGGCTTCAGTCCACACTAATCTTGACTGACATGCCCAGTATCCAAACCTTCATGATGCCTTGGAGGCACACACAGCTCTGCTTGTGTGACAGGCTTCACCCAGGAGGTCTTGCTGTGGCCCGGAGACCAGTCTCCCTGTGTAGGGACACGGTGAACTATTTCTGTCTGCGGGACCACTGCCACCTGAGCGGCTGCCCAGCTTCTGCTGTTTTGGGGAGTGTTTCTCTCATCCCCTCCTCAGTGCAGGCAGTTCTCCTTTCCTCTCTTCTGGCAACTTCTCCGCTTTGCCATTGCTCTTGACTGTCCTCCCCCAAGGCACTTGCCTTTCTCCCTAACCCCTACTCTCCTGGAATAGCACTGCAGTGTCCCATTGTCCTCTGAGTGTTTTAGAACAAGGATGGAAATACCAAGTAAGGCAGGAGGACACATTAAAGCTCAGTCATGATCCCACCCACTGAAATGTGCAAAAAAACTCTCTTTTCAGCATGAGAAAGTATTTATTAGGCTCTAGTACACAGTGCTCTGCGAGAAGTTAGTAATTATCACCCTTGGAAAAAAGTGTAAAATGTCTTGGATGTTATTATATACGTTCAAAGGATAGAAAGAGGCGATTCCAGATGTTAAAAGAAGATGAATGGATGGTAAAATGCTGTTTATATGCTGCTAATGATGTACTAATGAGGAGAAATTTGGAAATTAATGAATTAATTACTTTAAACAAGTTATTTTTTTACCTAGCAAGTTTTTACTTTATTGTTAACTGTTTGATGTATTGATATATTTTAAATTAGATTATTTGGAATTTCTCTAGTATTTCATTTGACATTAGGAATCTGCCTCAAGAGAAATTTTCGATCAAGACATGAGACAGCATTAAACAATGAGCTTGTTTGCGTGAAATATTATTGTGAATTTGTTACATGTTATTTTCATAAAAATGAGATTAAAAATAAATGCATTTTAAGATGGAGGACAAATAAATGTTCAGATAAGAGGGTCTTTAGTGTCTAAGTTGTGCTAACCATCCTTAGCAGCTACTTTCAGTTTTAAAGACAAAAATAACCAGGGATGGGGTTATTTTTAAATAACCAAGGAACTCAGCTGTGCCTGTGTAGCTAACGGAATTCTAGAATCAAATTTAAGGATTAAGATGGCGTAGGAGGGCATTATCTGCTACTTCAGTTTTTCACGCTTACTTCTTTACATTTGGACAGATCATCCTAAGAGCTGATTATAATTATCTTAATCAATTAAATTAGAAATAAAATGTCCTATGTTTTTTGGCAAGCCCAACATCTAGAAATAGGGAAAAGGTTAATTCTCCTTTCAGGAAGTCTCAGACATTTAGTTTACTCTGTAATGTAAATGCAGCTGGCTTTTGCATTCTAGTAACTAATAGAAGAAAAATTGTGTTTCCATCCTCTGAATCACTTCTCTTCAGCCACACTGTCTTATTACCAAATCCAAATTTAAAATTTCCTTTTTACTCCCTTTGAATCTAGACCTAACCTCAAAAGGGAGCCATCTTCAAAATGCATAATTTCTAAGAGTAAAAGGTTTATGGTGACTGTAAATTAAAAATTGCCTATAATTTCAGAAATACATCATATTCAGTTTATTTTGTGAAAGAAAACATGTTTCTTTTCTAAAATGTTGATGAATGTTAATAATTACAATTTTACATAGTGCATTTACAGGCAGTTAAGTGCTAATTAAGGCTCTTTTGTTCTTCTCTTTGTAGTGTCAGCTGATTCTCAGGAATGTTTGGTTTATAACCACAAATTGCTGAAATGCCAAGATTCTTAAAGAAGCGTTTTGTTTTATTTTATTTTAATTATTTCTATTTTAAATTTTAAGAAAGTGAAAAGATTCTGGTGATATTTTTCCTAAAAATATTCTTAATCAGTGTTTTGAATGAATATTAGATTTTTAAATGATTGGCTATTTGAGTTTAGAGTCATAGATTTTTTAAAAAAACTAATGCCTTTCTTCTTCTGAAAATGATATTTTATGTATGTTTGATTATAAATTGTATGCAAACACACATGTGTATGTGAGAGAGAGAGAGAGAGGGAAAAGGAGATTGATTTTGAATCACAAACCATTTATAGACATACGTATGTCTTTACTCCTGTAGGCTGGACTGTTGAGCAGTTGTCAATGGATAGGCTTTTCAAAAGTCAGGTAGTCTGCAGATTACTGTCTTACAGTGTTGCTTTCTCAGTTTTCCTACCCCTTACCAAAATCTTTTTCTGTCTTCTAACTGACTTATTCTTAGGACCATGAAAAAATTAATTTTTTATGATATGCAGGTCAGATCTCTCAAGACCACCTCCAAGTTAGGGCTTTGCTAGGAGGACTCGCAGGACTCAGCAGATAGTTGTAATCACAGCTGTGCCTACAAAACGATGCAAAGCAAAGCCAGCAAAGGGAGAGGCCCAGAGGAAACCGGCCCAGGCTTCCATGAGTCCTCTCCTGGTAGAGTCACACAGGATGCACTTAATTCCTCCTCCAACAAAGTGTGACCACATGTGTGAAATATTGTCTACCACGGAAGCTTGTTGGTAGGTTCTGTTGTGGGTTGATTACATAGACACCCTCTGCTTAGCGTGTACCAAAGTTTCCAAACTCCCAGAAGGAGAACGGGTGTTTAGCATAAACCGTATTGTTTGCGCAAGCAGTTCAGGCATCGCGAGCTACTCTTACCAGTTAGGTTGGTGGGAACATTCTCAAAATCCAAGTTCCCAGATGCCAGCCAAGGCTAACCTTGCAAACTAGACATTTTAAGGATAGCAGTTTCCAGACCTGCTATATTAACCCATTTCTGCACAGTATGCTTTAAAGAAGGGGGAAAAAAAAGGTAGTTTTAACCTTTATTTAGGAGTACTTATTTATTCACTTCTGCCAACCCAGTAATTAACACAAGCCGTCTATGAAAGGTGGAACATTTTTAGCTTGAAGGCATGACCCCTGTCCCTTTTGTTGGTAGTATCCAGTGGGTATAAGCCACATTATGGTTGTCCTAACATATTCTCCAGCTATAAAATCACTTTTTCTACCCAAATGCTGCTGCCATGATATTTTGATTATATTACCATCAGAGTTTATAGAAGCCTCATATTTTTGGGTAGTTTATCTGCTGATTTTTTTACTTTCATGCTTCTTAAATAGCTTTCTGGAAAAAATACAATGATGGTAAATTTATTGTTCATGTTTCACCCTGGAAATGAGTTACAACCTGTAAATAAAATCTTTGTAGTCCGTATGTATAACTTCAGTACTGCTTAAGCTACAATGCTGATATTTTTTTATTGAGGTATAGGATATCTTAATTTCATTTATTAACCTTGCATTTTAGAAAACTGGAAAATGATTCTATGAATACAGAATCCTAGAGCTGGAAGAGCCCTTAATAAGTCACCCAGCTCCACTCCTGTCATTGGGTGGGCACAGAACTAAGCCAGGAAAGACAGATGGTGCAAAACTGTCCAGAAGTGAGGGCTCCGCACAGTTCTGAAGAGCCCAAGTTGGAGTGTAATTAAGCCAACTATCCAAAAGCTCTTCTGAGATCACCTGTTTTTCTGGTCTGCAGCTTTAGAGAGCAGTTTAAATTTTTTTTCGTTAAAACAACTGCTAAATTGTCCTTTGGCCTTTTCATTCCCATATTGAACCATTCTACTTTCTTCAACCTTATCTTGGAAAAGTTGCAGCAATAATAATTTCACATTTTTTTAAAAAAAAGAAGAAGAAATGCTAGCTTAGTCTAAACCAGGCTTTTTTTTTTCCTCCAGGCATTCTTAACCTAAAGGTCTGTGAACTTGGATAAGAAGAAAAAAATGATATATTATTTTCACTAACCTCAATCAGAAATTGAGTATTTTCATCTGTTACTATATCACAAATATTTTTTAAATATTTGAATAACCATTTCAATACACAGTTTCCTTGATAATCCTATGTATTTTACTTCATGCATTTTGAGAATAGGTCCCAGTAGGGCTCACTAAGGGCCCATGGCAAAAAATGAAACCAAAAAGAGGTTACACCCTGTGACAAGGGCATTTGTATAAACTTTAAATAAGAATTCTCAGCAGTGTTTTGTTTTCTTCTTTTCCTGTTTGGAGATAAGAATGACTAGTTATGTACTTCGTTTAATATGCTGTTGTGCTTTTAGGTTTATGTACAAGTCAATAAAGAAGCAGCAGATGATAAAAATGTAGCCAAATCAGCACATGAATTCTTCCAGCGACTGGAACTGGGTGACACGCAAGCCCTTGCGCTCTGGCAGAAGTTTCGGGACTTGAGCATAGAGGAGTACACTCGGATTTACAAGGTGCCTGTCCCCTCTCCTTCTCTCCTGACGTGTGGTGCAGCTCTTGACTGGTACTGCTGGGTAGGAAGGTTGCTTCTGAAGCTCATGTTTTAAGAACAGATTTGTCATTGGTCATTGAGTTGATAATTAGGACTCATATATTGTCCTTTGGGCTGAAAGTTAGAGCTACGAAATAATCCTAAAGTCTGAACTTCACAGGCTGCGTATGAGGTGACATTCTGATACTTCATTTCGATCTGGCTTTTCTTTTCTCTCTTCTATTATTCCTTCACTGTCTTTCTTTTTGGGGAGAGGGGGTGGGTTGGGGATGGAGGTAATTAGGTTTTTTTTATTCATTCATTCATTCATTCAGTTATTTTGATGGAGGTACAGGGTATTGAACCCAGGACCTTGTGCATGCTAAGCACACGCTACCACTGACCTCTGCTCCTCATCTCCTTCACTTTTTCTTAATTTTTCTTCTTTTGCTTCCTCAGGCATAGATGTGATGTGTATAAATTTGTTCATTTAATAACATTTTAGGGGATGGGAGAAATACAACAGTGAATAAAAGAGATATAAGTTCTTTTCTGATGGACTTCACATTCTAGTGTGGACACAGCAGATTAAACAAATTCAAGACAGTGCAAATTAAACACAAACATATACAGTCTGTTAGGTGGTGATGATGCTAGGGAGAAAAAAATGAAGCAGGATGGCAGAGATCAGGTGTGCTGTCTGTGATGGAATGAGGAGAATTTCAGTCAAGAAGCCACATGGCTGGAGTAAGTAAGCAAGATGAACGATAGGAGAGGAGGTTGAAGAGGTTGTAGAGTGGGGCGTGACATAGGACGCTTTATTTCAGGGCTGTCCAGTCTAGTTTCTGCTGCAATGGAAATGTTCCCTATCTGTGCCGTCTTTGGTATCGTATCTATGGTAGCCACTAGCCATATATGACTGTTGAGCACTTGCAGTGTGAAGAGGGTGACTGAGAAACTAAATTTTCAATTTTATTTAATTTGAATTTTAGCAGCTACACATGTCTAGCAACTACCAATTGGACAGCACAGCACCATTGTGAGGACTTGAGTGGTGTGGGAGGAGCTGTTAGAAGGGCTGAGTCAAGGGGTGACTTGATTTAATTCTTTTTTCCCCCATCTGTGTGACAGACCGCACAGCATCCTATTTTGTTTTAAAATAATAGGACATTTATGTAACTTTTTTTCTTTTGTTTTTGAACTCCTTTAGCGTCTAGGAATACACTTTGATGAATATTCAGGAGAATCATTTTATCGTGAAAAATCTCAAGAAGTCTTAAAGTTGCTGGACAGTAAAGGACTCCTACAGAAAACAGTGTATGATCGAGTTACTGTTCTTTAGAAAGTTATCTGTTCTTCTTTGAAGTCGGTGTTGATGTATTCTCTTAGGAAGGACAACAGAATGTGGTGTGTGGCCTTCCTGGCATTTTTCATAGTGCTTTTTGCTGATCAAAGTACTTTCCCACAGGCTGTCTTTTGCTGCCTCAATAAAATCCTGGTAAGCTTGGGAGAAAGAATATTATCTGCTCTTTACACAGGAGGAAACAAGCACAGAAAGTACAAGTGATTTGCCTAAGGTCACGCAAGCTGATAATGGTATAACTGGGAAAGGAAATTAGAACGCACATCTTACTCAACCCTGCTTTTTAAAAATCCTTTTAAAAAAGGACTTAAAGCAGCTTATGAAAACAGTTAAATACAACAAGCTTTTGAAAGAGTGAAATGAGGAAATCGGGAAGCAGGGGGCAAAAAAAAATAAAATAATAGTATTAGTACATCCTGTAACACACACTGGGATTCTGTTTCTTTGCTTAAGGTAGATTTCTGATATAACTTTAAGCTTCCTGTCAGCCAGACAGAAATGGTACCATTCATAGGTGCCTAGGCCTATGTAATACAGAAGCAAACCAGTCGCTTAGAGGAGCCACTTTTCATAGTACCAAAGAGCAGTTTCTCTTGTCATCATTATAAGAAAGACATGGAGAATGTGGTTCACAATGTGGTGTCCTCAGTAATGTCCTTAAGGGAAATTGTTAGATCGCCATATACAGACTCTTAATTTTTGACCAGTCAGGAAAGACAATAACAAAATTCCATGGTTTTATTATTCAAGAGTACTTTCTGGCATGTTAAAAATTAGCTCACTATTTATTGAATGTTATAATAAGTTGGATTAGAAGAAGAATGTGATGTTTTAATGCTAAATCATAGTTGAAATCTCATTTTTCAGCTGGGTATGTTAGAGACTTAGTATGTAAGCACGTCATCCAGAGCTACAAGTTTTAGAAAGATAGGATTAGTAAACGTTAATTACATTGTACCTACTCTTGATAGAGTCGCAGTCAGAGTTTTTGTTTTTCTTCATTGTTGGTTACACTGCTTATTGCTACTTAAGTAATAAAAGTAGCTTCTGGTTCACCAGAGATAACATTATAGATATTATACTTTTATTTCTTTATTTTGGGGGGGTTTTTGGGGGTGATTAGGTTTTATTTAATGGAGGTACTGGGGATTGAACCCAGGACTTTGTGCATGCTAAGCATGCACTCCACAACTAAGCTATACCTTCCCCCTGGATAATATACTTCTAAAGGTCTTGATTCATTCTATTGTTTCAGAGTTATCTTTTTGCATTTCTAGAAAAGGCACAGCTGTAGTGGATCTTTCAGGGAATGGCGACCCGTCCTCTATTTGTACTGTAATGCGAAGCGATGGGACTTCTCTCTACACAACCAGGTTTGTATCTTACGTGAAAGTCATGGTTAGAATGTATGTATGACTTCATATTCTTTGTTCTAGGATTAATGCTAAGACAATCATTTTCTTCTCAAAACTGTTACCAAATCCTAGTTTCTAAAATCTCCTGTTCTCATTACTCAAAATATATTAATTGGATTTCTACTTGTTGCCATTCATAGTTCCTGGAAAGGTTTAATAGCATCAGAAAAGTAACTGAAAAACTTCGCAATTAGTGAAACATCTTAGAATTTCCCCCACTGAATACATTGTTCTACAGACTATAAAATTGAGATACCTCATCACCAACTATAAATATTTTTACGATTGCACATTGGCAGAAAATATATACTAAAAGGTGCCCATATTGGCTCAGTGGTGTCCTCACTCTGTAAAGATCATCTCACATGCGTGGAAGTCCCAGTCCCCATTCTGACTGGTGAAATAGGCCAAGGGAGAAGTAGGCCATGTCACTTACATTTTTTCCATCTGTCTCCATGACCAACGCCTGTGGAAAGGAGCAGTCTCTGTTAATCAGTAAGAACTGGGTTAGTCAAGCACACTTATTTCTAGGACAAAGCTAACAGAAAGAGGCACGACAATAAAAAGGCCACACAAGCAAACACGGCCACACTCAAGCACTTTTGGCAAAAAGGTTCTAGTGTCTCTCAGGCTAGAGTTTTATCTCGAATCACAAGCTGCTTTTGCAGCATAGTTAAAGGAATGAGGTTTTGTTGTTGTTGTTAACTACCATCATTTTTTCCGAACAACCTGAAACAACCACCTGACTCTTTTACCGTTCCTTAGAAAATTGATCTCTTACTGTTACTTTTTGGAATTTCCCTTTATCAATTCCATGTAATTGGAGTTAGGAAGTAAGAAGAACCTATATATCTAAGAGGTACATTTCTTTTTCTGGGTATAAAAAAATATACAGTAGAAAATTTTTCTTGTGTCAGCGAATTATTGCTGGACAGATTAAATCAACTGTTCAGTAGTGGTTATAAGAAATGTTTACTCATATAAATAAGGAATTAAACCCAATATCTTGTAATAAACTATAATGGAATATAATCTGCAAAAATACTGAATCACTATGCTGTACATCTGAAACTAACACAATGTTGTAAATCATCTATACTCAAAAAAAAGGAAGAAATGTGTTCACTCAGAATAGAGGCTCCATGTCATAAAGACTCTGTAACTGTCCTTATCTGGTATCTTATTTGGAGCTATCCTTAGGTCTAGATTTTTCTGTGTATTTACCTTAATACCTATACTTTCTCTTTTTTCTTTGGGAGAATAAATGTCTTTTTTGCCACTTGTTGAAATGTTTGATTTCTCACCTTGCTCTAACTTTGTCTCTGCCCTTTCGGTGGGTTCCTTAGAGAATACATGTGTGTGTGTGAAAGTGAATTAAAGGAGTTGTTGTAACTGACAGAAGTGCAGGAGGATACTGACAAGAGCACAGGGTGAGGCTGGAGACCTGGATTTTTGTTCTGAGACCATAACCATCACATAACCTCCCTGGGCCAGGGTTTCCTGCTTTGTGAAAAGAGAGAGCTGAACTAAAGGACTTGGCACTTCTGGCTTTCAAATTCAGGTTGTACAAACTAAGCCTAGAAATTTCTCTTAAATTCTCTTTTATTCTTTCATTGGAGCAAAAGATTTCTCTTTGTCCTTGGCTCAAATCAAAAACTATAATGGGGGTGTATATTTGTGACTTCATTTGGGGGATAATCTATGTCTGTTTTACAACATCTTTATTGTATTATAACCCCTCTCAGGAAACTTTTTAGCCATGTTTTTCCTACTTGTCCATCCTCATGAAATTTTAACACCATGGATATATCTGTTTTATTATATGTATATATGTACTTTATACATAAAAAGAGTAAGATTTCTTTTGTCCCTCAAGAGCCGGTTTTTGCCTCCATTCAGAATGCATGCTCTGTTACACCAGTGACATTTTGATGATCCCCAACATTTCAAAATATCTAGAAACTTTTAAAGTCCTCCCAATATCATATATTGTTAAGCAAAAATAGCTTTAATTTCTTTCCTCCCAGTTTTATTGAGATATAATTGACATACAGCACTGTATAAGTTTAAGGTGTACAGCATAATGATTTAGACTTACATACATCATGAAATGATTATCACAATGAATTTAGTGATCATCCATTATCCCATATAGATACAAAATTACAGAAATATAAAAAAATTTTCTTGTTATGAGAACTCCTAGGATTTCCTCTCTAAACAACTTTCATATATGACATACAGTGGTTAATTATACACCATGTTGTACATTACATCCCTAGTACTTATTGATCTTGTAACTGGGAGTTTGACTGCCTTCATCCAGCTCCTCCTCCTCCTACCCCTTGTCTTTGATAACTACAGATCTGATCTCTTTTCTGAGTTTGTTTATTTGTTTTTGAAGTGTAATTGACCTACAACACTATGTTAGTTCCTGTTTATTTCTGTACGTTCAAAGTGATCACCACAGTAGGTCTAGTTACAATATGTCACCATATAAAGATATTATATAGTTATTGAGTATATTCCCCACTAGTTAATTAAAATAGCTTTAATTTTAAAGTTAAATATTTTCATAATCTTGACTTGAAACTTCATAGTTCTTGGCTTATTTTTCATTATTTCATATTGTGTGCAAACAAGGTCTTTTGTTCTTAATCAGAAGCAAGAGATAAGTGGAATTTTTGTCAAAGGACTTTATGGTCTTTTAAAATGCTTTAGAAGGTCTTGCTTATGATGATCCAAGACTTTGGAAGTCCTTCATGTACTAATAGAAGAGTAGCTAGCAGATAACCTGTTTAAATATGTTCTTTGAGAAAGTGTATTGCAGAAAAGTGATAGGTAGGTGATTCTTTCCAATAGAGGCTTAATTAACAAATCATAAAACATTTACCTACAAACACTTTGCCTAGAGCTATTTTAATTCATTACTACTTGCCTCAGAGATTTTTTTAATTTATTTTTTATCTTTTCAAGCACTTTCATAATTCTTTTCCCAAAGCTATATTTGTTCTTATTCTTTTGTATCAAAGTATGGTATTGGGATTATATAAACATGGGTGGTATACCCAAGGCTGTGGGATACAGGAGTTCTTAATTACAAAAACCTCATTACTATTAAATAGGTAAAACAAATGATTACCCAGATCTGCTTAGTAACTCTTAAATCTATGGCCATTTTTTTCAGAGATCTTGCAGCTGCTATAGATCGAATGGACAAGTATAATTTTGATAAAATGATTTATGTGGTAAGTAATCACAACAAAGAACAAAGGTTATGATCCCTATCTCATGAAAACTGCAAAGATAGACATTGAATACTATGTTGAAAAACTATAGAAAGAATTCAATGTTAAGTATATTTATAGTGGCAACCACTATGTTAAAAAACTTAAAAACAAAAAAGTTCACATTGTTTTATAGTCAAAAAAAAAAATGCTCAATTGAATGGTCATGTGTAATGAATATGTACATACTATAATGCACTTTTTAAAATAAAAGTTTCTATTTTAAATATTTTTGGAATCACAAGAAGTTTCAGAATAGGAGAATTTCCATATACCCTTCAGCCTTCCCCAAAGATAATAGCTTATGTAACCATAATTCTTTGCCTATACCAGGAGACTAACATTGATAGAGGCCTTAATTAAATTTCACCAATTTTTACACACACTTGTGTGTGGGCCTGGGGGGTGTGTTGGTGGAGGGGGAGGGAGTGTTCTTAGGAAATTCTGTCACATGGAGATTCATATAACCATCACCATATTCAGAAAACAGCTGCTCTATCACCAAACAAACTCTTTTGTGGCAACCACGTAGTAACCACGCCTTCCCCTCACCCTAACCCCTGGCAACCCCTGCTCTGCTCTCCATACTACAGTTTTGTCACTTTGAGACTCATATAAATGGAATCACAGTAGGTAACCTTTTGAGATTGGCTCATTCCACTCAGCCTAATGAATGTCCTTGAGATGCACCCAGACTGTTGCGTGTATTAATAGTTTGTTCCTTTTCTTGCTGAATAATGCTCTGGTCTCTTCATCCCTTTCTCTCTTTCCATGTGCACCCTCCCTTTCCCCAGAGGAAAAAAGTTGCTATTAAATATCTTTCAGAGCTTAGCTTTGGCTTTCCTGGAGTTAAAGGTCATAACAGCTGAGAGAGAAGGAATTTAAATAGAAAACTCAGAACATGAGAGTTCCTCTTTCCTCCTGACTCAGTGGGGTGCTGCAGCTCTGACTGCCTGCTCTTGAGCACTCAGCTTAGACCTTCTTCCAGTGGCATCCTCTTTGTGTGTTTATTTAAAGCATATCAGTTGACAGTGATCTGTATAGTCTATCAAAACTCAAATATTTTCATTTGATTTATGTCCAGCCTATTTTGTAGATTGAGTTACCCCTGTTCTTTTCTTTTAAATACATTTTTTCCCCTCCAGACAGATAAAGGGCAAAAAAAGCATTTTCAGCAAGTATTCCAAATGCTGCAGATCATGGGATATGACTGGGCGGAAAGGTAATGTCTGCATGGTTCTTCATTGCCTACTCAGGATCTTTAAAGGTTTGCTAGGTCAGCTATGTCCAAAAATGTACCAAGTTCTTAAAGATCTTCATTCAGGCTTCACTTCTTTGTTTCAGGATGTTAGTATAGAAAAGCAGATTTGTTCTTTGCATTAATTTATGTCCTAGTTATATTCATACCTAATTTATAAACATTTAATAGGTGGTTTATTAGACATCTGCTCTCAGTGGCTTGATTTTCAATATTCTTAATTCCCATCTTTTTTTCATAAATGCAACTAGTAATCTAATCAGATGCTCATGATTCTCTATAAAATGAAGCTGTGTGTAGAACATCTCTTGTAGCATACAAGTCACATATTTAATTTATCAAATTTTTAAAACCTATGAGAGTTAAAGTTCAAACTATTCTCTAAAAGGGTATAATTATGTACTTGGATCACCAGCTCCTTTTCAGTTTTCTGTTAACTAAATGCCTGCTCCATTTCAGGTGCCAGCATGTGCCCTTTGGGGTAGTGCAGGGAATGAAGACACGAAGAGGAGATGTTACTTTTCTGGAGGATGTTTTAAATGAGATTCGATTAAGGATGCTACAGAACATGGCTTCCGTTAAGAGTGAATTCATTTTGTTGTTGTTGCTGTCATAACTTCAGTGCACTTTTATGCTTTGCTGGACTTCTGTGCAGTGTAATTTATTCTGACCATCCCTCCGTTGAACTTTCACTAACCTTGTCAAAAATAGCTTCACTAATTAGAGGTGCCAGAATTTCTAGACTTGCCACTCAGCTGTGGCTGAGTTCAGTAATGGAAATTGGTATGCTCTGAGCCGCCTTTCACAGGCAGCTTCAGCACTGTCACTCAGTTGGAGTGGTTATGCAGAGTTCCTGTGTTACATAATCAGAGACAAGCCACAAGTCCGCATGGCTTTGTTTAACTTCAGTCTTGGAAAAATAAGTGCCAACTATATCCAGTGTCTTACAAGGGATCTTAGAAAGAAAAATAAATTCATGTTTCTTCCCTTTTAATGAGGGCTTGGGAAACGTCATTGTCAAAGTTAAATTAGCCCAAATTAGGAAAGTAGATTGCCCAGTGTGCACCTGTTTGTTCTTGATACTGTCCACATACATTTTTGGCAGATTTTATCTCCCCTTCAACCCCTGATTCTGTAGTTTCATGCAGGTTAAAAGACAGCTGCCTTTGTCTGTTTCAGCTACCAAAGAATTGGAGAACCCACAGGAGACAGCAGAGAGGGTCGGGCTCGCAGCCCTCATTATTCAGGTCTGTGAAGCCTGCTTCCTGGCAGAGCCTTTAATTTGCTGCTAGAACAAATCACAGCACTGAAGATTTACTGTGTCGTTCTAGGACTTCAGAGGCTTACTGTTATCCGACTACCAGTTCAGCTGGGATCGTGTTTTCCAGAGTCGCGGGGACACAGGAGTCTTCCTGCAGTACACACACGCCCGCCTCCACAGGTGAGAAGAGGCTGCTCTGTCCTTCCCAGGCTGGGACCTGGCTGCAGTGATTCTGAGACCAAAGGCCCTGTTTTCTGGGCTTCTCTAACATCTCATATTCAAAACAGGTTAAAGTACAGTGGACTTCCTGTTAGGTTTGGGGTTTTGTGGGGCTTTTTAAACATTTATTTATTGAGCACCTATGTAAGAAATGCTTTTATGTGTATTACCTTATTTGATACTCAGAATAACCCTGCCAAAGAATATACTCCATTTTCAGATGAAGAAACAGATTTAGGAAAAATTGAAGCATTGAGTGAAACAATGTTGGCTTCCAAGTGTAGGACTTTAAGGAGAGAAGACTGTGTACTATGAGATGGTGTTCATCACTTGCAATTGTGAGTCCTAGGATGACTTGTTTAATCCTTGGTTGTTTTTCTAAACTTTTGATACCAGTTTGGAAGAGACTTTTGGATGTGGTTATCTAAATGACTTCAACACTGCTTGCTTACAAGAGCCACAGTCGGTTTCAATTCTCCAGCATCTTCTCAGGTATGGTTTCCTAGCATTATCAAGTCTGCTTGTGCTCAGTGAAATGACTCGTGGCTTACTGACCACTGGAGGGAGAAGGCCAGTAGCTGGCCCCTGCCGCCTGCTTCTAGACAGCGCTTTTCTAAAGGTGTGACTGGGAAGTGATTGTCTGGGGGCAGAGGGCGTGCTCATGGCTAATCCTTAGGCTTTAAAAATGTTGTCACTGTTGAAGTAGCCCAGGCGCCCAACATCCTTCAGGTCATGGTATGAGAATGTAAAGCCCGGTAAAAGCATAACCTTTTAGTTTTAGAAACAGTCATCTTCTCACCCTCTGTGAGAAGTGAAGGAAAATTCCTGCCTTCATGCAGTTTCCCTGAGACTGTAAACCCTTGAGTTGCCTCTTGGTTTCAGTTCAGCCTCAAATACATTGGGCAAGAGACCATACTTCTGAGCTCTCACAAGCGTTATCGGCGAGGCCAGACTTGTCAGGAGAGACTGACTGATCTCTGGAATATCTGGAAGGGATGTGGATGGTTAGCAACAGGCAGTTTTCTCTGATTGGCACACAGTGGTCAGTGGTTTTTTCGTGGGGTGAGGGGTTAGTTTACTCACGTTTGACTCTAAGCCAACCAGCTTTTCTTGGACTGTTTGCTAGTTTCTAGGTTATGTTCCTAAACATGGCTAGAGGCTTTTTACATTTACTTTAACAGCCATGATTTGAGTCTTTGCTTTGGGCTAGGCCTACAGGATCTGAAGATGACTTAGAAAATGCCCACCATCAAGGAATTTGTAACAAAGAAAAATGTGCCTTTACCTTTAAATTTACACAAGGTCTTTTTCCGTATATGTTCTACCGTTAATGGGGTCAAGTCAACCTTACTTAATAGATCTTTGTCTTAATATCTTAGCTTAGTGTAATATGTGCCCAGTCTCCCCTGCCAACCGCTTCTGTCATCTTTCTTTTAGGTTCGACGAGGTGCTTTATAGGTCATCTCAGGACCTTCAACCCAGGCACATTGTCAGTTACCTTCTAACTCTGAGGTACTTGATAAATTCCCTATTTTGAGGTGTTAAAAGACAATTGAGACCTAATGTGACAAGGGACCTTACTTTCATCTAAAGTTTTCCTGTAAATAAATCCCTTGACCTAAAAAATTATGTGCTTTAAGTTACAGGAATTCTTGCTTCATCTTTGCAAATTAGCAGTTAATGTTCATTCATTCAGTGATTGAAGGTCTGGTCACTACAGTTTAGTGAACAGGAACCAAAAGCTACATCCCAGGTAGTTACAGTGCAGTGTGTATGTGTTAGTATAGAGAGGACATGAGAGACAGATCTGGGCACTCATCTCAGCCTTAGGGTTCAGAGAGGGCTTCTCAGAAGAAAGGAGTAGACAGTAGTCAGGGGAAGTAAGGTGGGAGAGAAGGAGAGGAAAGCCCAGAGCTGAGCAAAAACATGATACATTAAGGGGAAGGGTATAGCTCAAGTGGTAGAGCGCATGCTTAGCATGCACAAGGTCCTGGGTTCAATCCCCAGTACCTCCTCTAAAAATAAAAATAAGTACACCTAATTACCTCCCTCCTAGAAAAAAAAAATGATACATTAAAAGAACTACAAACATAGTTCTGGAACAAATGAGAAATAAATGTGTACAGGCCTTTGTGTTATGTGCTAAGGCATCTTATTTTCATGGCAGTGGGGTCCATCCAAAGGTTTTAAGCACAGAAAAGTCAGTCAGATAGAGGGTAGAAAATGAGCTGGAAAGCGAGTAGGTGACCCTCAATAGAAATTTCATGGTAGCTGTTTTAAAAACTGAATAGAAGTTGAGTCTTATAGCAACAGCTGTATCTTCTTAAGAAAGGAAATATTTGCTTTTACTCAAGATTTATTGAAATCAGATTTATTGGGACTGTTTCTTGTTTATGCTTTTTACCCTATCTTCCCCAGATTTAACGATTTTTCCCCTTTAATTTCCACTTAGATATATAGAGATGAAGACACCAGAAAGTCTTATTAAATGTCACTTAATCACTGTAACAAATGTCATAAGCATCATTTCTCTGGCGCACTGTTCTACGTACTGCCGTAACCTAAACAAGCAAACAAACAAACAAAAAATGCTTTAAAGAAGAGTGGCCAGTGTGTGCAGAGTGGATTGATAACTAGTATTACCCGACCTGCTCCCCGTACAGAGGGGGACTGGCCGGGCTGTTTTACATTTCATCTTGAAGGATACCTAAATGAGGAAAGCCTGATTATTAGAAAGGAATCCCCTACACTTACAAAATTAACAATGAAACCATACTCTTAAGAACAATGAAATCACAATCATAATACCACCTAGTATTAGTAGAACCAGGACAAAATCTAAAGCTGGAGTTTAATGTGTTTTACTTCCCAGCTATTGAAACACAGTGAATTCAGTCTCCACTCCCAACCTTGGATATATCCTTTAACGGCTCTCGGCTTCAATTTCTTTAAGTTGAGGCAGTGAGATTAGATATCACGATTATATGTTTCACAGGAAATTACTGCTGGTCCTAATCATGATTTCTCTCTTCCTGTTTCAGTCATCTTGCAGCTGTGGCACACAAAACACTGCACATCAAAAGCAGTCCTCCTGAAGTGGCGGGGGTACGTTACGTTGAGTTTCTCTGTGTAATCTCTAGCATCCTCAGACTGTCATTACAGAGTCAGTCTTTAAATGTTTCTAAAATAGCATCCTGTTGTTCCACTATAGCAGTGTACTTACACACTCAGGGAATAATTAGAATTGGGCCGTAACAATCCAACATACCAGACTGAAACACATTTTCCTATGTCCGGTGGTAGAGTGACGCATTCCCCGTGTCTGAAGCTGAACTAGATACTGTCCTCCCACTCCACAACCCTTGGGTACCAGTCTTACTGTAATGGATTCCAGAAATGTGCCTTCCTCTGCCTACAGCAGACCCTAGGGCACTTGGAGATACTGTTCCTGTTTTAAGTTAGAAAAAGTTAAAATTACTTCTAAAAGTAATTTTCAGTCTGGTTTATTCTGTTATAATTAGCCTGTTACTGAATTGAGCATTTACTCATTCTTTGATACACTTTGTAGGCCAGACTTCATCTTTTCAAAGCTGTCCGCTGTGTCCTAGCCAACGGAATGAAACTTCTTGGAATAACACCTGTATGTAAGATGTAATTTCTAATTAAAATTGTTTTTAAACTAGTAAATGAATTCTAGTCATCTATTCTTATATGCTTTGCTGCTTAGAATAGAATTGAAACTACTATTCTGTGTCAGAATCTGTATTTTATTGTCTATATTTCATTAAGTGATTTATCAACTTACTAAATTTTTATCTTTAAAAAAAATCATCTGAGTTCCATCACGGTCAATAAGTACTAAATAGACCTTCGTAAAACTAAGTTAAATTTTTTTAAAGTCATTGTGATCTGCTAGGGACAAAGGATTAGAGTTTAAACTCTGGCTTTAGGTTTCTTTTTTTTCTTCTTTTTTTTTTTTGTAGTTGATTTACAATATTTGTTTCATGTATACAACATTGTGATTCAATATATTTTATAAATTCTACTCTATTTAAAGTTATTGCCAAACGGGGGCTATATTTCCCTGTGCTATACAATATATCTTTCTTCCTTATCTATTTTATACATAGTGGTTTGTATCTCTTAATCCCCTACCCCATCTTGCCCCTCCCTCTTCCCCTCCCTCTTCCCCTCTCCTCTCCCACGCATAACTAGTTTGTTCTCTGTATCTGTGAGTCTATTTCTGTTTGGTTATATTCCTTTTATTTTTTAGATTCCACATACAAGTGACAACACAGAGTATTTGTCTTTGACTTATTTCATTAAGCAGAATACTCTATAGGTCCACCCACATTGTTGCAAATGACAGAATTTCATTGTTTTTATGGCTAATAGTCAAATATATACATTTGGACACATAAGTTGCTTTCATATCTTGGCCATTGTAAATAATGCTGCTCTGAACACTGGAGTGCATGTATCTTTTTGAATTAGTGGTTTAATTTTCTTTGGATACCCAGGAGTGGAATTGCTGGATCATATGGTTAGTTTTTTGAGAAACCTCCATATTGTTTTCCATAGTGGCTGCACCAGTTTACATTCCCATCAACAGTGTACATGAGTTCCCTTTCCTCCACATCCTCACCAACATTTGCTATTTGTAGACTTTTTGGTAACCATTCTGACAGGTATGAGGTGGTATCCTGTGGTTTTGATTTTCATTTCTCTAGTGATTGGCAGTGTTGAGCATCTTTGCATGAGCCTGTTAGCCATCTATATGTCTTCCTTGGAAAAATGTCTATTCAGGTCTTCTGCCCATTTTTTAATTGAGTTGTTGGGTTTTTTGATACTGAGTTGTGTAAGCTTTTTATATATTTTGTTTATTGATGAATTCTTTTAGTTTTTGCCTATCTGAGAATTTCTTTTTTTGCCTTGTATTCTAAACGATCATCTTGTGACGTAGAGTATCCTAGGTTGCAGGCTTTTGCCTTTCAGCACTTTGAATATATCATCCCACTCCCTTCTAGCCTGCAAAATTTTGCAGAGAAATCAGCTGATAGCCTTAATGGGGATTCCCTTGTATATGATTCTGTTTTTCTTCTAGCTGCCTTTAGAATTCTCTTTAACTTTTGCCATTTTAATTATGATATATCTTGGTGTGGGTCTGTTTGGGCTTACCTTGTTTGGGACCCTTGGTGCTTTCTGTGCCTGGATATCTGTTTCCTTTTCAGGTTTGGGAAGTTTTCTGTCATAATTTCATCAAATACATTTCAATCCCCTTCTATTTCTTCCAGGACCCCTGTTACGTGAATGTTGGTATGTTTCATGTTATCTCAGAGATTTCTTAAACTGTCCTCATTTTTTTGTTTTTGTTTTTTTGCTGTTCTGATTGGGTGATTTCCATTATTTGATCTTCCAGTTCCCTTATGCATTCTTCTGTATTACCTAGTCTGCCTTTAATTCCTTCTACTGTGTTTTTCATTTCAGTTATTGTATCCTTCAGTTCTTAGGGTTTTTTTTTTAATACTTTCTAGTTCCTTCTTAAAATTTTGTGTTCATCTCTTCTTTCCCTGATAAATTATTTGTTTCATTATTTGTTTTTTCAGGGGGTTTCTCTTGCTCTTTGAATTGAGACAGATTCCCTCTGTCTTCTCATTTTGCTTAACTTTCTGTCTCTATGAAATCAGGTGAAACAATTACCTATTCTGGTCTTTAGTGGGTGTCCTTGTGTGCGAGCATCCCTATACAGTCTGTATGTACCCAGTGGCTTTGGTGGGAGAGCTAGATCTGATGTGAGCATAAGTCACCTCTTTCCCCAGGGTGTGTTGGCAGCTATCACCTTGATAGCAGGTGGAGCTGGAGATGGAGGAGCTAGAGCCGGAGCCACATGTGAGCCAGAGCTGCTTCTCTGCTCAGTGGCCTTCACTGCCCTACCAGGGGTAGGGGTGGGTCCCAGGTTGCTGAAGCAGAAGTCCTTACGAGTCAGGTTCAAGCTGGTTCTGTTTCCTCTAAGTGTGAGCTCTTCTCACTCTCAGCACCAGCATCTTTGCCCCAGAGGGGAGCAGTGCTTGAGCAGGAGGGGCCCGTGTGAGCTCTCAGCACGTGACAGGGCGTGGGCTGAGGTCCTCTCACCACAGAGTTCTGGGCTGCTTCTGATGCGCTGCCTGTGCAAGCACCAGTAATAGCTGTCCCCACCTGCTCAGACGCCACCTCTGTGTCTGATGGCCGAGCTCTTTCCTCAGTCATGGCAGCCCTCTCCCCCTCATGGTGCCGACATGAAGTAAGAGGGGCTCAGCTGTCTGGGGCAACCCAGGGTGGTGGTAGGAAACCAGTCAGCCCTCTATGCAGTTCCACTCCACCCCCTCCACCCTGTTTCCAGAGTAAGCAAGTGCGCACTTCTCACAGAGTCCAGGATTCCCACCAGCCATCCAACCAGCCAAGGGGGCTGGTTTTCCCTGTTTCGGACCCAGGGCTGGAGTGTCCCATACATGGCTTGCACCACTCACTCCCAGGGAGTACCTCACCTGTGTAACCTCCCTTTACCTCAGTCTCCTCCCTGGGGCACAAGCCCCAACCTGATTGCTTCTCTTCCCTCCCTACCCAATTCCATGTGGATCTTTCTTCATTTGGTTGCACAGAAGTCTTTCTGCCAGTTTGCAGTTGGTTTTCAGTGAGGAGTGTTCCACATGTAGACGTATTTTTGATGTGTTCGCGGGGGGATGTGAGTTCCACATCCTTCTGCTTCACCATCTGATCTCCCCTGGCTTGAGGTTTCTTACTGAGCCATTTTTCCAGAAACTGTTCTTTTAACTGAGGTTATCCAATGTTTTCATCAAATAAAACTGATGAGAAAAATTTTTTTCAATTTTCTTGGAACTATAACTGGTTCTTAATAAATTTAGGGAGACCAAAATTAAGGGGTTTTGCCAATACAGCTGACAGCTACTCCCCGAGAACAGCTCTCGTACTTATCTTCTCATTGCTACGTACAGGTGACAATGACCACGCTGCGTGAACAGGGAGGGCCCTGAATACATTTGAATAGCAAGGAATTACTTTACAGATGGCATATTAGAATCTTTTGTAAAAATTAGTCCATTAAACTGCATTTGAAATGGAGTTTCTCTAACAGTTTCATGTATCTGCATATTGGTAAAGTTTATTTTGTGAGACTTGCTTAGGGAACAGGAGTAGGATGTGATCTCTTTGATCAGTAGAGCTATCTTCATCTGAGAATCTCCATTCAGGTCTGCTATAACTTATGCTAAATGGTGCCACTAGGAGTCTTCTGAATACTAATGACAGTCTGTTTTTATGCATAGAGAAGCAAATTAGCATGAGCCAAAGCTTCTCTAGTTGAATGAGCATAGTTTTATACTGGCAAGGATGGTATACCTTCTTGGTCCTAGAAAAGACTCCAGTTTTAAGTGAATTAGCTTCCAGATTGCTAATTTTCTAAAGGACCATCAATATTTCCTTAGCACAAATCAGCCATGGCATAAAAATGTTCAGTTGGGACATGTTTTCATGTCCAATATCCTTCTCCCCTGCTTTGGAGAAACGTTCCCCCTTCCCAGGTCTGTGATAGTCACTTTGGTATCTGTATCTTGAGTAAAATGACATAGGGACAATGACGGTTAGAGCCAAGTCTTTCCAAAAGCATCTCCCTAAAGATTGTTCGTTAATTCCTACAACCTAGAATCCTCTAGCCTTGACTGCAGTACTTCTTATAAATTCCTTTTTTTTTTTTGCTTAAGTCTAGCTAGAGTTGGTTTATAGCCATTTTCTTCAAACAAAGAACCCTAACTGATACAATTCTAGCATACATAAAGTAAAATATTTAATGTTTTGGGTTTTTGCTTATTTTTGCATTATCTTAATGATCATATCTACAATACAGAAAGTGATCTGAGATTTCATGTAAATAAATTGTTTATTGCTGAATTTTCCCATAACTTTATAGAAATTTTTTTTAAAAAACACTGAAATTTCACAAGTTACTGGGAGCCCAACAGTTAAACATACTTTATAAAAAAAAAAGTACAAAAATGACATTAGAAATATTTTTTGAAGAAAAGTGTATCATCTAACAGCAAAGAAATATGGATCCAGACAATGAATGGCACAAATACAGCACTTAAAGGAGTACTCAGTCACCACCCAGAAAGCATTGTCTGAGTTGTGAAACAGATTCAGCTTGAGAAGTTACACATTCAGTTTGTTTCTGAACTAGCCTGTCTTATTTTTGCCTCTCTTTTGTAAGGAAAGAGCTAGGTCTTTCCTGCAGCTGAGCCCAAATACTGTACACACGTTGGAGAGTAAGGAGAGGACGTCCTCCTCCCCTGTACCTGAACAAGAGAACAGTTATTCCAGAAGTGACTTTGGCACTTTTATCTTTAACATAACCTCAAATGTTGTTAATTGAATATTGTAGCCTCACATGATTTTTTTAAACACCGTATCATCTCTATACTTTATATATACATTATATATATACACATTAATAAAAATCCCCCATTCTAAGACGAAACAGGTTGACTCCAAACAGGTCACATTAGATCTCTATAGCAACTCAGTCACATGGCTTTCTTCTTAACTCTGATGCCACAGTTTTTGTTTGTTTGTTTAAGCTACCTTCTGGGATTGACTTAAGGCTCTAGTTTAATGCAAATGGTTTAGTCTTAGTAGGAATCTCTTCTGAGGCTGAAGTCACACACCACTGACTCTCTCTTTTGAAGCTGTTTCTCCTTGTTGGATGGATGTAGTGTCTTGTCTGGGTAATCCATAGAGATATATAGAAACACATACAAGAAGAGTGCCCACAGCAAAGGTGAGTGCTGAAAAGAAAAGGAAAGCTTAATCTGTATTTGAGTCCTTAAAAGAATATAATAATGATCAGTTTAAAATTCTGAAGACTGACAATTGTGGGTTTACATCATCAGATTATATGGAAACTAAATAAATTTAAGGGTTCTATTTTATGATAGGAAGGTTTAGAAAGGTCATCATTTCTACCCCTTTCCTCCCACCCCCCCAAAAAGTGATAAAGTCCAGGGAGTAATAATCACTGACTACATACTTCTCAAGAACACAACTGTGCCTGTCCTGGACCACTGACAAAGAACATACTAACTTCCCAGTAGCAGATTGAAAGAAAAAGCAGTAGGATATGGCTATTCTGTGATACTAGAAACCTGTAGAAGTTAAGAGTAAAAGGCAGTTGTGCAAAATTCAAAGAATGACCAACAATTTAAACCATTGAAGATTTCTGAACAGGAGATAAGGTAGTGATTTAATAAGTAAAATTCCATTTTCTGCTAGCCTGATATTTTCTTTTAAATCTTAATCCTGAAAACCAGGACACAAGATTTACAACTTGCCCAAACTTGACAAGTAGGCATCATATAAACAAATCCTTGTATCAAAACTATATATTCTGTTCAAAACTGAACCATATTCCATGTGGAGTACAATGGCATAGTCTTAATAGCTTTAAAAGTTTCATGCACAGAAATAACAATGAGCTATGATTTTAGTTCACTCCGAACTAGGAAAGACTAGCTTTGCCTCCAACAAAGGGGAAGAGGGCAAATTAAATCTAAGGTTGCTAAGACATTCTAATTAAATGTCCTTGACCACCAGTAAGACAATATTGACCAAAAAGTATTTATACTGTTCCCAAATATTCTTTAGGAGCACAGGCATAAGGATTTGTTGAGCGTAAGAATGGATCAGAACTCCAAGTGAAAGTTCACCCAAATCAGGTAAGAAAAATATGTAAAGGAGGACCTGCAAATACCCAATTCTGAAATGGTAACTGGTTGGCTTTATATGGAGTATCTACTACGTGCTAGGCACTGTTCTAAGCACCTCACCCGGAACAGCCCCAGGAGATAGGTGGTATCAGCATCCCCGTTTTACAGATGAAGAAACTAAGATACCGGGTAAGTAAGCTCCCCAAGGCTGCACAGCTAATATAATGGTACAGGGAAGATTTGAACCATACTATCAAATTTTTTTCTAGTATTTCAACAAGGTTGGTATCTTCTATTTGCATTTGTAACAAGAGTCAATTTTAAATGAAATGTAAATACAGGCCAGATCTATTTCTTTTACTCAGTGTCGGTATTTGACAGATTTTTCTCATGTATCAGTTTATGGTATAATTGATCAGTAAAGAAAATTATCACAGCATAAAACCACTCTGAAATGTTAAGTCAACAGCATTACTTAGGTAATTCAAAAGCCAGCTTAATGAGGTGGATATGGCTAGGGAAAACTCTGCTAGAAGGACCAGCATAGAGGTGGTGCCAGAATGCCAGCCAAACTAATTAATGTGGGGTTAATTATATATGAAATAAAACAAAGATATCTTTACAAAAGAAAATTTAGATTTGTATTGTAGCTTCAAAACCAGTTCACGCCCAAGTCCAAAACAGGAAGGTATAAACTAGGGGAAATTAAAGAAGTTTTCTGTTCTTTCCTCAAAACACAAAGCCAAGTGTATGCTAATTCCACTGCTGAAAGTAGTCACTCCCTAAAGTCCTTATGTTTATTTCCTCGTGCACCTCATCATACTGCATTCACCCCCGAAGCACTTAAGTTACCTTGTATCTGATACCTGGGAAACAGGGAGGCCTTGACTGCAAAACACTCCTGAGCAGCCCGCTCACTTTCACACAGAAGCGGCGCCCCTCAGCTTGAGCTCCGGGACCACTTAACCAACCTAAGAACTGCAGACGCACACTGCCCACAACTATGAAGCGCTGCACTGGGAGAGTGACTGCAGCAGAACTGGGAACTTCGGTAACACTATGACCAACTGGCCTATTTAGTAAAAGGTAAAGTGAAGCAAGGAAGTGAGCTCTTCCATGGTAAAAACTTACAGTACAGACTAAGACATACTTATCTGTAATCCAAACAGCATCACGGAAGCAACGGTAGACAGGACAATGGCTGCTGCTGCAGAGAAGCCTTTCATGATGTTGTCTGTGTACTTGACCACAATAGAAGTGTAGAGGCCTCCGACGCTAGCAAGGACTCGCATACAGAAGGAGAGAAAACTTAACGCTCGCGTCAGTGAAGCTTCCTCTGGTGGTGAGGCAGTTCTCATCCCCAGAGAAGCCACACTAATTTACCCAGGAACATACTGCTTTCCTTAGAAGCAGTCATCTGAGAGAGTTTGTACTAAAACCCTGTAGTAGTTCCTACGAAACAACATTGTTTTTCAGATGCCCAAAGGGCTCTGTAGTCTGCCACTAAAATGTACGGATTTATTGCTAGCACATTAGACACTTCTGGTTGTGAAGGCAAAATTGCTTTGGGATAGCTTTGCTACAAAAGTCAATAAAACCAAAATTACGTTTTCAAACTCGTATTCACAGTATCAAAGGAACAATTTCAAAATGCTGTAAAGGCTTAAAATGGACATCTAACTTTAAAAAAAAAAGATCTACCCAGAACCTTTAATTCCTGGATACTTACAGATGACAAGCCAGACGTAATGTGTGTAACCATAGAAAAATCCTTTTTCTTTAATTTCAGCTCCATCTGACAAGTAGACGCCAACTAATGTCACAACAATCCCTGATAGATACATTTGAATGTTTCTCACCCATAGGGAAGTGTCTGAACTCTTTAAAACTTTTTCAAAATATACTCCTGAAAGAAAATTAGCCATGCAAATATGAAATAAACATATTAGAAATTATTCTAAAATGTCTTTCACTTAGAACAATAACCTAAAGATATGACAATATAAAGTATATGATTTGGTGAACAAACATATTTTACATTAATCAAATGCACATTTATTATGTTGGTTGTGACACATGGCATACCGAACATTACCAACTTGCATTTTTACAGAGAATATAGAATTAATAACCAAGAGAGAGCTTTTTACCCACATTTAACGGAAGACTCTTAAATTATTAAGAATAGTTTCTGCCTTTATGACAGCAGTGAGATCAATCACAAAAGCTCTCTATTATTGCCAGTAAAAGATTTGCTTTGGTCATCAGGAGAACTATACTATTAGAGTCAATTACCTTAATTATACCCCTATAATATCTGCCTCATAATGAATACTCCCAATTTTGCAAAATAACCAGTATAATCTCTAACTGGGATTTTTTCAAAGTAACGCGATCGAAATAAAATTTAAATAGAACTTGCTGAGTGAAGCCATTTTCCTTTAAAGCTGAGCTCCATAGGCCAAGTTCATAATGTCAGAAGGACCATGAACTCCCTAACCAGAGAACACATTCTGTGTATATGTGCATTTTTCTGGGATTCAGGGGCCATAGCTTTTTACAGATACTTGAAAAGAGCACATGACCTCCCCTAAAAAAAAAAAATTACATACCGCTGCTGTAAGTTTTATACTTAAAATGAATGCATGTTTAACAAGGACATGAAAGTTTTTTGTCATAAGCACCATGTTACTTAGAGACTCAGGAATTGCCACTGAAGTACTAATCAACTAAAAGTCCAAATGTAAAACAAGATTGTTTTTGATAAACCTGTGTTGGAAAGAGCCAGAGGATGGGAACAAACATATAACGGATATTCCTATTTCTACCTTGGATTTTCCTATCTGGGAAAACCATTCACCTATTCAGTGCTCCGTTACAACAAGCACAGAGGGATATTAAACCTACCGTTTCCTCAGTTGTGTATTGAGAGGTTGAACTACACAGAATGTTGGACAGACAAATATTTAACTATTCAAAATTGTGCTAAAAAAAAATCAAATAGTACATTATTTTCCTGTTTCTAATTTGTTGTTTCTATTGGGGGGAGGGGTTTTTTCTAATTTGGTGGTTCCCAAGAAGAAAAGCTTAGCATGATGCTATCATTAAATGTATTCCTAAATTTAGGTTTTCCCCTCTTATCAGATACCTTTTTACAAGACTATTTCATTTCCATATCTAGCTTACTTTACTTACTTTACTTACTTACTTTACAAAAGTAAAAGCTCTTGAAACAGCACGAGTAAAGAAAAGTAATAAACATGGCCAGCTATAACTAACAGACTCTTTACTAAAGAGAACTTTCAGTTTCTTCTCTGTTGGAACTATTTCTAAAACATATTTCTTCTGTTGCACTTCACATTCATTCCTTGTCTCTTCCTGATTCAGTGGAGGTTTGCTTGTCCCCATACACATGTTTCCAGACCTCCGTGTTTATCTGATGCTAGCAATTCTGGTTCATCCCTCCCCTTCTGGCTGTTACTTATGTGTACTAGATTTTCTGAGGTACTCTCCACCTCACTCCGCTTCCCTCCCTACTCCGTAGTTCCTAATTTGTTGAAGCAGAGGGAAAACTTGAGATTACCAGGGAAAAACAGATAACCGAGCTGGTAACTAACAACCAAAAGCAGCAGAAGCCAGCCTGAGGACAGTGCCAGTTCCAGGAAAATGCCAAGAGGTACTTGAGCTTTCTGATGGCTAACTTCCTCCATCTGCAGAGGTCTTTTTCATTTATTTTGGGGTTCTTGGCTGGACTGAGGATGGTGAAGGATGGCAGAGACAGAAGTATATTCTTAGATAACTGCAGGGATGAATAAAGACTGAGGTCGAAACTGAGGTAAACACTACCACATGCTTACATGACACAAAACTAAAGAACTATAGGTAAGAAAGTAAGATGTAATGGGAATAAAGTTGTTAGTTATGATAAAGCAAGATAAACTAAATCCCTAAAGTTAGATGTTTTGACAATAGAATAAAATGATGCTTTTATAATTTACCTGCAAATCCTGAGCACAATACAGCAACAGCTATAGCGCCAAACCCTAACAGTGGATTCTGTTCCACCTGCAACGGTAATGTTTAAAAGTTATTTTTAGTGACTAATAAATAGAACTCATCCAAGAGACCAAACAAATGAATACAAACATCTGTTTATAATTCTACTGAAAGCATGTGCCAGATCAGATGTAGCTATTCTATAGAATAAGACAGGGCCAAACAAAAAGGCCATCCCAGAGATAAGCTAAAGCACCTACATTACAAAATGTACCCCTCAAGTCACAGCCACAGTAAATGCTTCAGGTAACTAACACGTGTGCCAACTTCCAGTAACAGTGGGCACCGCAGCACAGAATTCTGTATCGTCAGCTTACCTCCTGATTTTAACTTCTGCCACCACCATAACCCAAGCCCTTATAGCATCAATCACAGAAATGGTAACGGTTTAACTTATTTATTCCCTGTCACCTACAGGATGAGGTAATGACTTGTGAAATTTCCTACTTTACCGAATTTTTATGTCAATAGCATACCTGCTGTGTCCCAGGTGTATTGTGTTACCTTCTACATGAATAAAGATGAAGATGATACACAGCTCTGATCCTTAAATAGTTCAGGGATGGGAGAGACTGACGCGTATATATAATCATAATACTTTGCTAACAGATGCAGGTATATGGGCCTCAACCTATTGTTTCAACTTTATTTTCTCTTCCCTAAAGTAACCCTCAAGAGTTTTCATCAGTCCTTCCTCAGAGCTAAGTATTATCTCAGTGGTAACACTGAAACCCAAGGGCTGAGACACATGACTGTAATATGACAAGCACATGCCTTGTTCAGAATAAATAAGCCTGATAAATAAGGAGAATGATTATGTTAAGTACCTGAGAGGGAAAGCTTGGTATAAAATGTCTGCATGAAGATAAAAGAATAGAAGATACCGTGGTTCTCAAAGTATGGTCCCTGGACCAACAGTAGCATCGTCACCTGGGAATCTGTTAGAAGTGAAAACTGACAGTCCCCACCCCAGACCTAGTGAATCATGAACTATGGGAATGGGGCTCAGCAATCTGTTTCACCTTCCCGTCAACAACTGACATGCACTCAAGTTTGAGAATCACTGCTACAGACTACAACTGATACACATGGATGCTTTCTGAATACAAACTACAAGACTGGCACAGAGGTGAGACTTCATCTATCCCAACAACTGCTAGGAAGCTCAAGCTACTAAAAATGGTGTCTGATAAATTCTTGGCTTGCTTTTCTGCCAGTTTAATCTTTACAGTTAGGGAACATGGTGATAGACACTGCTTCTCTGGATTAATTCTGACTGATAAGAAAGTGCTGGGTGATGAAGCGGAAGTGATGGAAACTCTGGGAAATGGCAGCCATGTCGCTTTAGCACGAGTGACAGCCAAACGCAGCGGAGCTGAGAGCCCTGGGCTCTCATCCTGAATAAACGAATAAGCTCAAAAAAATAAAACTTAGTTAGAATTCCATGGCAGGAAGATGGTTCAAGAGGGGTAAGAGTTTCTTAAGAATGAGATTCTGGTGAAGAGTTATAAGAGATATCAGTGTTACTAATTAAGTCATCTTCCATGAATTCAGATTTTATAGGAACATTTTTTAAGAAATCCTTAGCACACGTAACCAAGAGGAATCTAACCAGGAATTTTAGTATCAAAACACAGAAAGTTAAGAATAAGTAGAATTTAAAACATTAAAGAAGGCTTGTTTAAAGTATGTTTAGTTCAGGAAAAAAAAGAGTGTGCTTCCTCGGCGAGGTGACGCACGACTAGACAGCAAGAAAGTAGCTACCCCAATCTAGTTTCCACCTTCTCTGTGAATAATGTAAGTAAATATTTAAATGGGGAACTGAAGTCCAAGACATCTGGTTTGCTTTTAAAAGAATACCTACCTAAAGAAATTTAAAAGTATCTTGACCAAGAATAGTAGCAAATCAAGATACTGATCACTGTATCTGTGAAGAATAGTGGGGCACGAGAGCTGTGCCAGAAAATCTGAATTGGGCAAATACTGTCCTGATTTTCAAAAACACAGAGGGAAAGAAAAGCAGAAATTATAGACAGCAGCTTGAGACCTGTGAGGCAGTCCAGTATGCTTATCAAGAGCATTGGCTCTGGGGCCACGCTGCCTGGGTTCAAGCAAGGTGTCTACAGGCCCATTACTTTCATTTGCCTATTGGTATCCTCATGTGAATGTGGAAATAAAAAGGCAGGCCTCATAGGCTTGTTGTGGACATAAGCGAGCTAATATATGTAAGGCACTGGGAACATCGCTGGCGAGTGGCCGCAGCTGGTGTTATTGTTACTGATTACTAGGAAAATGCTGGAACAGGTGGCCTGAGGAACTGAAAAAGTTCAGTGGTCATCACTTGGAAACAGTGCGGCTTCCCTAAGAGTAAGACATACCAAACTCCTTACTGAAAGGATTCCTTGTGTAAGTGATGAGGAAGATTCCACAGAAATGATGTTTAGCAAGAAATCTGACAGATTTGCATAATATTTTGGTGAACAAGACAGAAATATGGTGAGGGTAACAGTACAGTTCTATTCAGAGCTGATTGAACGCCCAAACAGCAAGGTGCTAATTGACAGAACAAAAGCAAGCGAGACCAACAGCCGGTACCAGTTTCCCAGGTGCAGGAACGAGCCACCCTAGAAGCCTCCTCAGGCCCAGGCAGGTCCCAGGCGGCTGCAGCCCTGGCCAGTACCGCGACTGCAACCTTGTGACAGACCTCAAGCCAGAGCTACCTAGCCCAGGAGCCCTCAAATTCCTGACCATGAAACTATGAGATAATAAATGTCTTAAGCAAGGAAGAAAAAAAAAAAAAAGTCATGCTAAAGAGAGGTCTAAAGGTATGGCCACAAAACTCGTCCTCTATCCTGTCTAAACTTTTCAGTGAAGACCCAGAAGCCGTATGTGTTGAATCTGTAGAAAGCATAGCATTCAAAGAAAAAGCTGATAATGGATAAGACTGAAAAGACCTCAAAGACCTGAGCAATAACCCAAAGCCAACAAGATGAGCTTAAAAAATGTAAACACATCTCGCATTTTAGAGTGGGTTTAGAAGTCCAATCCACAAAACATATTTGAGACAAACTATTCGTGTGAAACGGCTACACGTGATTGTATAATCAGTTATAGAATGGAAATCCTCCCCCAACCTCCGCCCCCCCCCAAATACAATCTAATGCTGATTTAGCTAGTCTCTAGTATTCAGAACAAAGGAGGTAATTAGCAAACTACACCTCAGTCTACACTACTCAGCCAATATCTGGAGATACTGTGAACTTTCAGGACACACTAAGGGAAAATAACAGATAAATAACCTAGAAGAGAAGTACAAGGCGGGATCGGGGCAAGAGCCAGGGAATCAGGTCTCTAGAAGCCGTTATTATAGAAAGACACAATAAGGTGGTCTCAATGGGGGAGGAAAAAAAGCCTTGGAGGGTGGGGATGTGACACTGTTCTCAGACATTCAAAGGATCATAAGATGGAGTTAGTAGGGATTTGAGTTATTGTGGTAAGAAAGAAGAACAACAGGAGGCAGTTACAGGGAACTGCATTCCATTTAAAATGTGAAAGAACTTTCTAGAGTGTTCCAAAGGTAGACTGCCCTCCCCTATACTCTGCTTTCCCTTACTGAACATTTCACACACACAACCTGTGTGAGGTGGACCTTTTCTAATGGTGTAAGGTGTTACTTCAAGTTCACATCTAACTTTCGTCTCCCTTACTTCCTAAACGAACCATTTCTCTACGGGTCCGCATCCAAGTTATATGTACATTGCATATTTGATCAGTGTTTCAAAATGTCACCAAGAACATAAGCGTGTTTTAACATCACGTAAAGACAATAAATATTTATCTGGGAAAGAAAATTCCTCTCCAGGCCAGAAAGTCCCTACATCATTAGAAAGGAACTGACTGCCTGCTTTCACAGACTCTACCTCATGCTCCTAGGAGAACCACAGTCTCCCACCTGCTAAGAGCGGCAGAAAGGCGTTCTGTGGTGAGGGCCCTCCCGCCTTTCAGAAGATCTTTCACTATAGTTCCACTTCCTACTTCTCTTTGGGAAAATAAGCAACTAAAGCCTGTAACGCAAAAAATAATCAGGTATGTACCTTAACATTCAACTCTTAAACTAAAAGGAGGAAAGGCACTTTTGCCCTATTTTAGTTACCAATTATCAGTAAAAACCCTACTCCTCACTAATCCTATCATTGACAGCGGGTGTATGTGCAAAAGAATAAAGAAAGATGAGATGCTGGAGAGCATGAAAATGAGATGGAGAAAACCTTGCCCAGTATTGCTGAGAAAATACCTAAAAGAAGCCTAGAGGGTCTGGACATACACACTGTGTACAAGTTGGTACAACTTTAGTCACAGGTTAACTATTAACTGTGTAACCCTGAACAAGTTACTTCACCTCCTTGGACTTCAATCTTGTTATCCATAAAATGAAGGGGCTGTGTTATATTAAGTTTAAGGTACTGTCCATTTCTAACATATTTTATGCATTTTCCTCTTTAAAAAAAAAAAGGAAGCTGTAAGTATTACTATCCTTGACAGTAACATTATCCTAAGGGGGAAAAAGTCTATCGGGCATAGGTTACTTTCAGCCAAAGAAATACAACCATGCCGCACTCATCAGCGCGACTGTCTGAAGTGCCCAAGACTAAGAAGTTTCCTATTTTAGTTACGGTAAGCATTTTGTTTCTTACCACGACTTTCGTGGCTTGGGCTGGTTTCCACTGCACAAGTATGACACCGCCGCACAGCATAAAAACTGAAATCCATTGTAACTTGCTGAGTGTTCGGTTTAACATTAGAACAGTACATAAAGCAGTACAGGGAATCTTCAACTGGTAGGTCACCTAAACACGAAACAAGGAACTAGTGAACTCAGTTAACATTAGCCTCTGACACAAATATGTTATTTCTGATATCATGAATAGAACTGTAGAGAAAGAACTAATTTTGATAGTGTGATAAAGCATTAATAAAAAGCTTTTCACCACCATAAAAGCAGTTTTTTGGAGGCTGCACTTTTCATCATTTACCCCACATACCTGGTACACTGCTGCATCCAGGTTGCTGAGAGCTAGGAAAGCCATGTTGTTCTGAACAGCATACACTAACGATGGCACACTTAGCTTCATCAGCTCCTTGGGGCTCCCCAAGACATTCTCTCTTAAAGACGCCTTGAATCTACCCAAATTACCAGTTTCTCTTTGAAAACACAACAGAGAAATGAGAAAGGGTTAGGAAGAAAATGAAAACTCATCCTTTTGATTAGAGTCCATGACACACAGGACAGCTACGTTGTGTTAAATCCATTGATTGATTTAGCAAACAGTTTGTTTTTAACTACTTCCAGATTGGTTAAAAGAAACATACCAGCACTGAATCCTCATAAAAGAAAAACAATTACAAGTTCTTTTTGGGAAAATATGACAACAATTAGGTTTATCATCATCAACCTCCAGTCAAAGCTCCAGGAGTTATTGAGCATATTTACTATCGAGATAACAGGAAACCAGAATTGCTGGTATTACCTATAAAAATTAATTTAATCCCACTTTAATGTCATTGCATCAAGTTCACTCTGATTATTTTTAAATTAATCAGGTTGCATATTCATTTTTTTATTTTAAAAATTACAATAGATTTAAATTACAAACAAAAGAAAATAGCTTTAGTAGTATGGACGTTACTTGGGATAGGAATTGAGTGATTCAGGTCAATATTATTTGTAAATTAGTTCGGTGATTAAGCAATACATTAGATAATTTTTAATTAAGCATATTCTCATAAAACGCAAGTACGTAGCTGTATAATTGTGCAGGAAATCTGAATAATTCACTAATGCCACTAAAAGCAAACTATCTGTAATGTACATAAAGCTTACTAACTGACTGCATATTGATTATGTATGCTCTTAACTATTATGTTTCCTCAGGAGGAACTAGTTAATCTGGCTCATATTATCCCCTGTTGTAAATCAGCTCATTTATTTTCTTAAAGTACAAATAAAAGAACATTTTATTAGCATCAACACCAAAAAAATGTGCTTTATCAAAAGGGTCCTAAATGCAGCTCACAATATCCTTACAAGGACCATAATATTTGTTGGGGAGACAGATCTATTGCAACCCAAAATGAGTTAACATATTTTTGGTTAACATATTAGAATCAACAGTCATTAAGTGAATTATTTTCATATTTATATAGTGCAAAAATAACTACCCAAGTTCTGAGGGGGAGTAACAAGTCCTTAGTGTCAAACTGACCACCTCTGCCCATCTGCTGTAGAACTGTCCAGCACCCTAGAAAATGCTTAAGACAGACAGGAAATTTGGCATAGACCACAAAAACAAAAGACGTCCTTCTTAGTTACAGATCTTACTCTGTTGCCAGATTCAGCATACTCCACACCACAATGGGAAGTCCTATGCTGAGAAGTCATGTACGCAGCCTGGCGGGAGACTAGCACCTAGCCAGGGGCAGGGGGAACACCAGAGCAGTCACTCCTCTGAGAATTCTCCATGCTGGAGTTTTCCACTTATCTGAAGACTGGCCCTTTAAACATCTGGCATTCTTTTCTCAACACATATCTAAGATGTTCTATATACTCTCCACATCTTAAACAAGGTATAAAGAATAATTTCTTAAAGAAAGTTTTCCCTCAGTTATAAACTAAAGAGAAAAAGAAAGAATAAAAAAGAAGAATCACAGAGGTCCAACTCAAAGAGCCATCTTAACAAGATGATATACTAGAAAACGTAATTGAACATCTTCCTCACAGTAAGCACCATATGATGGCAGAGGCATAATCTCACAGTGTGAAGTGCAGGACACTGCTTTCACTGTACTGTTACTTAATGCCCTTCCAAAATACTGCCTTACATCCTGATGTATCTGCAGAGTGGTTCCCTAAGGAACCTGTCTGTACCCATCTTTCACACTCCACCTCCTTCCACGTCCATTTGCCTCACATACGATTCCTCCAGCTCTAGTACAGTAACTATTTATCCCTCCCTAATCCCCAGTTACGGGCAATGCCATTTTACCTCCACGCTTTAGAGATACTCTAAGCCTTCAATGGGATCAAATGAGTTTCTGGCTATCCTGAGAACAGCTGGTCTCTGTACCACTGGCTCTCTTTGCCCTGCTAGAATACGGGCTGCTTAAGGATCTAATCGGTACTTCTGTTACCACCATGACTGTACCAATAGTCAACGCTGCTGTGGTCCCTTTGCTCCATGTCACTTTTCTCCTTTCTTTTCTCTTCTCCCACACATTCTAGCTTTCACCTGTGAGACATCACCAGCCAATCTGAGTACTCCTTTCTTTCACTGTGGCAAACCGTTAGAGGACGGTGTATCCAGGATGACCACCAGGCCTCGCTCTTCTGGATATATCCTTTTTATTGCATGCTTAGGAACTACTATCTCATTACTTCCAGGAAGGTTTTAGTATATTTTTCTGGTTCCTTCTCTAATGCAGATATTAGGGAAGCCAAGGTGTATCAGAATGTTGAGTACTGGAAAGCTCAACTTTCCCCATAGTACCTTAGAATTATATCAATATTATATACTAAGTAAGATATTTTGAAGTTAGTTACAAAAAATAGCAGAGGATTCTAAAAGAACTTGTAAAAGAAAACAAAAGCTCAAGAATAATTAAAGATATCAGAGAGTAAAATAAAGAGATTTAGAAGGTATAAGAATGATTATATGGGAATCTTACCACACAGAAAGGTTTAAAAAAGCAGGTAAAGGATTTCAGTATTAGATTAAATCTTGTTCATTTTAATATATTTACTAAGAATACAGCTCTAAAACTTACAGGTTTACCCACTAAGTTTAAAAAAAAAAAAGCAATATATCTTCCAGAAAACACTAGTCATCTATCCTTGTGTTTTACCATTAAGCAGACAAAGGTAAATGATCAATTCTAAATATGCTGCAGCCTTGAATATACTATAAAAAGGAACAAATAAAAACCAAAGGCCATTTTTTCTTCCACTTTCCTGCCCTGATACTTTCTTGGAAAGCAAATCCCAAGCACTTTAATGGGTACCTTTTGTTAAAAACACATCTATTAGATTTAATTATATAAATGACATTGCTGGATGAGAGAAAGAACATGTATAATCAAAAAGCATATGCCATCTCTAAGATAAAACATTTAAGTGAAAAAAAAAGTTAAAAAGCAAACCACAATGTAAACTATGTATGCATGTACAATGCATAACTAAAACTCCCTTAGCCCATGTAGTCCTTAAACCTCATTTATGCGAAGTAAAGCAGCCATGCCTTAATTCCTCCCCATGCCCCCCTCTTTTTCTCACAATTCTATAACTTACGATTGAAACAAGTATCCAAAAATTACTGGAAATTATAAGTAAAATTAATAAGGATGATGGAAAACTCCAAGTTAATTATAAACAGAAACAAACAAAAAATAAATCTGTGATTTTCTTTTTAATGAATACCAAAATTACACTGAAGGAGAAAAAGAGAACTAATCCAAGTATTCTAGAACAGTCTTCACTATATGCTCTGAAACTAAGGGCAAAAGAACTACATACAAATACTGAGCTTGAATTAGTAGGTTTACTTTTTCACAGCTGTATGTTAGAAATTCAGAATTGACTTACGTATTCTAGGATTGAGCAGATAACTAAAGATCTTGAGGATAATGGAAGTCAGACTCATCACTATTAGAAAAGGGAATATGGGAAAAGGGAAAGTTACAATAACGCTGTGGTGGTGTTTTCAGAATTGTGGGTATCAAAGAATATATAACTCATATATACATATACATATACATATACACATACACATACATATACATATACAGAAGCAGAGAGGGGTGTGTGTATATATACATGTACATGTTTCCTGGCTCTGTCTACTGAAAGCACCCAGATGTAATGATTCCCCAGCAGCAAAGTGCACACCTCGTGTCTAGATTCTGGTTTCCAAATACCATTCTGGTGGAAAAAAGGAAACAGGCTTCTCAGAGAAATGTATGATTTCAGGGTTGTGGTGGGGAAAGCATAAGATAGGCCTTGAACATCTTGCTGTGCTAACAAGACACTTCTCAAGGGTTGATGAAAATGTGTTAAAAAAAAAAAAAAAAAAGAAGAAGAAGAGGAGGAAGCTTGAAGACAATCTCAATGTCCAAATCTGGGACAATCTAAGTTCAAAATAAATAATGATAATAATGGATCCAGCCCACAGAGTAAAATAATCCATGAATCTCGGCTGAGAGGGAGGAGGGAGGCAAGGGAAGGGAGAGGAAGACAGAGAGAAGGGAAAGCTTGGAGCAGAATGCCTCCCAACAAATGTGCAGGGAAGGATGGGGAAGTACCAGGTGACAACATCAAAGGACAATAAAACTAGCCAGTGAAAGTGTGATGAGAAAAGAGGACACTGACCTAGTTTCAAAGTATCTCTCCATAAGATACTTACTAGTTACAAAGAGAAAACTGCTGACTTTCTTTGCAGAAACCTTGCAAGCTACCTTAATCAAGAAATCAGTTAAATCACCATTAATGGGGCACATGGAGATTATGTGCCTCGTGTACACTGGCCCAAGGAGGACACATCACTTGTGATACTCATGACCAAAAACCTAAACTTCAACATAACCAAGCATTCAATTAAAAGCTGAGGGACATTCTACAAAGAGGACTGTGCTCTTCAACAATGTCAAAGATGTGAAAAAAAAAAAAAGGAAGATGGAGGAACTGTCCCAGATTAAAGGCAATTAGAGATAAAACTAAATGTAAAGTGTGACTATTTTACTATTATAGGACATTAGTGGGCAGTTGGCAAAATTATCTAAGGTCTGCTAATCAGATAATAGACATCAATGCTGATGTCTCAATTTTGATATTCTGTGATTATGCAAGTGAATGCCCTTGTTTTTAGGAAATATGCACTCAAGAATTTAGGGACAAAGGGGCATCTTGTGTAAAACTTACTCTCAAACAGTTCAGAAAAACACTACACATATACACAAATACAGAGAAATCAAGGATATGGTAAAACATACATGGTACAATGTCAACATTTGGAAATAAAAACTTGAGAGAAAAACAAAAAATAAAACTGTTGAAAATTACTGAGATGTCTAATTATGCTACTACATGCTTACCTTTGTCCTGGCTAATCACAAAACAGCTCAACCATTTCTTTGTTCTAAAGGACTTATAATCTGAAATTGAGAAATCAGGGAACTTGCCTTTTGATCCTATCACTGCCAATCACTTTCTAGGTTCCTTTGGCAAATTAAAACATCCCTCAGCCTGCAATGTGTCATCATGGAAGGTGAAATAACAGCCAAGGCTAAGACAGAGGCACAAGAATGAAACAAAAAGTAGCTGTTTCCCCTGCATGTTTCCCTCACCTATTTCTAAGGGGAGACGGACACGGTGTTTCCTTAACACCATCCCTCTCTGGCCACCTGCCTTCCTCCACAGCAACAATCCTGAATGTCTAAAGGCAGCAAATTCAGTTGCCGCAGTCTTAAAAGAGGATGTTTGGCACTTTACATAACACATTTTGACAGGGATTAACAGCTGGTATTCCAGAGAGTAGTTACTTGCTTTCTAAAGAAAAGTTAGATATCTGTTCATTAGGTTTTCAGAGACTCATTTTTCACACTAGTCCCCAAAAGAAGCATAATTCTTTGGTTTTTCTAAGGCAATTTCAACATACAACATTTTACATTACAGCAATAGTATATTTTAAGTATTTTCCTCTTATTTATTGCCCAGTTTTCTTGGAGACCACGCCAAGATATGCATTCCTCTCCCTTCTCTTCTTTTACCACAACCTGAAATATGTGTTTACTTTTCTCTGAGAAATGTAAATGAAATCCATGACCTTTGTCACCCCAATAATATATATCGGGCACTTCTTGCTGAAGTAAGTCTGTTTCTTCTTCTAAGAACTTAAATATCCTAAACACATAAGGGAGAAAACTTTCAAGTGAATTCCATTTTTAATTAGTTCTTTTTTTAAAAAAATTATAAATAAGTAGGGCAAAGATTTGGGATTAAAATTAAGCAATTATCTTCCAGTGTTTTAGCAAATCAGCAATACCCTTCAGCCTGCAAAGTTTCACCACATTAATAATGTGAATGTTAGGGTGCCCAGGCCTCAGGGGATGCAACCCCACCACTCCCACCCCAGGAAAGGTTAAAAGGAAGAGAAAGAAATGAAGGGAATGGGGTCTCAGCCATGTGACTTAAGGCCATTTGCCGACATGAGTTTCAGCCACATAGGATCCCCTACACAGAGGAACCCCCTACAGCCTCCAATCCTGACAGAGACAGAGCTTCCATTTAAACCATGGCTCGGAACCTTGCTGATCTGTTTGGTCAGGTCAAAACCATTCATCAGAGAGGACATGATTTAATACCTCTCTGGGCTCAAAAAGTCCTCACACCAGACATGAGTCACTAGACATGAGGTTTCCCAAGGCTCACCAAGACCTGTCCTTGGAGCTACAACTGCCTCTGCTTAAATTCTCGGGACCTGAAGATTCTAATTTGCCTGACTTGGGCACTTGACCAAAGTTCTGCTTACTCTAGGCTAGTTTAACGCTTACAAAATGCTAGGATACTGCCTCAGCCCAGACTGACTCTTGTTATTAAACCAGCCGACTTCCTTCCGTTTGTCTAAACACTGCACCTGCTGTTGTGTGTCCCCTTTATGGTCTGTGGTTTCCAGATATATTGCCCAGAAAAGTCACCTTTAAGGTAGGTGGAAGAATGCTGCAAATGTCAACACTTTTACCAGATCACTCTTTTTAAACCATCGTTTCTAACCTCATGAGATTAAATACTTTCATGTGACAAGGACTTGCGTACTTAGTTCTCCAACCCAGACCTCTATTCTGTGTTCCAGATCCATTCATTCAACTGCCTATTGTGTTCCCACTTGGATGCCTCAAAGGCATTAGAAATTTTACATTATACCTTCCCAAAATGAAATTGTTTCATATCACCTTCCCTCAAATCTGCTTTTCTTCCTGTCTCAGAAAAAAATAACTCTCTACCCAATTTTTAGGTTTGTTTATTTATTTAATGGAAGTACCCAGTTTTTAATTGGGGGGGGGGGGGACAAAAAACAGTTTATCCAAACCCAGCAAGTCTTGTAGATTCTACTCCCAGAAGGGAACTCAAATCCACTAACCTCTCTTCACCGCCTGCACTGTCATCATGGCCACAATCTCTGGGCTCTAATGAACTTCCTTCCAACTCTTACACCCTGTAATCCATCCATGCTAGTCCCTGATTTAAGCCACTCGTAATTTCCTAATGCACTTAAGATAAAATCCAAAATCCTTCACAGGCCCATAGGATCACTCCTGACACCCTGCCCACCTCTCCCGCGGCTTCCTAGCACCACCCCCCCTCACAACACTCCACACGTACCGATTTCCTGTTGTTCTTTAAGAGACAAGGACTTTCCCGCCCCGGGGACTTCACACTGTTCTCTTTACCTTCTCTTTGCTTTTTTCTTGCCCAACTTCTACTCAATCTCCAGGTCTGGGTTTACAAGTAACTTCCTCAGAAAGGAAGCCCTCAGGTCCAGATGGAGGCCCCCTAATGTACTTCTCACAGCATCGTCTACTTACCCTTCTTAACACCTCCAGTTTATTATTTATTTGCTTAATATCTGGTTCTCCACTAGTCTATAAGCTCCATGAGGACAGAACTATGTCTTTTAGTTTACTTCTTACATCTCCAACAGTGCTGAGCACACACTTGGGGCTTTGCCCTACTTATTTATAGTATTTTAAAAAGAACTAATTAAAAACGGAATTCACTTGAAATTTTTCTCCCTTGTGTGTTTAGGATATTTAAGTTCTTAGAAGAAACACACTTACTTCAGTGAGAAGTGCCTGATACATATTATTGGGGCAACAAAGATCATGGATTTCACTACATCTTTTTAACTATATATTGAAACAGACATAGCATGGCTACGTGTTTAAAATGTTTGGAGGCAATGAAACACAGATTATTTGATGGTGGTAGTGATTGTTTCCCTGTAAGGGAACCTTAATTATAAGAAAAGCACTAAAAATTTTAAGAAATTTCCTGAGCCTCTGCTACTATCTCTACAAAGTATAAAAGGATATGTACTTCCTTTAACAATTAGCCAGGACTAAACATATTACTGAGCAAAGAACATTATTGGAGAGACCATCCTAAATAAATAGGGTAAGCTCTGCATAGTTCAGATAAAGCTGAGGCTCTGGAGTAAAACTGTGTCAATTCTGTAAAGTTACTGCTCTTTATCAAGGGTAAAGAGCAGGAGGAGGGGAAGAAGCTTTTACTTTCTTTAATAGTTTTCCCCATCTAAACAGTAGTGCATTTCTTTCTCCCTTTTCTGTCATTCTCCAAAAATTTCAAATCAAAGTTTAGTAATATTTAATTTTTACATTAACTATTTTCCTCAGGATATAGGGGAAATGCATTGTTTTAATCATCAAGACGTAATTTTTTCTTACTTATTCTTCTCTGAAGAGAAGATTCTTCAAGTTCTAAATCTTTAGTTACTTCTAATATAATTCTTTCACATTTTCCCACAATATTCTGAAATTGTCATCTTTTCTCTCAGACAATAAAGTACTGCTTCTACTTTGAAAACAAAGAAAAAAGTCTAATCTCGTGTTTTTAGCCTTATGGAAAGAATTCATTTAACATCATGTGGGAAAGAATTCTCAAACAAATACAAATTCAAAGTCATTTTCCTATTCTTTTCCCCCTCCCCAAACCATTTTTATTTTTTCCAGATGATTATTTGTAACTATGTGTGTGTTTACCAGTTTATTTTCTGTCTCTTCCACTGAACCTAAGTTCCCAGCAAGCAAAAACCATATCTATTTCATTCATACCTGTATATCCAGCACCTATGATAAAACTGTCTCACAGAAATCACTTCATAAACATTTGTTCAATGAAATTTTCAAGTGTTTAAATGTAATTTAAGCCGACATGCGTGCTCTTCCTCACTGTTGCCCCACTCTCACCAGCCTACGTCTTGAAACCAATATGAAGTCATCCATCCACATGACCCAGATGGGTCCTCATCTCCTAAATCCCCCCAAGAAACTTCCTACCAGATTTTACTTAATCTCACAACCCTATTTTCTCCAATTAAGAAAGGAAGAAACTAAAGATTGGAGAACTTAAGCAATATGTGGAAAGTCACAATCCCATTGAGTCTGGGACTAACATTAGGTCTATCTCTTTCCAAAGCCCCATCCTTAACCCTCTCTTGTACTGCATCCCTGGCTAAAACATCTTTCATACGATGTTACCGATTCAAAGCCCAGTGCCACCACATGTTAGCAGCATAATACTGAGGAACCTCGGATGCTGTATAGGTAAAATAGGGGTCATTAGAGTACTTACCTTAAAAAAAACCATAAAGACCAAATGAGATACATAATGAACAGCATTTAGCACAGTGCCTGGCACTTCACACAGGAAACACTCAAGAAGCGTTAACTGTTATTATTATTATATTCCTCTAAAACAGAAGTCAGCAAATGTGTTCTGGAAGGACCAAATGGGAAACAGTTCAAGCTGTGTGAGCCACAGTCTCTATTGCAACAAAAACATGTGGCCAACTCTGGATGTGGCCAACGCACCGCAGCTCGCCAACCCCTGCTTCAGAACAGAGTTTGTCAACTTCGGCACCACTAATATTTGAGGCTGGACAATTCCTTGTTACGGAAGGCTGTCTTGTGGGACACAGCACTGCAGGATGTTGATCAGCATCCTTGGCCTCCACCCAGCAGATGCCAGTAGCATCCCCCACGTTGGGTCAACCAAAATAGTATCTCTAGGGAGCAAAACTGTCCTGAGTTGAGAAACACTGCTCTGGAGCAATCAAATATATGAGGATGTAGCTTGAATTTTCTAGTAAAGAAAACAACTGAGTAAGAAATTAATAACTTAACACACTAAAAAGTATTTATACTCACTTAGCTAAAATTCCCACACTTAGCAATAACTTTATCACTTCTGTGATACACACGGCTGTGGTTGAAAAGTAGAGTTCTTTGTCTGAGGTCCTTGTGTATCTTAAAGCTATGGTATAGGTTGCGGCCACCAGGGTCATCACTGCCAAGCAGTATAACTTGAATAATAAACTGACATTTTCTGGAAAATATGTGCAACAAAGACATTATTTACTAGACAGTATTATGTACATAAAAGTTAACCAGGGTTATACCTCAAAATGTTTTCCAATTTCAAGCACAGAATAAATTTAAAAATTTATTTCAAAACAGTGCTTTCCAATTACATGAATGCAAACACACACACACACACACACACACAAAACACAGCTTGACTTAAAATATCAACTGGTTAGGCATAGATTTTGTTCCAGGGGAGGGCTCGATTGCAAGATTATGTGGCATAACTAACTCACTCCAATTTGGGATGCTGTAAATTACATATTTTACACATCTTTTTATGTGTAATTATAATTCATACTTGTGAAAGCAAAGCACAAAAGCAGGATAAAAACAAGTACAGCAGTGTGTCTTCTAAATACAAAGAGAGCAGGAAAACAAAAGGAGTAACTGAGAGGTACGAGTGGGGCTTGATACAGAATTTTATCATAATAAAAAACAAATTACATCTAGCCTCTCATTTCTTCGCATTATACAGAAAGATAATTCACAACATAAAAAAGTATTAAGAGTGAAGTTCTGTAAAACCTGAAATCCAGGAAATGCACACAACTTATGAATACTCAAGAACTTCTTGCGAGTCTGTCAGCAGCAGCCATCGCTCTGCCACCAGAGCCGGTCCAAGTCCGCCAATACAACTGCGAGCACAGGGTACCAGGTCTCCTTCATCCTTCCATCCTCCGGGCTCCGCTCGCATCCTGCCATCCCCTCCTGCACAAACTCTTCCTCCTCTCTGTACCCACTTCATGCCTCTCTCACCCCCAGCTATCCTTAACCTTCTTTCAAATCTCCAGGCACAGGTTAAACAGGGGTTAGCAAATTTTTCTCCATAAAGGGCCAAGAGTAAATATTTTAGATTTTTTAGGCCACAAGGCAAAATCAAGAATACCATGTAGGTAATAAGGGAAAAAACACATTTTTTTCACATTTAATGTATATTTAATTGGACAAATTCAAAATAAAATAATAATTGAATACAATGCTTTAGAGTACTGAGAAGAGGGAGGGAGGGTAACATTTCACTTCACTGGCCTTCAAAGTTAGTGGTTCATCAAATCAACTGCAAATGTTCATCTGCAAAAACCAGTCTTAGCTTATAGGCCATCCAAAAACAAGTGACAGGCTAGATGTGACCACACTTTGACAGTCTGGCCTGGAAGGACAGGGAGTGACCCTGGGCTGATACTATAACTACATTACACCTACATGCGCTTTTGTTCACCGTTTTGGGAGCCTAACCACTATTCAAAGGTGACTTTCATAGGAAGATAAAACAGATGAACAACAAGGTTCTACTGTACAGCACAGGGAACTATACTCAGTATCTTACAGTAACCCACAGCAAAAGAGAATATGAAGAGGAATACATGTCTGTATATGTATGACTGAAGCATTATGCTGTACACCAGAAACTGACACAACATTGTAAACTGACTATACTTTAAATAAATAAATAAATAAAATAGGAGTTTCAAATAAATTATCTTTATATGGTAAGTTAGAACTTACAAGGAAACAAGTTCTTTGGTATAAATATTTTCCCCTGGGTGAATTAAAGAATTATTGGGAAATTGCAGGCAGACTTTTTTTTAATTACATCAGGTCTTAACTAAGAAGTAATATGGTAGAACAGAGAAACAGAGCTTACGTCTGCCTAAACTTTCTTTCCAAAAGCTCTGAGGAGCCAAAAAGCAATGTTTATGTAAAAGGAAGTAAAGGAGGTCACTATAATATTTTGTTTGTTCTAAAACTTTCCTACACAAGGGGAAAATGTAAGACTTAAAAAACAAACAGCAATAACCTTTAATTACTCGGTACAGGAGGAAGCATTTTCCATCTTCTCGATCAGGGGTGAGCAACCTACATTTCCTCTTATTTTTATATGACCTGCCAGCTCAGAACAGTTTTACATTTTTAAATGGTCAGAAAACAAGTTTTTAAATAACCTTTTGTGATGCATGAAAATTATATGAAATTCAAATTTCAGTGTCCATAAAAAAGATTTTATTGGAACGCAGCTACACTCAATTGTTTCCGGGTCACCTATGGCTATGTTCTGGCCCCGTGGCAGCAGAGGTGAGTAGTTATGACAGAGACCATCCAGCCATTAACAGAAAAAGTTTGCCAACCCATGTCCAAGATGATCAAGACTTCAATAAATAAGAGAGGTGAGGACTGCCAAACCAAAAACTACTTTATTTTAGCTCGTATATAGGTCCCTGATTCCAAAACAACATACTGAATGTTTAAACACTAAATTAAATACATATAACCTACATATTCTGACCTGTAATTGTCATCAACTTTGAAAATACACCTATTAAATGGGAACATATGTTATTCTTGAAAATAACGACTGATCTCTATAGGAGAGTAATCAAGTAAGTTTAGATATTTGTATAACATATAGGACTTTGGAATGAATACCATTTTTAAAATACATATAAACTTTTTAGAAACAATTAAATGCTTTTTTAAGCATTATTTTCTCTAATTTCAGTTTAACATTAGATCAAGATGTTTCTTCCTCACTCCCGTCATAAATTCTCCAGTATGAAATTTCCATTATTAGCAATTTCCATTTTTTCGGGAAATATCAGAAGTCCAGACATGTAATCACTGTAAATTTTGCTAAGTGTTCAAATCATGCCAAAGGCCAGTAACTATAAACTCAGCTCACAGGTCCACAGCACTGAGGGGGCACACCAGCACAACTGCATTGTTCTCTCCATCTCACAAAGTTCCCATGAGCTCCCAGGCAATATTTGTTTCTGCATGGAAAATGCCCCCCAAAGGAAATTTACAGTCTGGAGTTCTTTTTTTTTTTTTTTTTCAATTATATTTTACTGTATTTTAGCAGGGACATTTTTTGTAATATTTGAGAACTTGCAAATTCAGGAAGTCCCAGATAAATAAATCCTTTGTGACTATCCGGAAGCTCTGGAAACTGCAATTTTGTATTACCAATTTCTAGTGGGCATGTAAGATTTAAAACATGACCGAGGCAAAACAAATAGCTACTGGCAATAAACCTAAATCTGTACATTGTTGCCATTACTTCAGCTAATGCTTTGACTTACGTAATTCTGAAGTTGCCTTCATCATTACTCTTGCTACTTCCACTTTATGTTATCAAAATAATTCTGTTTTTTTTCCTTCACTTCCTGTGTTGCTCCAGGAAGACTCTTAAGATTGGGCTTATTTGAAATGGGAGAACGCATCAGAGAAGCAAATGCAACTACAATGTCTTCTGGGCAGGGATTGAATGATAAACGTGGCCTTTTCAACCAGGAAAATAATTTGGCACCCACGCAAAGAGCTGTTCTTTAAATATTTGTTCAACATTTATTCAGAGAGAATCCAAGAGCTCTATGTGAGACAGTTGGGGAAAGAATCCGGGTGTTGCTCAACCTCTCGTAGCTACCGCTCTACCATCCAGAAATTTAGCTCTGGTCCTAACTTACACACCCCACTTAGCAAAAAAAGTGCTGCGAAGCTAATCAGACTGACTCACCCTCAAGAAATGGCAATCAGTCATCAAGTACTAATACTCTAATGGGCCATCCCTGTGGAATGGGTGGATCTCACCCTCTACCCAAAATATCCTAAGTGTTCTAACCACATACAACAGTCTCCTTGGAAGTAACTCTCTTAATGACTGCTTTCTCCATCTCACTACGGCTTCAGTGCTATTTTAACGCCCCCATGATGTTTTCAGAGGCTGTTACGCGGACCAGCCGCTGTTTAGGCTCTGCACCGGCAGCATGCCCTTAAGCCGGTGAGCATCCTAGGGCAGGAGGCGCAGCAGAGACCGCAGCCGCGGTGACCCCGGCCGGGACGGAGAACGGTCCTGCCTCCCGCTGGGTGATGCGGCTCCCGCCCGGGACCTGAACCCCGACCACTCGCTGGGTCCGCCGCAGCCCGGGCCTGCCTGAACTCGGCTCCCACCCACTACCAGCTCGTCCAGGCAGGCGCGGTCTCGGGCCGCCGAACTACACCGCGCGGAGCCCGCCGCAGTGGGAGGCTGGCTGCCCCGCGCCGCCCGGACAAGCGGAGCAACACAAACTCCTGACGCCTGACGCCCGACGCCTCCGCCTGGCCACGGGGTCCAGGAGCCCGGCGAGGGTGGAGGATGCTCGGCCGCCGACAGGTGAAGACGAGCGCAGAAGCTCGCTCGCCGCCGCCCCCCGAGCACCCCCGTCCCAGCGGCCCCGACCTCACCTCTTGGGGCAGCCATGGTTCCCCGACAGCCCCGCGCGGAACTGACGCGCGCCCCCTCCGCGCGCGCGCGCACAGCGCAGGACGCCGGGGACGGCCTCCTGTGGTCATAGAGACGAAAGCCGCTCGGCCTAGAGCGCATCTCCGGTTGCCGGCCGCCGGCTTCCCCCACAGCCTAGCGTTGAGATCAGGCTCAAGAATCCCACTGAGACCGAAAAGGAGAAGACCCAGATGGAGGGGGGGCCTCCACCGCCCAGTCTTTGTTGACAACGGCGTAAAACTCGGTTCCAAGGCGTCCATTTGTAAACTACAACTCTCGGCCTACTAAGGAAGCGGAGGCGGGGAGCGCAGCATTGCCTTCTGGGAGTTGTAGTCCGCATCAAAGTGATTTGGCGGCAAGTAGTCTTTGGGCTTAGACTTAGTGATTCATGCCTCTCAAAGCTGTTGCAGAACTCGTAGAGTAACAGAAACTACTTGGCAACTTTGGCAACTTTTGTTAACTTCCTCCTCGCCCATTAACTTCCATTGTTACCTCTTATTTAAACGTAATATAGTTTATATTACATATGATTCAGAAGTTTCGTGCCTGTGTCCTTACGGTTAGCATTGTCACTCATTATATTTACCTAACCAGACTTTATAACTGCACGATCTTCGCACAACTAAAGGCGAGAGGCATTTACTTCAACTGCTATAATGTCCACTTTCACTAGAGCATATTAATTAACATAAGCGATGCTAGAAATAATTCACTGTGGAAATGAATGGCTTTCAAGATAATGTGGATTGGTTAGAAATACTATAAAAGTACTTCGGTTCTTACAGAACGTGGATACAAGATTCTGAGATGCCCAGCAGCCTGCACCTTCTGTGGCATGATCTTTCCCCAAAATGTTTTTAAAGGTTTGAGTGGTTAAGGTTATATACCATTGTTTGTCATGAAATATACATATAGATATACATAGTCTATTAATATTATTAGAAAATTTTGCATGCCTTATTAGCATCACATTAATATTAGAAGGGTCTCCTAGGAGACCACAGTTTATATAGTCGGACATTTAATTAATTTCACTTTGGAACGGTGGTGGATCTTCCCTCTACCTGGTTGTTTGTGTGCTTACTGGTGCTAATCACCTCTTCCTGTAACTGGTACAGTTCTCACTTACAGAATTATTCGTTTCCTTGTTGTGTATTTTCTTTTACATACACTTAAACAAGAACTCATGTGTACTTGAAGTTAATGACAAAAATTTTAAATGTTTTACCATACATTCTTTCTTTTGTTTTATAGCTACTGCCTTGTATGGTTTTTATCTCTTTCCATTTTGAAGGATCATTATAGTTTCAACTTACTTCAGTTAATTATAATTATTCTCCTTTGGACACTAAAATTGTACCACGATGGTCCCTGTAAGCCTAATCTTTTCTTCAAGTCTGTACAAGCTTTTTGAAACATTTTTTAATTTCTGGCAGTGGGGTTCCAGGCCAATCTTGATTTTACCCTTTCCTAGACCATGGAATCAACTACCCTTCAAGGAACTATCATTACTTCTGGTGGAGAATAGTGTTACACACACGCACGCACACACACACACACACACATATCATAATTAGGGTAAAATGCTGTTGGGCTGGTTTTGTGGCATTTCTGGTTCACGTAATATATCATGATGCAGAATCCTACTTTTCTTGTAAATTTCCATAGCCCATGAAGAATTTCTACTCTATTGGCATCAGCCTTGAATACATTTTGATGCCTCTTGTCAAGACCTGATCAGCCCAAGACCACCAGGGACAAACTTATAATCAGATAAGAGTCAGGATTATTGACCCATTCCAGTGAGAGAATCTGCACACCAGAATGACTGTGGGATGTCTCAGGAAACAAAGGGAAAGACTAAGTTATAGAATCTGGGGGAAGGATGGACTTAGGTGAAATTTTAAAAGAAGCAGTGTGATAGATTTAAAGTAGGGCTGTGCGTGAAAACAAACTTACTGTTACTAGTAGGGGAAAGGGTGGGGGTGGAGGGATAAATTGGGAGATTGGGGTTTGCAGATACTAACTACTATGTATAAAACAGATAAACAAGGACCTACTGTATAGCACAGGGAACTATATTCCGTATCTTATACGAGCCTATAATGAAAAAGAATATGAAAGGAATGTGTGTATGTATAACTGAATCACTATGCTATACACCAGAAACTAACACAACATTGTAAACCGACTACACTTCAGTTTTTTTTAAAAAGGGCTGTGTGTGAAAAACCCAACATCAGATCTGGACTACAGAAAAGTCTCAGGATCCTGTTTCTTGGAAACTACAAAGTCCCAGATAGACATGGACGATTGTATTCAGGAGCC